>NW_027514020.1:0-600000 GCF_048772815.1 Callospermophilus lateralis
CTATAGAACAGGTAATTTAAGGATTCCATTCACCTTTGCTTCGCAGACAAATTACTCAGGCTCAGTGCTAAAGAACCCGCAGAAACTGCGTCTTGGAGCCTGCTCCTATTAGAACATACACTGAGCCCAGAGCGGCCAAATTTGGCCTCCCTGAACTGATCTGGCCCAGGGCTCAAGAACCCGTGGAAACTGCTTCCCGGTCCGGGTCTTGCTGAATAATGTGGAGGTAAATATCAACCGAGCCTTTATAGGCAGTGGCAACAGGATTGAGACGAGGCTTGTGAGGGCAAGTCAGGACTCACCCATTGCTTTGGTCACCCAGCAAAGGGAACGAAATGCTGCCTTTTGCATGGGATACCAACATGGCAGAGATCTGATGTCATCAGAAAGCAGCAGAGGAGATAACTTCATTAATACCAGCGGTGACAGAAACAGTTGGTCTCCTGGTAAAGAAAGTGAGTCAGAAACACCCGAGTCTCTCTCACTTTGTCATCAAGCCAGAGGGGCAGAGCAGAGCCGCTGCCCATGCCTGGAACAGGCCCAGCGACACACCTGCATGATACTCACTTCACCCAATTGGAATAGAGGCAGAGCAGAGCCGCCACAGGTGCCCAGAACAGGCCTAGCGACCAGCAGGCATGGTAGTCACGTCACCTCAATTGGAGTAATTGCAGAGCAGAGCCTTCTCAGCACCTAGTACAATCCAAGTGGCCCACCGGCATGGTAGTCACATAACCCAATAGGAGTAGGGGCAGAGCAGAGTCTTTGCCCATGGTGCCCGGAACAGGCCCAGCAACCTGCCGGCTTCGTAGTCATGACACCCCAATTGGAGTAGCGGCAGAGCAGAGCCACCACCCGCGCCCTCAAGGTAGACAAATCTGCACCCGACCAGCAGAAGAGGCCCAGCGGACTGCCTGCGCGGCAGACACTTCACCCCATTTGGAGTAGGGGCAGAGCAGATCCATCGCCCATGCCCGTAAGGTAGGCAGACCTGCGACCGACGGCAGAACAGGCCCACCCACCCGCCGGCATGGTAGTCACGTCACCCCAATTGGAGTAGGGGCAGAGCAGAGCCGCCGCCCGCGCCTCTAAGATAGGCAGACCTGAGACCGACTGGAAGAACACCCCAGGGGTCCATGGGTGTGGTACACACGTCACACCAATTAGAGGAGGGGCTTAGCAGAGCCACTTCCCGCGCCTGCAGGGTAGGCAGACCTGCGACCGATCAGGAGAACAGGCCCAGCGGCCCATCAGCATGGTAGATAGATCACCCAATTGGAAGAGCACAACAGCCACCCCCCGCCCCTGCAAGGAAGACTTTTCAAATATACAAGAGCAATATAAATATATAGGGGGAAAATTTCAAAATCACAACAGTTTCACAAGCAGAAAGAAACGCGAGCCGTATGAAAAGACAAAGAAAAAAGGACCACAAGCAATGCAGGTCAACACAACTTTAGAAGAGGTAATAGCTGCAGCAGATGGAATGTCAGATAAAAACTCAGGATATACATGCTTCAGATAATCTGGAGTCTCAAGGAAGACATTAGACAGCAAAATCAGACAATGAAAGATCACTTCGACAATGAATTACACAAACAAATCCAAGAAGCAAAAGATCAATTATACAGGGAGATAGAAGTTGTAAAAAATGACAAACAGAAATCCTAGAAATGCAGGAAGCAATAAAACAACTTAAAAACTCAATTGAGAACACTACCATCAGAGTAGAACACTTAGAAGATAGAACATCAGACAATGAAGACAAAGTATTTCAACTTGAAAAGAACATAGACAGCTCAGCAAGACTGTTAAGAAACCATGAACAGAACATCCGAGAAATATGGGATAACATAAAGAGACCAAACTTAAGAGTCATTGGGATACAGGAAGGTATAGAGGTCCAAACCAAAAGAATGAGCAATGTATTTAATGAAATAATACGAGAAAACTTCCCAGACTTGAAGAATGAGACACACTCCCAAGTCCTAGAAGCCAACAGGACGCCGAATGTGCAAAATCATAAGAGATCCACACCTAGACGCATTATAATGAAGATACCCAACGTACAGAATAAAGAGAGAATTTTAAAAGCTACAATTGAAAGGAAGCAGATTACATTTAGGGGTAAAGCAATCAGGATAACAGCTGATATTTCAACACAGACTCTGAAAGCTAGAAGATCCTTGAAATATATGTTTTTGTCAGGAGCTTTAGCTTCATTTCTAGTGAAAGCATCAAAGCTGTGTCTGCATCTATGTAACCTGGAGAACATGGTTTCTTATTTTCCAAAAGACATGAGGCGGCAGTGCTGAATTCACTCTTTGTAGGTAAACTGTGGCCACTGAAGGCTAAGTGTCTCCCCGTGTGGACTGTGAAGCCATTTGGTCATCCTCCACTTTTCATGTGTTCTTGCCGCTGCACTGGGAGTTTGGTATTTGTTTCACTAAATAAAATGAGTTCAACTGAGACCCAGTGCTGGAGGGAGTTCTGTCATGTATGGTGGGTCAGGGTCTGCAGGAGAATTCACCAACCAGGATTCTATCCCACATAGATTGCCCCCTTGATCATAGCAACCTGATTCTGAACATTGCCCTGAAAATCTCCATATAAAAAGATGCCTTTATATGGAGAGGTTTCAGACATATAAGGTTCTGCTGGATGCACCATGTCAGTCTCAAAGCCCTTGGAAGTAATGGCAGATCCACATGGCCCCACAAGAGATGTTTTATCACACACCTGCACACCACCTGCACACACACCACTATTCAGTAGGCTACAAGTTACTGGCATTTCTGTTCTACACCATTTTCATGAAACCCAGACAATCAAGGCACTATCTGGTACACTCATGATGAGCAAAAGGACATCAAAGGTTCTCCAGTGCCACCTGGTCATTGGAATGGCAAAAATTTCATGGTATTTATGTAGCCACTTTTCAAGGATGAAGTTGGAAGCACTGTGGGTTTCAATTCATTCAGGAACCATTAAATGGTGAGGAAGCTCATTTCAATAAAAGATCTGGAGAACTCTCACAGGCAATTTTTCCCAAGGAGTGAGCTAGATCTCAGTTTAGAAGGGCGAATCTCATTAGTGGCCTATTCCACTGCCACACAAATGACCGCAATTGAAACCAAAACACTCCCACATGACCCTCATCTTCTGCCATTGAGACACTCATCATAACCTCTTGCTGCAGGTTTTCATGAGGGATGCAGCCAAGACAGTGTCCAAAATAAGCTCACTTACGCCTCAATTGCCTAAAGTCAGGGTGGCCTGGACACCCTTCCTTTGAACCAGGAGTGATCAAATAGGCCTGCCCTTAATACTGCTCTGCTTCTCCATTTTGACTGTTACTGATTGTTGAGTATAAATTCTTTGTGTGAATTGGAGTCATGAGAAAATCCAAGCACCTATGCATTAGCCTCTTCAGGGCTTTGAAAAACTCATTTGACCCAAATGATATCTATTCTCACTTGATAGAGGTCAGGACTTACAGAGGAAGGCAAGAGACTTCATCCACATTGACTGCTCTTATGGCCATTTTGGTTTTGGATTCAGAGATGGGATCTTTCTGTAGATCCGTCAGGTGCCGAGAATCTAAGCCCCAGCCTCACATAGGGCCAAGGGCTGATTCAGACACATCCCTTTTGAAGCAATTAAGCAAACAGCCACAGGTGATGCCCATTCATTTTCATTTGAAAACTGTTTTCTTCAGGCTTTACAAAGGGGTTGCCTGAGGCAAAGAAATTCCTGACATTCAGGGCAACAGAACAATAGGTTAGCAAAAGGCCCAAAGCAGGGTTTCTCAACTGAGACTTTACTGGTCACACTGATATCTGAGTTTTCTGAGATGCTCCCATTGCCTTCAGCTATCCAGTACATGGCCATGTAACAAAGCTTGGAGGCGGTACATATCTTGGACACCAAACCATGAGACTATTCCGGAGAGTGGCCAGAATTCAGGAAGAAAACTGGAGCTTAGGAAGATAGTAGGTGTTGTCCATTCATAAGGCAAGCTGCAGTCCATTCATCAATTGCGCAGGATGAATGCTGGGTAGCTTTCTACTAGACAGGGCACTTCCATTGATGCATTCTCTTTTCAAATGTCAACAACCACGGACACAGTGGGATACACTTTTAGAAACCCTCGCCATGTCAAACGACTTTCTAGAAACAATCCACTCAAAAACAAACAATCCACCATCCCTACCTATTCTCAGAACATGAGACAAAACCACAAACTCACACCCACACCCACAAAGCACCTCCTTCCCAGAAGTAGGTCTTTGATTATCCGGAGTTTCCTCTGACTGGTGGGCCATACCATGTTCCCCCGAAATGGCCTGTACTTTCTCAGATTTGGTGTCTTTGCCAGAACAACTACCTGCTTTCTCAGGAAACACCTGTCTTCATAGCTTTCCTGGCATTTGGCCATCCTCACATCAGTTGGTACCAATAAAGACTGACTCTGTCCTTGGTAAATCCAATCAAGTGTGCCAACTGGGACTGGCACTGGCTCTGGGGGCCTAGCTTCCTGGTTCCCAAGTTAAGAGAGTTCCACGACAAAGGAAGTGAGGTGAGGTCACTTTTTTCAGGAACTGAATGAGGTCACTGCCTTGGCAACTACTTTGCCCTAACAGTTGCTTCCAAGGGTCCCATGAGATGGATGCTGCCCCAATTCCTGTGACATTTTTACAAGTTAGAATGGTATATCAACCATAGTCACCCAGGAACAGCTCTCCACACAGGCTTGGTTTGGTCCATCTTCTCTACATTAAGAAGAGAGAGGCTGATTCAGACACAACCCTTCATCCTGACCAGGCTGTTTGCCATGGAAGATGACCTTTGCTCTCTCAGGTCCTTCATACCTGCCTACTTGTTTTCCAGGGATAATTTCTGCATGGACCATTGAGGTTCTAAGTAGGTGGAAGATCCCCTCCATCCCTGCATTGTAAGATGAACTCTGTTCCAGCTCTTCTGTAATGTTATATTGAGGGAACAGTGTATGGTTATGCTTAATAACCAGTTCGATTTGGGTTAGGAATCATTCTACGGGATGTATAATGGTATTGGGTAACTGCAATACTTACAAGAATATATAGATGAAATATAAGTATGAAAACAGAAATCCAGGTAAGATTTGAAGTCCAGAAAGTCATTGGGTCCTTGATTGGATTACTTAGCTTGAATTACGTTCTGCACAGGTATCTCAGATAAATTGATATACAATGGCATAGGAACTTGTACCTTGGATGATTGAATGTAGAAGAGAACATCCCCTCAAACAGAGATAGTCAGTAGGATCAGGAAGATAGTCGGTAAGTATCGGAAGAACAATGAGTATAGGATTTGGACCAAAAGTTATTTAGCAATAGGGTTTCGGTTAGAGAGTGAATTTCAATAACAGCACATGTGAAGGGTCTCTAACAAGGATGAAGTGGGGAAAATATGTAGGAATGCAGATATCAATAGAGACATTAGGAAATCAGGCAAAGTATAAAGTGAATGATAGGATTAGATATTTTCAACAGGGTTGAGGTTGAACATATAATCTTAGGAAGAAACAAATATGTAGTTACCAATCGGATTGACATTTGAGAGCATAAGGCACCCTGCACATGGATGTTTTTAGTAATCCATGTTCACTTTCTATTTAGGATTTGGTAGAATCATAAGTGTGACCTTTGAATTTTGTGTCTAGAATATTACTGTGATGAAATGTATATGTAGATCAGGTGACATGAGTATTTCTTCCACCATTTCTGGAAGCAATATTTTGAAGATGTATAAATTTGTATTGGGGCTACAAAAAGGTGCACCCTGTGTCTATGAATACAGAGTAAATGCATGAATAGTCCATACTGTGAATAAATAATAAAACTGGTTTCAACTTGAAATAATAGATTGAAATAAATTTGAAAACAAATAAGAAATCTTATATTAATATACAATCATTCATTCCAACCCATTATACATCTAATGGAAATATGAGGATTTTGGTTTATCATGAAAAGTGTGTGACTTTGCTTCAAATTGATTATGAAAATCGAAAATAATTTGTTTGGAAAGAAGTCTCATGAAAAGACCAGTCAAGAAACCTGGAGGAATACATGTGTTCTGAAGCATGAAGCGATTGAAAGTGAAACAAATGCCTATAAATTTGCGAAATTGTTGATGAAATATATGTCCTATTATGACCATAAACTTAAGAAAGAGTAATGTACCAATGTGGAATAAAAACGAACGTCAAAATACACATCACGTCCAATAGAATTCTACATGCATTGATGTTAAACTGGTTCAGTTACTGTAGAAATATTAGGATTTGAAGGCACCAATCACTGTAGTTAGTTTTCAGTACTAGGAAACAAATATGTACTTCAGGTGGATGAATATTTCTGAGAATAATCTTGTGAAAATTTTATTATAAATCCACATACATGAACATGAATGAATTTTGGGACTCAAAATAAGACACAAATATTTCATATTTTGAAAAATATGGAGACTATATATATATATATATATATATATATATATATATATATATATATATATATATATACACACACACACACACACACACACACACACAAAACACACACACAGACTTTAAAATGTAGTAATATATGCCAATCGAAATTCATCATGAAATATATATCATCCACAAATGCAAAAATCTATATTTTACAGAATATGGATTTATGTATAATTTTGTTCAACTAGGAAGCTCACCCATAGGTTGAATATTCAGTTCCAAAGCGTTTAGGAGGAGTGATCTCTTCTCACAATTTGTATTTGCTGAGGAAGCCACCTCACAAAAATGTAGGTGTGATACCAGGTAGCTTTCGGTATGTGCATATAAAAATACATATGTTGAATAGGCTACAGAGAAAGGGAGTCAGTAATACACATATTTTGAACTTTAAAAACACATGGAGAACTATTCAATTAAAAATTGACTAGATTTATAACACATAAACTTTATCATGTAAAAGGCAAGTCCAAATATACATCATGCCTCCTTTGAACTGCTTGTATTTATATTCTGTTTGTGTTATTTTTCTCCATCATATTAGGATTAGTAGACAGAGTCAAGTAGGGTATGGGATAGTGTCAGGGATTCTGTACTTTGAATGGAAAATTGGAAATTGTATCAAATGTGTGTGAAAATATGTGCAACCCAAAACTTCCCACTCTGATCCAGAACAATGCCTTGACATTACCTTCGCTCCAAGGAAGACACAATTAGAGGAGAAGAGTTAGAAAATTTGTGAATACATGTCTGGAATGGAAAATGCTCAGGAGTTCACAAACTTCGAGATGGTAGAGGAGTTTCCAAAAGCAAGGGACATGGTAAACACAACACCAACATGGAGCTCTTCTGGCCTAAAGACTGTTTGAGAAACTGCATGTGAGATTGGGCACTTGAAATATAAGTTGTTGTCAGAAGTTTTAGCTTTCTTTCTAGTGAGACCATCAAAGATGGGTCTGCATCTATGTGACCTGGACGACATGTTTTCTTATTTTCCAATGAACATGGGGCAGCAGTGCTGAATTCTCTCTTTGTAGGTAAACTGTGGCCACTGGGGGCTTAGTGTCTCCCCGTGTCGCTGTGAAGACATTTGGTCTTCCTTCACTTTTCGTGGTGTTTCTTGCTGCTGCACAGTGAGTTTGATATTTGCTTTACAAAATACAAGGAGTTCAACTGGGACACAGTGCTGCAGGGAGTTCTGTCACTTGTGGTGGGTTAGAGTCTGCAGGAGAATGCACCATCCAGGCTTCTATCACTCATTGCTTGCTACATTGCCCCCTTTTCCATTGCAACCCAATTCTGAACATTGCCCTGAAACCTCTCTATATAACAAGGTGCCTTTACATAAATGGGTCTGCTGGCTGCTGCATGTCAATCACATGCTATTTGGAAGCCAATGGCAGATCCACATGGCCCCACCACAGATGTTTTGTCACACACCTGCCCACAACTGCTCAAGGCGCACTACTCAGAAGGTTCCAACTTACTGGCATCTCTGTTCTATGCCATTTTCATGAAACCCAGTAAATCAAGGCCCAGTCTGGTACACTCATGATGAGCATCAGGAGATCTAACTGTTCTCCAGTGCCACCTGGTCATGGGAATTTAAAAAATTTCATGGTATTTATCTAGCCATTTTTCAAAGAGGAATTTGGAGCCACAGTGGGTTTCAATTCATTCATGAACCATTAAATGTTGTGGAAGCTCATTTCAATGAAAGATCTGGAGAACTCTCACAGGCAATGCTTCCCAAAGAGTGGCCTAAAGGTCACATGAGGCCAGGCCCATTGAGGTCTACAATGTGAGGTCCATGGGTGTTTTGACTCTCAAATATGCCTGCCAAGTCTTTCAGAATAAAATCCGGGTATATCCTGGCTGACATTCTCAGTGCTTTGTGGAAAGCCACCCTGGGCTTTGATCTCAGTTTCCAAGGGCAAGTCTAATGCGTGGCCTCCTAAAATTCCAACACAATTCATGTGAATACTTCTCTGAGGTCAGTTCCAGAACTCAGTCTCTAAGGTGAATCAAACCCGAGTTAAAGCCCAGGTGGACCCAGTCTTCTCTTCCAACAGCCAAATAAATGACCACAATTAAATCCAAAACACTCCCACATTGCCCTCATCTTCTTCCATATAGACAATCATCATTACCTCTGGCTGGAGGTTTCCATGAGGGGTAAAGCACAAGACAGAGTCTGAAATAATCTCCCTTGCCCTCATTTGCCTAAAGTCAGTGTGACCTGGACACCCTTCCTGTAAACAAGGAGTGATTTAATAGGCCTGCCACTAATACTGCTCTGCTTCTCCAATTTGAGGCCTACTGACTGTCATGTATAGATTCTTTATGTGATTTGGATTCATTAGAAAACCCAAGCACATATGGGCTAGCCTCTGCAGGGCTTTGAAGAACTCGATTAATTCAAAGGATCCAAAAATTCACTTGTTGGAGGTCAGGAACCTAACAGAGAAAGGCAATAAACTTCATCTACAATGACTGATTTTTTTAGACATTTTGGTTTTGGATGAACACATGGGATCTTTCTTAAGATACATTAGGCGCTGAATATCTAAGACACAGCCTCACACACGGCCAAGAGGCTGATTCACACACATATCTCTCAAAGCATTTTAGCAAACAGCCACAGGTGATGCCCATTCATTTCCATTTGAAAACTGTTTTCTTCAGGATTCACAAAGGGGTGGCCTGAGGCAAAGACCTTCCTGACATTCAGGGCAACAGAGGAATAGGGAAGCAAAAGGCCCAAAGCCGGTTTTCTCCACTGAGACTTTCCTTGTCACACTGATATCTGAGTTTTCTGAGATGCTCCCTTTCCTTTCAGCTATTGAATACATGGCCATGTCACAGAGGTTGGAGGTGGTACATAACTTGGACAAAAAACCATGAGCCTACTCTGGAGAGTAGCCAGATTCAGAAAGAAAACAGGAACTTAGGAAGATAGTACGTGTTGCCCATTGATAAGGCAAGTCACAGTCCATTCATAAATTAGGCAGGATAAATGCTGGAATTCTTTCTACTAGACAGGACACATCCATAGATGAATTCTCTTTTCTAATGAATACAACCACGGACACAGAGAGTTACACAGACATAGAAACACTCACATTGTCAAAGGAATTACTAGACACAGTCCACTCCAAACCCAACAAACTGCCTTTCCTACTTATTCTCAGAACATGAGAAAAAACCACAAAGTCACTCCCACACCCACAAAGACACCTCCTTCCCCCAAGTAATTCTGTGACTATCCTGAGTGTCGTCTGACTGGTAGGCCATGCTATGTACCCCCAAATGGCCTGTCCTGTCTCAGATATGGTCTCCTTGGCCAAATCTGTGACGTTGTCAGGAGCCAGAAATGGGAAAGTACCTTTTTCTCAGGAAAGGCCCCTCTACAAAGCTCTCCTGGCATTTGGCCATCCTCACATCAGTAGGTTCCAGGAAACACTGATTCTGTCCTTGGTAAATCCAAACAAGTGACCTCAATGGGACTGGGACTGGGACTGGCTCTGGTTGCCTGGCTTCTGCACACAAGTTCAGAGAGTTCCATCACCAAAAAAGAGAGGTGAGATCACTTACTTCAGGTAGTGAATGAGGACACTGCCTTGGCAATCACTTTGTCCTAACAGTTGCTTCCAAGGGTCCCATGAGATAGAGGCTGCCCCTACTTCCTGTGACACTTTCACAAGTTAGAATGGTGAATCAACCATAGGCACCCAGGAACAGCTCTCCACACAGGCCTGGTTTGGTCCATTTTCTCTACATTGAGAACAGAGAGGCTCATTAAGATACAACCCTTCATCCTGACCAGGTTGTTTGCAATGGAAGATGAGTTTTGCTCTTTAAGGTCCTTCATAGCTGCCTATATCTTCTCCAGGGATCACATCTGCATGGACCTTTGAGTTTTTCAGCATATGGAATATCCCCTACATTCCTGTATTGTAAGACCAACACTGTCCCTGGTCTTTTGTTAAGTGAGATTGTGGGAACAGTGTATGTTTAGGGTTTAATAACATGTTTGATTTGGGTTAGGAATCATTCTGCTGGATGAATAATGGTATTGGGAACCTGTGATATTTATTAAAACATAGACATAAAATATAAGTATGAAAACAGTAATCTAGGTAAGATTTGAAGCTCAGAAGGGCATTGAGCTGTTGATTGTGATACTTAGCTTTGAATTATGTTCCGCATATATGTCTCAGATAAATCGATAATCAATGGCATAGGACCTTGTACCTTGGATGATTGAATGGAAAAGAGAACTTCCACTCAAACAGGGAAACTCAGTAAGATTAGGAAGATAGTCAGTAGCTTTCAAAAGAAGAGTGAGTACAGGATTTGGACCAAAAATTATTTATCAATAGGGTTTCGCTTAGAGAGTGAAAGTAAATATCATCACATGTGAAGAGTCACTCACATGGTGAACTGGGGAAAATATTTAGGAAAACAGACATCAATAGAGACATTAGGCAATCAGGCAAAGTATAGAGTGAGTGATAGGATTAGACATTATTAACTGCATTTAGGTTGAATATATAATTTTAGGAAGAAACAAATACGTAGTCACCAATAGGATTGATATTTGAGACTATTAGGCAAAGTGGACCTGGATGTTTTTAGGAATCCATGTTCAGTTTCCATTTAGGCTTTGGTACAATCATAAGTGTGACTTTTGCTTTTTGTGTCCAGAATATTACTGTGATACAATGTATATGTAGATAAGGTGACCTGAGTATTTCTTCCACCATTTCTGGGAGCAATATTTTGAAGATGTATAAATTAGTATTCGGGGTACAAACAGGTGTACTCTTTGTCTTTGAATATGGAGAATATGCATGTATAGACCATACTGTGAATAAATAATATAACTGGTTCCAACTTCAAATAATGGATTGAATTGAAATTTGAAAATATACATTAAATCTTATATTGATATACAACCATTCATTCCAACCCGTTTTACATCTAATGGTAATATGAGGATTATGGTTTATCATGAAGAGTGTGTGAGTTTTGCTTAAAATTGATTATGGAAATTGAAAATATTTTTTTTGTAAAAAAGTCTCATAAAAAGACCAGTCAAGAAACCTGGAGAAATACATGTGTTCTGAAGCAGGAAGTGACTGAAAGTGAAACAAATGTGTATAAATTTGTGAAATTGTAGATGAAATACATATCCTCTGATGTGCATTAACTGAAGGAATAGTAATGTACCAGTGTTGAGTAAAAATGAACGTCAAAATAAACATCATGTCCCATAGGAATCTTCTTGCATTGATGTTAAACTGAGTCAGTTAATGTAGAAATATTAGGATTTGAATGCACCATTCACTGAATTTAGTTTTCAGTCCTAAGAAACAAATACGTATTTCAGGTGGATGAATATTTCTGAGAATAATCTTGTGAAAATTTGATTATAATTCCACATACATGAACATGAATGAATTTTGGGACTGTACATAAGACACATCTATTTCATATTTTGAAATATATGGAGAGTGTGCATATATATATATATATACAAGAGTGTGTATACACACACACACACACACACACACAAAACAGACATTAAAAAGTAGCAATATATATGCCAATTGAAATTCTTCATGAAATATATATCATCCACAGATCCAAAAATCTTCATTTTACTGAGCGTGGATTTATGTGTAATATTGTTTAACTAGGAAGCTCACCTATAGCTTAAATTTTCAGTTACAACATCGTTTAGGAGGAGTGATCTCTTCTCATAATTTGTATCTGCCAAGTCAGCAACCTCACAAAAATGTACGTGTGATACCAGGTAGGATTCTATATGTGCATATAAAAATACATGTGCTGAATATGCTACAGAGAAAGGGAGACAGGAATTCACATATTTGTCAACTTTAAAAACACATTGAGAGAGGGAGGGGCAGATCTGCCAATCGCTCCTTCAAGGTAGGCGGACCTGCGACCCACCGGCTGAACAGGACCAGTGGCCCGCCACCGTAGAAAACACATCACCCTGGTTGGGGGAGGGGCAATGCCGCCGGGCCTGCAAGGTAGGCAGACCTGTGACCCACAGCAGGACAGGCCCAGCAATCTGCGGAGGGGCAGAGACGCCCTCTGCGCCTGCAAGGTAGGTGGACCTGCAACCACCGACAGAAAAGGCCTATGGCCCGCCAGCATGGTATACACATCGTCCCGGTTGGGGGAGGGGCGGAGCAGCCACAGGCGCCAGCAAGGTAGACAGACCTGCAAGGGACAGACAAAACAGACCCAGTGGCCCGCGGATGGTCAAAGCTGCCGCCTACGCCTGCAAAGTAGCCCGACTTGCGACCCACTGGCAGAACAGGCCCAGTGCCTGCAGAGGGGCAGAGCTGCTGCTCGCACCTTCAAGGTAGGCGGACCAGCTACCGACTTACAGAACAGGCCCAGCAGCCTGCTGGTGTGGTAGGCACATTGTCCCAATTGTAGGAGGGGCAGAGCCACCACCCGTGCCTGCGAGGGAGACTTTGAAACTATATAAGAGCAATATAAATATATAGGGGAAAAATTCAATAACACAACAGTTTCACCAAGCAGAAAGAAATATGAACAGTATGAAAAGACAAGGAAAGAAAGGACCATAAGCAATGCAGGTAAAGTCAACGTTAGAAGAGGTAATATCTGCAGCAGATGGAATGTCAGATAAAGAACTCAGGATATACATGCTTCAGATGATCTGGAGTCTCAAGGAAGACATTAGAGAGCAAAATCAGACAATGAAAGATCACCTTGATAATGAATTACATAAAAAAAATCCAAGAAGCATAAGATCAACTATACAGGGAGATAAAGATTATAAAATCAAACAAACAGAAATCCTAGGAATGCAGGAATCAATAAACCAACTTAAAAACTCAATTGAGAATACTACCAGCAGAGTAGAACACTTAGAAGATAGAACATCAGACAATGAAGACAAATTATTTCATCTTGAAAAGAACACAGACAGCTCAGCAAGACTTTTAAGAAACCATGAGCAGAACATCCAAGAAATATGGGAAAACATAAAAAGACCAAACTTAAGAGTCATTGGGATACAGGAAGGTATAGAGGTCCAAACAAAAGGAATGAGCAATATATTCAATGAAATATAGGAGAAAACTTCCCAGACTTGTAGAATGAGACAGAATCGCAAATCCTAGAAGCTTACAGGATGCCAAATGTACAAAATCATAAGAGATCCACACCTAGACATATTATAATGAAGATGCCCAACATACAGAAAAAGGAGAGAATTTTAAAAGCTACAAGATAAAGGAAGCAGATTACATTTAGTGGTAAACCATTCAGGATAACAGCTGATCTTTCAACACAGATTCTGAAAGCTAGAAGATCCTGCAATAACATTTTTCAAACACTGAAAGAAAATGGGTTCCATCCAAGAATTGTGTATCCAGTGAAATTAAGCTTCAGGATAGAAGATGAATTTAAAACTTTCCACGATAAACAAAAGTTAAAAGAATTTGCAGCTAGAAAACGATTTCTTAAAAACATCCTTGGCAAAACATCACAGGAAGGGGAAATGGAAAATAACAATGAAAACCAACAGTGGGAGGTAGAGGAGTAAAGGGGGGAAAATAATCAAGGAGGAAAACAAACCATGTTTAGTAACATAAATATACAAATATGGCTGGAAGAACAACCCATATCTCAATAATAACCCTAAATGTTAATGGCTTAAACTCACCAATTAAGAGACACAGGCTAGTAGAATGGATCATAAAACAAGACCCAACAATATGCTGCCTACTGGAGACGCATTTGTTAGGAAAAGATATACATAGACTGAAGGTGAAAAGTTGGGAAAAATCATATCACTCATATGGACTTCGGAAACAAGCAGAAGTGTCCATACTCATATCAAATAAAATAGATTTCAAGCCAAAGTTAATCAAAAGGGATAAAGAGGGACACTACATACTGCTCAAGGAAACCATACACCAACAAGACATAACATTCATAAATATATATGCCCCAAACATTGGTGCAGCTATGTTCATCAAACAAATTCTTCTCAAGTTCAAGATTCTAATAAACCAATATACAATACTCATGGGAGACTCAAACACACCTCTCTCACTAATGGACTGATCTTCCAAACAAAAGTTGAATAATGAAACTATAGAACTCAATAACACAATTAATAACCCAGACTTATGATATATATATAGAATATACCACCCAACATCAAGCAGTTACACTTTTTTCTCAGCAGCACATGGATACTTCTCAAAAAATAAATCATATATTATGTCACAGAGCTACTCTTAGACAATATAAAGGAGTAGATATAATACCAGGCATCGTATCTGATCATAAGGAAATGAAACTGAAAATCAACAATGAAAGAAAGAAGGAAAAATCATGTATCACATGGAGAATGAAAAATAGGTTACTGAATGATCAATGGGTTATAGAAGACACCAAGGAGGAAATTAAAAAATTCTTAGAGATAAATGAAAACACAGACATTACATATCAGAATCTATGGGACACATTGAAAGCAGTTCTAAGAACAAAATTCATTGCATGGATTTCATTCCTTAAAAAAAGGAAAAAAAAAAAGACAAATAAATGATCTCATACTTCATCTCAGAATCCAAGAAAAAGAAGAGCAAAACAACAGCAAAAGAAGTAGAAGCCAAGAAATAATTAAAATCAGAGCTGAAATTAATGAAATCGAAACAAAGAAACAATTGAAAAAATTGACAAAACTAAAAGATGGTTCTTTGAAAAAATAAATAAAATCGACCAACCCTTAGCCAAGCTAACAAAGAAAAGAAGAGGGAGAATTCAGTATCACAACAGATAGTTCAGAAATACAGAAGATAATCCGAAATTATTTTGAATTCTTATTCTTCAATAAAATAGAAGATAGTGAAGGCATCGATAAATTTCTCAAGTCATATAATCTGCCCAGATTGAGTCAGGAGGATATAGGCAACCTAAACAGACCCATAACAATTGAGGAAATAGAATAAACCATCAAAAGACTACCAACTAAGAAAAGCCCAGGACCGGATGGGTATACAGCAGAGTTTTACAAAACCTTTAAAGAGGAACTAATACCAATACTTTTCAAGCTATTTCAGGAAAAATGCAAAAATCCTCAATAAAATTGTGGCGAATCGGATACAAAAACATATTAAAAAAATTGTGCACCATGATCAAGTAGAATTCATCCCTGGGATGCAAGGCTGGTTCAATATACAGAAATCAATAAATGTTATTCATCACATCAATAGACTTAAAAATAAGAACCATTTGATCATCTCGATAGATGCAGAAAAAGCATTCGACAATGTACAGCATCCCTTTATGTTCAAAACTCTGGAAAAACTAGGGATAACAGGAACATACCTCAATAATGTAAAAGCAATCTATGCTAAGCCTCAGGCTAGCATCATTCTGAATGGAGAAAAATTGAAGGCATTCCCTCTAAAATCTGGAAGAAGATAGGGATGCCCTCTCTCACTAATTCTGTTCAACATAGTTCTCGAAACACTGGCCAGAGCAATTAGAGAGATTAAAGAAATCAAAGGCATAAAAATAGGAAAAGAAGAACGTAAATTATCACTATTTGAAGATGACATGATTCTATACTTAGCAGACCCAAAAAGGTATACAAAGAAACTATTAGAGCTAATAAATGAATTCACCAAAGTGGCAGGATATAAAATCAATACGCATAAATCAAAGGCATTCCTGTATATCAGCAACAAATCCTTTGAAATAGAAATGAGGACAACCATTCCATTCAAAATATCCACACACACACACACAAAAAAAAAATACTTGGGAATCAACCTAACAAAAGAGGTGAAAGACTTATAAAATGAAAACTACAGAACCCTAAAGAGAGAAATAGAAGAAGATCTTAGAAGATGGAAAAATATACTATGTTCATGGATAGGCAGAACTAACATCATCAAAATGGCAATATAACCAAAATTCTCTATATGTTAAATGCAATGTCAATCGGGTCTAAAAGCATGCAATGGAGGAAGGATAGCATCTTCAACAAATGGTTCTGGGAAAACTGGAAATTCATATGCAACAAAATGAAACTGAATCCATTTCTCTCGTCATGCACAAAAGTTAACTCAAAATGGATCAAGGAGCTTGATATCAAATCAGAGACACTGCATCTGATACAAGAAAAAGTTGGCTATGATCTACATACTGTGGGGTTGGGCTCCTAATTCCTCAATAGGACATCCATAGCACAAGAGTTAATAACAAGAGTTAATAACTAGAATCAACACATGGGACTTACTCAAAGCAAAAAGTTTTTTCTCAGCAAAAGAAACAATAAGAGAGGTAAATAGGGAGCCTAAATTCTGGGAACAAATCTTTACTCCTCACACTTCAGATAGAGCCCTAATATCCAGACTATACAAAGAACTCAAAAAATTAAACAATAAGAAAACGAATAACCCAATCAACAAATGGTCCAAGGACCTGAACAGACACTTCTCAGATGAGGACATACAATCAATCAATAAGTACATGAAAAAATGCTCATCATCTCTTGCAGTCAGAAAAATGGAAAACAAACCCACCCTAAGATACCATCTCACTCCAGTATGATTGGCAGCCATTATGAAGTCAAACAACAAGTGCTGGTGACGATGTGGGGAAAAGGGTACACCTGTACATTGCTGGTGGGACTGCAAATTGGTGCAGCCAATTTGAAAGAAGTATGGAGATTTCTTGGAAGCTAGGAATGGAATCACCATTTGACCCAGCTATTCCCCTTCTCAGTGTATTCCCTAAGACCTAAAAAGTGCATGCTCCATTGACACTGCTACATTGATGTTCATAGCAGCACAATTCAAAATAGCAAGAGTGTGGAACCAACCTAGATGCCCTTCAATAGACGAAGGAAAAAAATGTGGCATTTATACACAATGGAGTAATACTCTGCATTAAAAAATGTCAAAATCATAGAATTTGCCGGGAAATAGATGGCATTAGAACAGATTATGCTAAGTGAAGCTAGCCAATCCCTAAAAAAAAACAAATGCCAATAGTTTTATTTGATATAAGGAGAGTAACTAAGAACAGAGTTGGGAGGAAGAGCATGAGAAGAAAATTAACATTAAACGGGGGTGAGAGGTGGAAGAGAAAAGGAAAGAGAAGGAAAATTGCATGGAAATGGAAGGAGACCCTCATGGTTATACAAAATTACATACAAGAGGAAGTGAGGGGAAAGGGGGGAAAAAACCAAGGGGGAGAAATGAATTACAGTAGATGGAGTAGAGAGAGAAGATGGGAGGGGAGGGGATGGGGGATAGTAGAGGATAGGAAAGACAGCAGACTACAACAGACACTACTATTGCAATACGTACAACAGTGGATGTGTAACAGATGTGATGCTGAAACCTGTATACGGGGTAAAAATGGGAGTTCATAACCCACTTGAATCAAAGTATGAAATATGATATGTCAAGCAAAAGGTAAAGTTTTGAACAACCAACAATAAAAATTAAAGGAAAAAATCACATAGAGAACTATTTCAATGAAAAATGGAATAGATATATAACACCTACCCTTTATCATGCAAAAGGCAATTCCAACTATACACCATGCTTCCTCTGAACGGCTTGTATTTCTATTCTGTTTGTGTTATTATTCTCCATCATAGTAGGATTAGTAGTCAGAGTCTAGTAGGGTATGGGTTAGTGTCAGGGATTCAGTATTTTGAATGGAAAAAAGGAAAATGAATCCAATGTGCATGCAAATATGGGCTACACAATAAATTTCCCACTCTCATCCAGAACAATGGCTTCACATTACCTTCGCCCCAAATAAGACACAATTAGAGGAGAAGAGTTGGAAAATCTGTGAATATATATCTGGAATGGAAAATTAAAGGAGTTCACAACCTTGGATGTGGTAGAGGAGTTTCCAAATGTAAGGGACAAGGTAAACACTCCACATACTTGTAGCTCTTCTGGCCTAAAGACTTCTTGAGAAACTGCCTCTGAGGTTGGGAACTCAAAATATATATTGTTGTCAGGAGCTTTAGCTTTCTTTCTAGTGAGACCATCAGAGCTGGGTCTACATCTATGTGACCTGGAGGACGTGGTTTCTTATTTTCCAATGAACACTAGGCTACAGTACTGAATTCTCTCTTTGTAAGTAAACTGTGACCACTGGGGTCTAAGAGTCTCCCCGTGTGGACTGTGAAGGCATTTGGTCATTCTCCACTTTTCGTGGTGTTTCTTGCTGCTACACTGGGAGATTGGTATTTTCTACACGAAATACAAGGAGTTGAACTGGGACACAGTGCTGAAGGGAGTTCTGTCATGTGTAGTGGGTCATGGTCTGCAGGAGAATGCACCAACCAGGCTTCTAGCCCACATAGATTGTCCCCTTGTCCATAGCAACTTGATTATGAACATTGCCCTAAAAATTCTCCATATACCAATATGCCTTTACATATAAGGGTTTCCTGGCTGCACCACGTCAGTCACATGCCATTTGGAAGCAATGGCAGATCCACATGGCCCCACCACGGATGTTTTATCACAAACCTGCACACCAAACTTGCGCCTACAATTGAGGAGTATCCAACTTACTGGCATCTCTGTTCTACACCATTTTAATGAAACTCAGTCAATAAAGGCACTCATGATCAGCAATAGGGCATACAAAGGTTCTCCAGTGCCACCTGGTCATAGGAATTTCAAAAATTTTATGGTATTTATCTAGCCATTTTTTAAGGTGGAAGTTGGAGGCACTGTGGGTTTCAATTCATTTAGGAACCATTAAATTGTGAGGAAGCTCATTTCAATGAAATCTCTGGAGGACACTCAAAGGCAAGTCTTCCCAAAGAGTCGCCAAAAGGTCACATGAAGCCAGGCCCATTGAGGTCTACAGTGTGAGGTCTATGTGTGTTTTGACTATGGCTGCCAAGTCTTTCAGAATAAAATCTTGTGATATCCTGGGTGAGATTCCCAGTGCTCTGTGGAAAGCCAGCCTGGGCCTAGGTCTCAGTTTCCAAGAGCGAGTCTCATATGTGGCCTCCTAAAAACTCAACACAATTCATGCCAATACTTCTCTGAGTTCAGTTCCATAACTCAGTCTCTAAGGGGAATCACACCAGATTTCAAGTCCTGGTTGACCTACTCATCTCTTCCAACCCCAACACAAATGACCAAAATTAAACCAAAACATTCCCACATGACCCTCATCTTATTGCATATAGACACTCATCTTAACCTCTGGATGGAAGTTTCCATGAAGGACACAGCCCAAGACAGTGTCCAAAATAGGCTTCCTTGGCCCTTATTTTCCTAATGTCAGGGTGGCCTGGACACCCTTCCTGTAACCCAGGAGTGATCAAATAGGCCTGCTGTAATACTGCTCTGCTTCTCCAATTTGAGGCCTACTGACAGTGGGGTTTAGAATCTTTATGTGAATTGGAGTCATAAGAATACACAAACACCACTGGGCTAGCATGTGCAGGGCTTTGAAGAAATCATTTGACCCAAAGGATCCCTATTCTCACTTGATGGAGTTCAGGAACCTTACAGTGGAAGGCAAGAGACTTTATCCTCAATGACTCCTCTTTTGGGCATTTTGGTTTTGGATTCACACATGGGATCTTTCTTTATATCAATCAGGTGATAAGAATCTAAGCCACAGCCTCACACAGGGCCAAGAGGCTGATTCAGACACACCCCTTTCTAAAGCAATTAGGCAAAGAGCCACAGGTGAGGCCCATTCATTTCCATTTGAAAAGTGTTTTGTTCCGGCTTCACGAAGGTGTGGCCTGAGGCAAAGAAATTCCTGACATACAGGGGAATAGAACAAAAGGTAAGCAAAAGGCCCAAAGCACGGTTTTTCCACTGAGACTTTACTGGTCACACTGATATCTGAGTTTACTTAGTTGCTCGCCATTCCCTTCAGCTATCCAGTACATGGCCATGTCACAGAGCTTGAAGGTGGTACTTCTCTTGGACACAAAACCATGAGCCTATTCTGGAGAGTGGCCAGAATTCAAACATAAAACCAGAACTTAGGAAAATAGCAGGTGTTGCCCATCGATAAGGGAAGCCGCAGTGCATTCATATATTCGGCTGGATGAATGCTGGGAAGCTTTCTACCAGACAGGACACATCCATTCATGCATTCTCTTTTCTAATGTCTACAACCACGGACACAATGGGATACACAGACATAGAAACACTTGCTTTATCAAATCACTTATTAGAAACAGTTCACTCCAAACCAAACAAACCGCCATTCCTACCTATTCTGAGAACATGAGACAAAAGCACAAACACACACCCACACCCACAAAGCACCTTCTTCCCCCAAGTAGGTCTCTGACTATCTGGAGTGTCCTCTGACTATTGGGCCAAACTATGTTCCCCTGAAATTGCCTGTTCTGTTTCAGATCTGGTTTCCTTGGCCAACTCTGTAAAGTTGTCAGGAGGCAGCGGTGATCCACTACCTGCTTTCTCAGGAAAGGCCACTCTTCAGAGCTTTCCTGGCTTTTGGCAATCCTCATATCAGTAGGTACCAACAAAGACTGATTCTGTCCTTGGTAAATCCAAAGAAGTGAGACCACTGCTACTGGGACTGGAATGGGATTTGGGTGCCTGGATTCCTTGATCCCAAATTCAGAGAGTTCTATCACCAAGGATGTGAGGTGAGGTCTGAGGTCACTTCCTTTAGGAACTGTATGAGCTCACACCATTTGCAACCACTTTGTCCTAACAGTTGCTTCCAAGGGTCCCCTGAAATGAAGGCTGCCCCTACTTCCTGTTACAGTTTCACAAGTTTGAATGGTATATTAACCATAGGCAACCGGGAACAGCTCTCCACACAGCCTGGTTTGGTTCTTCTTCTCTACATTAAGAAGAGAGAGGCTGATTCAGACATATCCCTTCATCCTGACCAGGTTGTTTGCAAGAGAAGATGAGTTTTGCTCACTCAGTTCCTTCATAGCTGCCTACAACTTCTCCAGGGATCATTTTTGCATGTACCTTTGAGTTTCTTAGCAATAGGAAGTTCCCCTACATTCCTGTATTGTAAGACCTACTCTGTACCTGCTCTTCTGTAAAGTTATATTGAGGGAACAGTGTATGGTTAGGGTTAATAACAGGTTCAATTTGCATTAGGAGTCATTCTGCTGGATGAATAATGGTATTGGAAACCTGCGATATTTACAAGAATATATAGGTGAAACATAAGTATGAAAACAGAAATCTATTTAAGATTTGAAGCCCAGAAGAGCATTGGGACCTTGATTGTGATACTGAGCTTTGATTTATTTTCTGCACAGATGTCTCAGATACATCAATATACAATGGCAAAGTTCCATGTATTTTGGATGATTGATTGTCAAAGAGAACTTCCAGTCAAAAAGGGATAATCAGTAGGATTAGGAAGATAGTCGGTAGGTTTAGAAAGGAGAGTGAGCATAGGATTTGGACCAAAAGTTCTTTAGCTATAGGGATTTGGGTATAGAGTGAATGTAAATGTCACCACATGTGAAGAGTCAGTCACAATGATGAACTGGGGAAAATATGTAGGAAAGCAGATATCAATAGAGACATTAGGAAATCTGGCTAAGTGTAGTCGGTAGTGAAAGGTTAATATAATAGGTACTTATCACTTCCTGTTTTCTGTATGCTTAATAAAACACTGTTGAAATCTTGAGAACTGTTTGCTAATCTTGTTCCCAGAATGTTCTGTCCTCAACTGCCAAACTGCAGAAAGTACTTCCTCACCCAGTTGCCCACAAACAGCTCACTCGCCCGGACCCATCAATAAACATCCTGCCCTGCCCTCTCAAAGGAAAGTATATAAGCTCTGCTTAAGCTGTTCTCAGGGCTCTCTGCTCTATTCAAGTGAACTCTGAGCCCCAGCATGCTGGACCCATAATAAACCCTTTGCTTTTGCATGAGACAGTCTCTTGGTGGTTTCTTCCCCGGACGCTCGCCCGACCTTTACATATGGAGGTTCCACCGAGATCCAGCAGCGGCAGATGAGAGACCCCAACGGGCTCCTCTCGGGGTATGTAAGGCGCCTCTTTCTGGTTTCAGGTTTCAGGTTAGGGCTTGGCAAAATGGCTGTTGATGAAGAGTGTGAGCTCTCTCCGACGATGGCTGACAGACATGTCATAGAGCCACAGGCCACGTCACTGGGGGACTCCCCAGAGAACTCGGGAAATCGAGGAACAATAGTCTCCTCGACTCAGTGATATTTTGTTTCAGATTCAGCATATCCAGCCCATCAGGTTTTGCCGGCTACTCAGTCCTGGTCTCAGTGTTGGACGTCCATTGCCTGTCTTTATTGTATTGTCTTGTCTGTGTTGTGTGTCGTTGCTTATACTGATTGTTTGTCTTTCATAATGGGATAGAGCACTTCAATGCCTCTTTCCCTGACCCTTGATCATTGCACCAAAGTCCGCTTAAGGGCTCAGAATCTTTCTTTTTCAGTAAAACGCTGGACCTGGCAGACTCTCTGTGCCTCAGAATGGCCCACCTTTGGATTCAGATAGCCCCTAGAAGGATCTTTCTACTTCCCACTAATTTAAAAAGTCAGAGATATTGACTTTCAGCCAGTGCCACATAGACATCAGGATCAAGAGACATATATCTTAACTTTTCAGGACATCTGCAATTCTCCTCCTCCATGTGTGAAGCTTTTCCTTGCCCCTGCCCCCACTCCTACTCCTTCCCTCATGCTCTCTCAAACCTTCTGCTCCTCCTCCTCCTTCAACCTCTGTTCTCCCTGAGTCACAAGATTTGACTCTACTGGACTCTCGTCCTACTACTTATTCCCTGCCCTCGTCCCCCAACCCCCAACACCCTCTAAGTAATTCCCCTGCTGCTGACTCAGCCTGTCCGCCATTGGAGGAAGCTAAGCGAGCCCAGCGCACTCCAAATAACTCCCCTGCAGCAAACACACCCCCTCCTCCCCTGGAGGATGCTGGCCCGGCTAAAGGAATTTGCCGGCGTTGAATGATTGAAATCCCTGGAACTCCCGTGATGCTCCCTCTCCATTTCTAAGGAACAATGATTGATGACAACCATGGGGGAAAAATGCAAGCCTACCAGTTTTTACCTTTTTCCTCTTCAGACCTAAATAACTGGAAAAATAACAATCCCCCTTTTACCGAGGACCCCACCTGGGTCTCAGGTGTGGTTGAATCATTGATGTTTTCACACCAGCCTACTTGGGATGACTGCCAACAACTCCTAGGGACTCTCTTCATGACAGAGGAACAAAAGAGAATCTTCCTGGATTCTAGAAAAAAATATTCTCGGACCAGATGGGTGACCGACAAAACTTCCCAACATATGCAAAGCCGCCTTTCCCTTGCACAGACCCAACTGGGACCCCAAAACCTGTGAAGGTAATGAGCATCCTTCCTCTTATTGCCGGGCTCTAATAGTGGGTATCTTAGTGGCCGCTGGGCAATCAACTATTTTGGCCAAGGTAAGAGAGATTATTCAAGGGACTGATGAATGTCCCTCCATGTTCCTACAGGGAATTATGGAGGCATATAAGAGATTTACTCCTTTCGATCCTCAGGCAGAGAATCAAAAGGCATCTGTCATGGTGGCCTTTATTGGGCAAGCTGTTCTGGATATTAAAAGACAGTTACAATGCTTAGATGGATTACAAGATATGAGTTTGAGAGGTTTAGTCAGAGAAGCCAAGAAGGTATACTAAGAGAGAAACTGAGGAAGAGTATGGAGCAAAGGGAGGATAAAAGAAACAAAAGACAGACTAAGGCATTGACTAAGGTCCTGGTCACAACAACAAATAGACCAGAAATTAAGAAACATGGAGACACGAAGGGACACCGGGGACCACACTAGAGGCCACCCCTGGCCTCAATTCAATGTGCCTACACTAAAAAAAAAGGACACTGGGCTAAAGAGTGCCCTAGAAAGAGACAGCCAGGCCAGCTGGACATTCTGACTCTGTAGGGTTACTAAGAAAGTCGGGGCTCAGATCCTCTCCTCGAGCTCAGGTTAACTTTTGAAGTGGAGGGGACCCCAGTATACATTGAAGTGGATACAGGGGCAATATATTCTGCCTTTAAGGCCCCATTGGAACCTCTATCAAATAAAAGGTCTCTAATTCAAGGGGCTAATGGCAGTAAATATCAGGCTTGGACAACTAAGAGGACCATGGACCAGGGGAAAGGAAAAATCCATCACTCCTTCCTAGTAATCCCAAAATGCACGGCCCCATTGATTGGCAGAGATCTGCTCACAAAGCTCTGGGCCAAAATAACTTTTAACCCTGAAGGCCCCCAAGTGGAATTTCTAAATCCTTCAGTAAAAACTCCTATAATCACGGCTCTAACTATGTCAGTAGAAAATGTACATCAAATCACTCACCTTGGTTCAAAGAAACTGCATTCATTTTTGAAGGATCAAAAACAGAGTTTTCCACTAACCGACTCACAGTGAAAGGAAACAACTGAATGGATAACAAAAGCCTGTTGGGTCCATCAATTGGTTAATTCTTACCCTTCCAAGCTTCCTGCAGGAAAGCACCTACGAGGAACCAGACCAGGACAATTCTGGGAAGTGGACTTTACTGAAATTAAGCCAGCAAGGAATGGACTTAAATATCTCCTAGTCTTTGTAGATACATTTTCAGGATGGATTGAAGCTTTCCCCCCCCAAAAAAAAAAGAAAAGAAAAAAAAATGAAACAGCGCAAATGGTGGTCAAGAAGATCCTGGAAGATATTTTTCCAAGGTATGGCCTGCCTAAAGTAATAGGGTCTGATAATGGACCGGCGTTCGTGGCCCAGGTAACTCAGAGGTTAGCAAGGACCCTGGGGATTAATTGGAAATTACATTGTGTTTACAGACCCCCGAGTTCAGGACAGGTAGAAAGAATGAATAGAACCATTAAAGAAACCATAACGAAATTAAGCTTAGAGACCGGCATAAAAGATTGGACTATGCTCCTGCTTTATGTACTGTTTCATGCAAGAAATACTCAATCTATTTCTTTGTGTAACCTCACACCCTGTGAAATTCTCTATGGTGTCCCTCCTCCAGTAAGGGTCCTACCCCAACTCTAAGACCTAACGATTCCTTCCACACCCCCTTGCTTAACAGACTTAAAGCTCTTGAAAGAACTCAGAGATACCTGTGAAAACAGATGGCCACTGCCTACCAACCTGGGGATGAGGGGACTCTACAGCGATATCAAATAGAGACTTCATCTATGTAAGACGACATCTTGTGTCATCCCTGGAACTCCACTGAAAAGGACCATACCAGGTGCTACTTATAACACCTACAGGGTAAAGGTAGTCAAAATCACTTCCTGGATCCCTACCTCTCATCTCAAGCCTGTGCCCTGTCCAGACTCTGGCTGGAAACTGAAAAAGACTGGAAACCCTTTCAAATTGTGGATTCGCTGTGTGGATAAGGCTATAGACTCTCCCCTTGCCACCAGTAGTCCTAACCCTCATAAGCCTGTTCAGCAGCGATGTCTGATCACAAATCCTACTGGAAAGGAAGTATGGTCTATCTTGCATACAGCCCGCTTAGGGACCTGGTGGCCATCTCTCCAGCCAGACATTTGTCAGCTGTGTATAGGTCTTCCCTATTGGGATATCCCTAATGAAGAGGATCCCACTAAAATTCCATTAAATTCCTTCCATACCATAGATAATGGAAACAAACATTATTGATGTAGGGACACGCGAGCCAGATGCTGGTTGGCTAGCCTAGATTACTATGTTTGCCCAGTGTACTATCAAAGCCACAAACAGTCAAGGCTGTGTGCTGGAAACGCCGACATCTTCTGTAAGTCATGGGGATGTGAGCATACAGGGACTGCCACATGGAACCCAAACTCCTCATCAAATTCTGTACACAGCATTGGCCATATTACCAATTAGACAACCAAAACTGATGGCCCCCTGAGGGGTCTCTAGATCTTCAAATTCTGTGTGACCTTTTTAACTTCTGCAAGTGCTCAAAAGGGTGAAAGGAGATTCCTCTATGTGGAGGCCTTTTCTCTTCTTTGCTCACATCGTGAACTATGCTTCTCCAATACATGCTCACCCTCAGCCTTCTGCTCTAGACTCTCTGTTGTCACTCCCACATCATCAACTTGATTTCTCCCCTCCAATTACTATATTAAAAACCCAAACCTCCACCGTTTCTCAGACCATTGCCCCCTTGCTGAGGTAGCAGGTACTGAGGTAACCCTCCACTCACACACTCCTCTCTTCTCCTGTCAGTGCCCACACTAGGTCCCACCAGGTCCTCTTACCAGCTAACCCAAAGCTCAAACCAGCTGAGAAGAGCCCTCAGACCCCTATCCAAGATGTAATGAAAATGGCCTTTAAAGTTGCTTTGTCATCACTGAAAACAGGTTACTAAGAATTTAAAGTCCCTTACAGGCTTTTTGGGATACTCACTCCCATCTCCCCCTCTGTTCTACCCGTTCTACTACTCATGTTTTTGGTGCTAGGAAGATCTCAAAACCCTTTTCCATTATTCTTTTACATCTCTCCTTCCTCATTCTCAGATCCAAAGAGCTGCGCTCAGCCCTGCATTCCCCGTCTTCCCCCTCTGTACCAGGCCCACAGGAAAGTCTTAACTGAACTTATCCAGAAGTTTTCACCATGGCTAACTTTAGGACTTTCAGCAAAAGAGTCCCTATAAAAGAGTTCAGTGTAGATAAACTTCCTCTTTTTGTGTTGCCCTGGTCTACCTGGCAACTGGCTGAAAAAAATCAGCACTCCTGAGCTAGACACACCCTTACTAGTTTTTCACAACATATGTGATCAAGGCCTCTGGCCTTGAGCTGGGGCTTCATAGAGATGGCTACATTTGTAAGATGGATAAGTTGCAAACTGGGCTCCGTGGAAACAGCTGGCAGAGGGAAAAAAGGGGAAAATAAAGCTCTCCCCCACCCAGGTGTCCTTGAAAATTTAACTTGCCCAGAACTGAGGAAAAATCAGAAACAAAAACTGCTCTTTGTGAACTTCTGCAGACTGTGAACTTCAGAGCCCCTTCCCTTACATGTTGGGTACAAAATTCTGAAACTACCTAAACTTGGGTTTCAGGGGATTAATTGATTACAACAGAAGCAATGCCCTCTGAATCTGGTTGCAACCAAATATGACTGTTTCCTTGTCTTTGGTGCTATCTTAGGTGCCTTGCCTTTTCCGTCCCTACAACAATATAATTCTATATACTTAAACGTTGTTTATGTTTTTATGAAATGGTCAACAGAAGTGATTAATTGTGTAATGGTGCAGATGTTTCCCAGAGTGCTCTATTATGACGCAGGTTCATTTGAAGATCAAATAGAGGGGCATACAACCCGGTTCAGGTGGGAACATATATCTCTCACCTTAGCCATTCTATTATGAATAGGAGTTGCTGCCCGGGTTCGCACAGGAACCACTGCCCTGGTCCATGGGACACAACAAATGACCCAATTAGAAGCAGCAATAGATCAAAACTTAAAGATATTAGAAAATTCCATCACAGCTTTGCAGGAATCTTTTACCTCTCTCTTTGAAGTTTGCTGGGAGCCATCGGCCAAGTAGGTATGACAAATTCCTTGCCAGCTTACTCCCATGCTGTCTAGTGGAAGGACTTCTGAAAGGTGACCTTGCTCAAGGACCAGGGCAGGATCCGTGTTTAGGGTGTTCCCCCTTTAGAATAGGGAGGTTTAGCATAATAGGAGATTAGGGTGTTCCCCCTTTAGAATAGGGCAGTTTAGCATAATAGGAGATTAGGGTGTTCCCCCTTTAGAATAGGGCATATCCTGCTGCTGAGTTCCTCTTGAGTGCTTAGGGTCAGACAGTATATTTTGGGAGACAGAAGCCCATGCGGAGTGGATTTGGGAGAGAGTGGATTTGGGCAGAGAACGTGGATTCCCCCAGAGCGTGTTTGTAGACGGCCGGTGTGAGTTCGGGAATAAAGAATTGCTGTTTGAATCTACAAGCTGTGTGGAGACTCGTGATTTGTGCCCAGCCAAAGACTGCGGCAGAAGTTGTTTTACAGAAAAGTCGAGGGTTGGACCTCCATTTCATGAGAGAAGGGAGCCTTTGTGCTGCATTGAGGAAAGAATGTTTTTTGTTTTTTTTTTTTTTTTTTTATGTCGACCATACTGGAGTTGTAACAAACTCTATGAGTAAATTAAAAAGATGCCTTGAAGAGCATCAAAGAGAGATAGAGACGCAAAATTGGTGGTTTGAGTCTTGGTTTACACAGTCCCCCTGGTTAACTACATTTTAATCAACCCTGGCCGGTCCAATAATAATCCTCATTTTATTGCTTACTATAAAACCCTGTTTCTCAACCATGTAATTTCTTTTCTCCAAGCTCAAATTGGACAAGTTAAACTTATGTTAATACCCCACTAGCATACATAAAATGTGACACCCCCCAACAATCACTTTTATGATTAAAAGTAGCCAGAAGAAGAAGTGGGGAATGAAATGTTAATAAAATATGTACTTGTCACTTCCTGTTTTTCTGTACGCTTAACAAAACACTGTTGAAATGTTGAGAAATGTTTCCTAATCTTGTTCCCAGAATGTGCTGTCCCCAACTGCCAAACTGCAGAATGTACTCCCTCACGCGTTTACACACAAACCGCTTACTCGCCCTGACCCATCAATAAACTTCCCTCCCTGCCCTCTCCAAGAAAATTATATAAGCTCTGCTTAAGATGTTCTCAGGGCTCTCTGCTCTATTCAAGTGAGCTCTGAGCCCCAGCATGCTGGACCCCAAATAAACCCTTTCTGTTGCATGAGATAGTCTCTTGGTGGTCTCATCCTCTGACACTCGCCCTACATTTACTTGGATGATTGAATGTAGATGAGAACATCCATTCAAAAGTGATAGTCGGTAAAATTAGGAAGATAGTCAGTAGGTTTAGGAAGAAGAGTTAGTATAAAATTTGGAACAAAAGTTCTTTAGCAATAGGGTTTCGGTTACAGAGTGAATGTAAATGTCAACACAAGTGAAGAGTCAGTCACAATGATGAATTGGAGAAAATATGTTGGAAAGCAGATATCAATACAGACATTACAAAATCAGGCAAAGTATAAAGTCAGTGATAGGATTAGACATTTTCAACAATGTTGAGTTTGAATATATAATCTTAGGAAGAAACGAATATGTAGTCATCAATAGGATTGATATTTGAAAGCATTAGGCAAATTGGAAATTGATGATTTTAGTAATCCATGTTCACTTTCCATTTAGGCTTTGGTACAAATATAAGTTTGACCTTTGAATTTTGTGTCCAGAATATTACTGCGATAAAATGTATATATAGATCGGGTGACATAAGAATTTCTTCCACCATTTTTGGGAGCAATATTTTGAAGACTTATAAATTAGTATTTGGGGTACAAACAGGTGTACCCTGTGTCTATGAATATAGAGATAATGCATGAATAGAACAACTGTGAATAAGTAATATAACTGGTTCCACTTTAAATGGTGGATTGAATTGATATCTGAAAATATGAAAAATCTTATATTGATATACAATCATTCATTCCAACAAGTTATACATCAATGTTAATATTAGGGTTATGGTTTATCATGAAGGGTGTGTGAGTTTTGCTTCAATGTGATTATGAAAATCGAAAATAATGTGTTTGGAAAAAAGAATCTTGAGAAGACCAGTTAAGAAATATGGAAGAATACATGTGTTCTAAAGTAGGAAGTGATTGAAAGTGAAAAAATGCCTATAATTTTGTCATCTTTTTGATGAAATATATATCCTATGATGTGCATAAACTGAAGAAATAGTAATGTACCAGTGTTGAATTAAAATGAACATCAAAATACACATCATGTTCCATATGAATCATCTTGCATTGAGGTTAAACTGGGTCAGTTACTCTAGATATATTATGATTTGTATGCAACATTCACTGAAGTTAGTTTTCAGTACAAAAAACAAAAAAGTATTTCAGGTGGATGAATATTTCTGAGAATAATATTTAGAAAAGATCATCATAAATCCACATACATGAATATGAATGAATTAAGGGAGTTTATATTAAGATACAAATATTTCATATTTTGAAAAATCTGGAGAATGTGTGTATGTATATATATATACACATATATATACATACACACAAACACATTAAAAACTCGCAATATATATGCTATTCGAAATTCAACATGAAATATATATCATTCACAGATCTAAAATATTCATTTTACTGAACATGGATTTATGTATAATGTTGTAAAACTAGGAAGCTCATCCATTGGTTATATTTTCAGTTCCAACGGTGTTTAGGAGGAGTGATCTTCTCTCACAATTTGTATCTGCCAAGTTGTTCACCTCACAAGAATGTAGGTGTGGTACCAGGTAGGATTCTATATGTGTTTATTGCTGTTGCATTGGGAGTTTAGTAATTGCTTCATGGAATCCAAGGAGTTCAACTGGGACACAGTGCTGGAGCGAGTTCTGTCAGGCGTGGTGGGTCAGGGTATGCAGGAGAATGCACCAACCAGGCTTCTATCCCACATAGCTTGCCCCCTTAAACATAGCAACCTGATTGTAAACATTGCCCTGAAACCTCACCATATAACAAGATGCCTTTGCATAGGAGGGTCTGCTGACTGCACCATGTCAGTCACAAGCCATTTGGAAGCCAATGGCAGATCCACATGGCTCCACCACAGATGTTTTTCACACACCTGCCAACCACTACTCTAGGACAACTACTCAGCAGGCTCCAACTTATTTTCATGAAACCCAATCAATCAAGGCACTGTCTGGTACACTCATGATCAGCAACAGAATATCCAATGGTTCTCCAGTGCCACCTGGTCATGGGAAATTGAAAATTTTCATGGTATTTATCTAGCCATTTTTCAAGGATGAAGTTGGATGCACTGTGGGTTTCAATTCATTCAGGAACCATTAAATGTTGAGGAAGCTCATTTCAATGAAAGTTCTGGAGAATTCTCACAGGCAAGGCTTCCCAAAGAGTGGCCAAAAGGTCACATGAAGCCAGGGCCATTGAGGTCTAAAATGTGATGTCATTGTCTGTTTTGACTCTCAAAAATGGCTTCCAAGTCTTTCAGAATAAAATCATGTGATATCCTGGTTGAGATCAGAGTGCCCTCTGAAAAGCTACCCTGGGCCTTGATCTCAGTTTCCAAAGATGACTCTCATGCGTGGCTTAATCAAATCCCAACACAATTCATGGCAATACTTCTCTGAGGTGAGTTCCAGAACTCAGTCTCTAAGGGGAATCACACCAGAGTTCAAGCCCAGGTGGACCCAGTCATCTCTTCCAACTGCCACACAAATGACCACAATAAAACCGATATTCTCCCACATGGCCCTCATCTTCTTCCATATTGACACTCATCATAACCTCTGGCTGGAGGTGTCCATGAGGGACGCAGCCCAAGACAGTGTCCAAAATAAGCTCCATTGCTCCTCATTTGCCTAAATTCGGGGTGGCCTGGACACCCTTCCTTTGTACCAGGAGTGATCAAAAAGGCCTGCCCGTAATACTGCACCACTTTTCCCATTTAAGGCCTATTGAGTGTCGGTTAAAGATACTTTATGTGAATTGGAGTGATGAGAAAACCTAAGCACCTACGGGATAGCCTCTGAAGGGCTTTGATGAACTCATCTGACCCAAATGATCCCCATTCTCACTTGATGGAATTCAGGAACCTTACAGAGGAAGGCAAGAGACTTCATCCACAATGACAGCTCTTTTTGCCATTTTTGATTTGGATGCACACATGGGATCTTTCTTTAGATCCATCAGGTGCTGAGAATCTAAGTCAAAGAATCACACTGGGCCAAGAGGCTGATTCAGACACAACTCTTTCCAAATCAATTAACGAAAGAGCCAAAGGTGAAGCCTATTTATTTCCATTTGAAAACTATTTTGTTCAGGATTCACAAAGGGGTGGCGTGAGACAAAGACTTCCTGACTCTCAGGGCAACAGAACAATAGGTAAGCAAATGGCCCAAAGCAGGGTTTCTCCACTGAGACTTTCCTGGTCAACTGATATCTGAGTTTTCTCAGATGCTCGTCATTTCCTTCAGCTATCCAGAACATTGCCTTGTCACAGAGCTTGGAGGTTGTACATAACTTAGACACAAAACCATGAGCCTATTCTGGAGAGTGTCCAGAATTCTGGAAGAAAACAGCAAATTAGGAAGGTAGCAGGTATTGCCCATTAATAAGGCAATCCACAGTCCATTCATAAAATGGGCAGGATGAATGCTGGGAAGCTTTCTACTAGACAGGACATATCCATTGATGCATTCTCTTTTCTAATGTCTACAACCACGGACACAGTGTGATACACAGACCCAGAAACACTTGCCTTGTCAAACGACTTACTAAAAACAGTTCACTCCAAACCAAACAAACTGACTTTCCTTCCTATTCTCAGAACATGAGACAAAACCACAAACCCACAGCCACACTGACAATGACACCTTCTTCCCCCAAATAGGTATGAGACTATCCGGAGTATCCTCCGACTGGTGGGCCATACTATGTTCCCCCAAAATTTCCTGTTCTGTCTCAGATCTGGTCTCCTTGGCCAACTCTGTGAAGTTGTCAGGAACCAGGAGTGAGCCGCTACCTGCCCTTTCCAGGAAAAGCCCATCTTCCGAGCTTTCCAGGCATTTGGCCTCCTCACCTTAGGAGGAACCAAGAAAGACTGATTCTGTCCTTGGTAAATCCAAACAAGTGAGACCACTGGGACTGGGACTGGGACTGGATCTGGGTGCCTGGCGTCCTGGATCCCATGTTCAGAGAGTTCCATCAATAAGGAAGTGAGTTGAGGTCACTTTTTTCAGGAACTGAATGAGATCACTGCCTCGGCAACCACTTTGTCCTAAGAGTTTCTTTCAACGGTCCCATGAGATGGAGGCTGCCCTTTCTTCCTGTGACACTTTCACAAATTAGAATGGTATATCAACCATAGGGAACCAGGAACAGCTCTCCACACAGTCTTGGTTTGGTCCATATTCTCTACATTAAGATGAGAGAGGCTGATTCAGAAACATCCCTTCATCCTGACCAGGTTGTTTGCGATGGAAGATGACTTTTGCTCTCTCAGGTCTTTGATACCTGCCTACATCTTCTCCAGGGATCATTTCTGCATGGCGCTTTGAGGTTCTCAGCAGATGGAAGATCCACTACATTCCTGTATTGTAAGATCAACACTGTCCCTGCTCTTCTGTAAACATGTTATTAACACAAACAGTGTATGGTTAGTGTTAATAACATGTTCCATTTGGGTTAGGAATTATTCTGCTGCATGAATAATGGTATTGGAAACTTGTGATTATTTTAAGAATATAGAGATGAAATATATGTATGAAAAAAGAAATCTAAGTAAGATTTGAAGCCCAGAAGGGCATTGGGCCCTTGATTGTGATACTTAGCGTTGAATTACATTCTGCACCGATGTCTCAGATAAATCAATACACAATAGCATAAGACCTTGTTACTTGAATGATTGAATGTAGAAGAGAACTTCCAGTCAAAAAGGGATACTCGGTAGGATTAAGAAGATAGTTATTATGTTTAGGAAGAAGAGTGAGTATAGGATTTGGAACAAAAGTTCTTTAGCAATAGGTTATTTATTAGAGTGTGAAAGTAAATGTCAGCACATGTGAAGAGTCAGTCACAATGATGAACTGGGGAATATATGTAGGAAAGCAGATAGCAATAGAGACATTATGAAATCAGGCAAATTATAAAGTGAGGGATAGGATTAGACATTTTCCATTGGGTTGAGTTTGAATATATAATTTTAAGAAGAAACACATGTGTAGTCACAAATAGGATTGACATTTGAGAGCATTAGGGAACCTGGACATGGATGTTTTTAGTAATCCATGTTTTCTTTCCATTTGGGCTTTTATACAATCATAAGTGTGACCTTTGCATTTTGTGTCCAGAATATTTCTGTGATTAAATGTATATGAAGATCAGGTGACATGAGTCCACTTCCACCATTTCAGGGAGCAATATTTTGAAGACGTATAAATTAGTATTGGGGGTACAAAGAGGTGTACACTGTGTCTATGAATATAGAGATAATGCATGAATAGACCATAGTGTGAATAAATAATATAACTGGTTCCACTTTAAATAATGGATAGAATTGATATCTGAAAAGATATAAGAAATCTTATACTGACAAACAATCATTCATTCAAACCAGTTATACATCTAATGGTAATATCAGAGTGATAATTAATATGAATGGTATGTGAGTTTTGCTTCCAAAGTGATTATGGAAATCAAAATTAATGTGTTTGGTATGAAATCTCATGAAAAGACCATTCAAGAAACTTAGAGGAATACATGTGTTCTGAAGCAGGACGTGATTAAAAGTGAAACAAATGCCTATAAATTTTTGAACTTGTGGATGAAATCATATATCCTATGATGTCCATAAACTGAAAAAATAATAATATACCAATATTGAATAAAAATGAACTTCAAAATACACATCATGTCCCGTAGGATTATACTTGCATTGATGTTTAACTGATTCAGTTACTGTAAAAATATTAGGATTTGTAAGCTCCATTCACTGAAGTTAGTTTTCAGTACTAGGAAATAATTATGTATTTCAGGCAGATGAATATTTCTGAGAATTATCTTGTGAAAAGTTGATTATAAACCACATATAGAAACATGAGTGAATTTAGAGAGTGTATAATAAGAAACATATATTTCACATTTTGAAAAATCTGGACAGTATATATATATATATATATATATATATATATATATATATATATATATACATATAGACAGACACACACTGACATTATAATGTAGCAATCTATATGCTAATTGAAATTCACCATGTAATACATATCATCCACATATCCAAAAATATTCATTTTACTGAACATCGATTTATATATAATGTTGTTCATCTAGGAAATTCACCAATAGGTTTAATTTTCAGTTCCATCATGATTTAGGGGGATTGATATCTTATCAAAATATGTATCTTTCAAAATCAGTGAGCTTACAAAAATGTACTTGTGATACCAGGTAGGATTCTAAATATGCATAAAAAATACATGTGATGAATAGGCTACAGAGAATGGGAGACAGAAATTTACATATGTGTTAACTTTAAAAACTCATGGAGAACTATTACAATGAAAAGTTGACTAGATTTATAACACATACCCTTGATAAAGCAGAAGGGAAGTCCAAGTATACACCATGCCTCCTATGAACGGCCTGTATTTCTATTCTGTTAGGTTTCTTGTTCTCCATCATATTAGGATTAGTAGTCAGAGTCTAGTAGGTTATGGGTTAATGTCAGGGATTCAGTATTTCAAATGGAAAATATGAAAATGAATCTAATGTGTATGCAAATATGTGCTACACAAAAATCATCCCACTCTCATCCAGAACAATGCCTTGACATAACCTTCGCCCCAATTAAGACACAATTAGTGGAGAAGAGTTAGAAAATCTGTGAATACATATGTGGAAATGAAAATGCTCAGGAGTTCACAGCCTTGGAGGCGGTAGAGGAATTTCCAAAAGTATGGGATAGGCTAAATACTCCACAAATATGGAGTTCTGCTGGCCTAATGACTCTTTGAGAAACTGCCTTTGAGGTTGGGCCCTTGTAATATATGTTGTTGTCAAGAGCTTCAGCTTCCTTTGTAGTGAGACAATCAAAGCTGGATCTGCATATATGTGACCTGAAGGACATGGTTTCTTCTTTTCTAGTGAACATGAGGCAGCAGTTCTAAATTCCCTCATTGTAGGTAAACTGTGGCCACTGGGAGCTAAGTGTCTCCTCGTGTGGACTGAGAAGCCATTTGGTCATTCTCCACTTTTCCTGGTGATTCTTACTGCTGCACTGGGAGTTTGGTATTGGCTTCAGTAAATACCATGAGTTCAACGGGGACACAGTGCTGGAGGGAGTACTCTCACGTGTGGTGGGTCAGGGTGTGCAGGAGAACGCCCCAACCAGGCTTCTATTCAACAAAGCTTGCCCCCTTGTCTGTAGCAACCCAATTCTGAACATTGCCCTAAAACCTCTCAATGTAACAAGATGCCTTTACATATAAGGGTCTGCTGGCTGCACCATGTCAGTCAAAAGGCATTTGGAAGCCAATGGCAGATCCATGTGGCCCCATCACAGATGTTTTATCATACACCTGCAAACCACTGCTCTAGGCCCACTACTAAGCAGGTTCCAACGTACTGGCATCTTTGTTCTACACCATTTTCATGAAACCCAGTAAATCAAGGCACTGTCTGGTACACTCATGATCAGCAACAGAACATCCAATGATTCTCCAGTGCCACCTGCTCTTGGGAATTATTCCATGGTATTTATCTAGCCATTTTTCAAGGATGAAGTTGGTGTCACTGTGGATTTCAATTCATTCAGGAACCATTAAATGGTGAGGAAGCTCATTTCAATGAAAGCTCAGGAGAACTCTCACAGGCAAGTCTTCCCAAAGAGTGGCCAAAAGGTCAAATGAAGCCTGGCCCATTGAGGTCTACAATGTGAGTTCCATGTGTTATTTGACTCTCAAGTATGGCTGCCAAGTCTTTCAGAATGAAATCATGTGATATCCTAGCTGAGATTCCCAGTGCTCTGTGGAAAGCCATCCTGGGCCTAAATCTCAGTCTCCAAGGGCAACTCTCCTGCGTGGCCTTCTAAAATCCCAACAGAATTCATGGTAATACTTCTCTGAGTTCAGTTCCAAAACTCAGTCTCTAAGGGGAGTCACACCATAGTTCAAGCCCAGGTTGATCCAGGAATCTCTTCCTACTGCCACACAACTGACCACAATTAATACCAAAACACTCCCACATGGCCCTCATCTTCTTTTATATAGACACTCATCATAACCTCTGGGTTGAGGTTTCCATCAGGGGTGCATACCAAGACAGTGTCCAAAATAATCTCCCTTGCCTCTAATTTGCCTAAAGTCAGGGTGGCCTGGAAACCCTTCCTGTTAACCAGCAATGATCAAATAGGCCTGCCATTAATACTGATCTACTTCTCCAAATAATCACACTGGGCCAAGGGGCTGATTCAGACACATCTCTTTACAAAGCAATAAAACAAAGAGCCACAGGTGATGCCTATTCATTTCCATTTGAAAACTCTTTTCTTCAGGATTCACAAAGGGGTGGCCTAAGGCAAAGACCTTCTAGATATTCACAGCACCAGAACCATAGGTAAGCAAAATTCCCAAAGCAGGGTTTCTCCACATAGACTTTACTGGTCACACTGATATCTGAGTTTCCTGAGATGCTCCCATTTCCTTCAGCTCTCCAGTACATGGCCATGTCACAGTATCTTGAACAGAAAACCATGAGCCTATTCTGGAGAGTGGCCAGAATTCAGGAATAAAACAGGAAATTAGGAAGATAGTAATTGCTACCCATCCATAAGGAAAGCTGCAGTCCAATCATAAATTGGGCAGTATGAATTCTGGGAAGCATTATACTAGACAGGACACATTCATTGATGCATTATGTTTTCTAATGTCTACAACTACAAACACAGTGGATACATAGACATAGAAACACTTGCCTTGTCACACGACTTACTAGAAACAGTCCACTTCAAATCAAACAAACTGCCTTTCCTACCAATTCTCAGAACATGAGAAAAAACAACAAACTCACACCCACAACAACATAGGACTTTCTTCCCCCAAGTAGGTCTTTGACTCTCCGGAATTTCCTCTGATTGTTGTACCATACTATGTTCCTCCAAAATGCCCTGTACTGTCTCAGATCTGTACTCCTTGGCAAACTCTTTGAAGTTGTCAGGAGCCAGCTTTGAGCCACTACCTTCTTTCTCAGGAAAGGCCACTCTCCAAAGCTCTCCTGGCATTTGGCCATTCTCAAATCAGTAGGTACCAAGAAAGACTGATTCTGTCCTTGGTAAAACCAAACAAGTGAGCCCAGTGGGACTGGGTCTGGGACTGGTTCTGTGTGCCTGGCTTCTGGGATTCCAAGTTCAGAGTGTTCCAAGACCAAAGAAGTGAGATAGGTCACTTCCGTTCGGAACTGAATGAGGTCACTTGTTTGGCAACCACTTTGTCCTAACAGTTCCTTCAAAGGGTCCCATGAGATGGAGGCTGCCCCTACTTTCTGTGACACTTTCACAACTTAGAACGATATATCAACCATAGGCACCCGGGAACAGCTCTCACACAGACCTGGTTTGGTCCATCTTCTCTACATTAAGAAGAGAGAGGCTGATTCATAAACATCCCTTCATCCTAACCAGGTTGTTTGCCTTACATGATGACTTTTGCCCTCTCAGGTCCTTTATAGCTGCCTTCATCTTCCCCAGGGATAATTTCTGCATGGACCTTTGAGGTTCTCAGCGGGTGGAAGATCCCCTATATTCCTCTATATTAAGACCAACTCTGTCCCTGTTCTTCTATAAAGTTAGATTGAGGGAACAATGTATGGTTAGGGTTAATAACATGTTCTATTTGAGTTAGGAATCATTCTGCTGGATGAATAATGGTATTGGGAACCTGGGATATTTATAAGAATATAGATTTGAAATATAAGTATGAAAACAGAAATCTAGGTAAGATTTTAAGCACAGAAAGGCATTGGGCCCTTGATTGGAATACTTAGCATTGAATTTCGTTCGCACAGATGTCTCTGATAAATCAATATACAATGGCATATCATCTTGTACCCTGTATGATTGAATGTAGAAGAGTTCATCCAGTCAAAAAGGGATAGTTGTTAGGATTAGGAAGATAGTCGGTCTGTTTCGGAAGAAGAGTGAGTATAGGATTTGGACCAAAAGTTCAATAGCCCTAGGTTTTCGGTTAGAGAGTGAATGTAAATTTCAGCACATGTGGAGAGTCAGTCACAATGATGAACTGGGAAAATTATGTAGGAAATCAGATATCAATACACACATTATGAAATCAGGCAAAGTATAAAGTGAATGATAGGATTAGACATTATCAACAAGGTTGAGTTTCAATATATAATCTTAGGAAGAAACAAATATGTAGTCACCAATATGATTGACATTTGAGAGCATTAGGAAACCTGGACATGGATGTTTTTAGTAATCCAGGATCACTTTCCATCTAGGATTTGCTACAATCAGAAGTGTGACCTTTGCATTTTGTGATCAGAATATTACTGTGATAAAATGTATATGTAGATCAGGTGACATGAGTATTTCTTCTAACATTTCTGGGAGCAATATTTTGAAGAGGTATAAATTAGTATTGGGGGTACACAGAGTTGTACCCTGTGTCTATGAATGTAGAAGAAATGAATGAATTGACAATACTGTGAATAAATAATATACTGTTTCCACTTTAAATCATGGATTGAATTGATATCTGAAAATATATAAAAATCTTATATTGATATACAATCATTCATTCCAACGAGTTATACATTTAATGGTAATATTAGGGTTATGTTTTATCATGAAGGGTGTGTGAGTTTAGCTTCAAAAGTGATTATGGAAATGGAAAATAATGTGTTTGGAAAGAAATCTCATGAAAAGATGAGTCAAGAAATATAGAGGAATTCATATGTTCTGAAGCAGGATTTGATTGTAAGTATAAAAAAAGCCTATAAATTTCCTAACTTGTGGATGAAATATATATCCAATGATGTGCAAAAACTGAAAAAATAGTAATGCACCAGTTTTGAATGAAAATGAACGTCAAAATACACATCATATCCCATAGGAATCTACTTGCATTGATGCTAAACTGGGTCAGTTACTGTAGAAATATTATGATTTGTATGCACTATTCACTGAAGTTAGTTTTCAGTACTAGGAAACGAATATGTATTTCAAGTGGATGAACTTTTATGAGAATAATCTTGTGAAATGTTGACTATAAATTTACATATATGAACACGAATGAATTTAGGGAGTGTATAATAAGAAATATATATTTCATATTTTGAAAAATCTTGAGAGTTTATATATATATATATATATATATAGATAGATAGATATAGATAGATAGATATAGATAGATATAGATATAGATATGTGTGTGTGCATTTATGTATATATATATATATATATATATATATACACACACACACACACACACACACACACACACAGACACTAAAATGTATCAATATGCATGCCAATCGAAATTCACTATGAATCATATATCATCCACAGATCCAAAAATAATCATTTTACTGAACATGGATTTATGTATAATATTGTTCAACTAGGAAGTTCACCCATAGGTTGAAGTTTCAGTTCCAACAGCGTTTAGGAGGAGTGATCTCTTCCCACAATTTGTATCTCCCAAGACAGCCAAACTCACAAGGATATACGTGTGATACCAGTTATGTTTCTATATTTGTAAATAAAAATACATGTGCTGAACAGGCTGCAGAGAAAGGGAGACAGGAATTCACATATTTGTTAACTTTAAAAACACATGGAGATCAATTTCAATTAAAAATTGACTAGATTTATAACACCTACCCTTTATCATTCAAAAGGAAAGTCCAACTATACACCATGCCTTCTCTGAACTGCTTTCATTTCCATTCTGTTTGGTTATTTTTGTCCATCATTTTAGGATTAGTAGTCAGAGTCTATTAGGGTATGGGTTAGTGTCAGGAATTCAGTAATTCGAATGGAAAATAGGAAAATAAATCCAATGTGTATGCAAATATGTGCTACACAAAAATATTCCCACTCTCATCCAGAACATTGCCTTTACATTACCTTTGCCCCAAATAAACACAATTAGAGAAGAAGAGTTAGGAAATCTGTGAATACATATCGGAAATGGAAAATATTCAGGAGTTCACAATCTTGGATGTGGTAGAGGAGTTTCCAAAAGTGAGGGACAGGGTAAACACTCCACAAACATGGAGCTCATTGGGCCTAAAGACTCTTGAGAAACTGCCTCTGAGGTTGGGCACTTGAAATATATGTTGTTGTCAGGAATTTTAGCATCCTTTCTAGTGAGACCAACAAAGCTGGGTCTGATCTCTGTGACCTGGAAGATATGTTTTTTTTTATTTTCCAATGAACATGAGGAAGCAGTGCTGAATTCTCTCTTTGTAAGTAAACTGTGGCCACTGGGGTCTAAGTGTCTTCCCATGTGGACTGTGAAGCCATTTGATCATCTTCCACTTTTCGAGGTGTTTCTTGCTGCTGCACTGCGAATTTGGTATTTGCTTCAGGAAATACAAGGAGTTCAACAGGTACCAGTGATGGAGGGAGTTCTGTCACATGTGGTGGGTCAAGGTCTGCAGGAAAATGCACCAACCACTCTTCTACCCCACATAGCTTGCCCGCTTGTCCATAGCAATCTGATTCTGAACATTGCCCGGAAACCTCTCCATATAACAAGATGCTTTTATATAATAGGGTCTGCTGACTTCACCATGTCAGTCTCAAGCCATTTGGAATCCAAGGGCAGATCCACATGGTACCACCACAGATGTTTTATCACATACCTGCACACCACTGCTCTAGGCCCACTACTCAGCAGTCTCCAACTTACAGGGATCTCTTTTCTACACTGTTTTCATGAAACCAAGTAAATCCAAGCACAGTCTGGTACACTCATGACCAGCAACAAGTCATCCAAAGTTTCTCCATTGCCACCTGGTCATTGAAATTTCAAAAAATTCATGGTATGTATTTAGCTATTTTTCAAAGATGAAGTTGGAGGCACTGTGGGTTTCAAATTATTTAGGAAACATTAAATGGTGAGGAAGCTCATTTCAAAGAAATCTCTGGAGAACTCTCACAGGCAAGGCTTCCCAAAGAGTGGCCAATATTTCACATGAATCCAGGCCCATTGAGGTCTAAAATGTGAGGTCTATGTGTGTTTTGACTCTCAATTATGGCTGCCAAGACTTTCAGAATAAAATCACGTGAAATCCTGGCTGAGATTCCCAGTGCTCTGTGGAAGCCACCTTGGCCAGGATCTCAGTTTTCAGGATGACTCTCATGTGTTGCCTCCTAAAATTCCAACACAATTCATGGCAATACTTCTCTGAGGACAGTTCCAGAATTCAGTCTCTAATAACACCAGAGTTCAAGCCCAGGTGAACTAAGTCATCTCTTCCAACCGCCACACAAATGACCAGAATTAAAACCAAAACACTCCCACATGGCCCTCAACATTCTCCATATAGACACTTATCATAACCTCTGGCTGGAAATTTCCATGAGGGGCACAGACAAAGACAGTATCCAAATAAGTTCCCTTGCCCCTCATTTGCCTAAAGTCAAAGTTCTCTTTCTGAGAACCAAGAGTGATTAAATAGGCCTGCACTTAATACTGCTCTGCATCTCCAATTTGGGGCCTACTTACTTTCAGGTATAGATTCTTTATGTGATTTGGAGTCATGAGAAAAGCCAAGCACCTCTGGGCTAGTCTCTGCAGGGTTTGAAGAACTCATTTGACCCAAAAGATCCCTATTCTCACTTGATGGATTTCAGGAACCTAACAGAGGAAAGCAAAAGACTTAATCCACAATGACTCCTCATTTGGCCATTTTGGTTTTGGATGCACACATGCTATCTTTCTTTAGATCCATCAGGTGCTAAGAATCTAAGCCACAGCCTCACACAGGGTCATGAGGCTGATTCAGACACATCCCTTTCCAAAGCAATCAAGCAAAGAGCCACAGGTGATGCCCATTCATTTGCATCTGAAGACTCTTTTCTTCAGGCTTCACAAAGGAGTAGTCTGAGGCAAAAAGCTTTCTGAAATTCAGGGCAACAGAACAATAGGTAAGCAAATGGCCCAAAGCAGGATTTCTCCACTGAGACTTTCCTGGTCACACTGATATCTGAGTTTTCTGAGATGCTCGCCATTCCCTTTAGCTATCCAGTACATGGCCATGTCACAGAGCTTGGAGGTGGTATATATATTGGACACATAACCATGAGCCTATTTTGGAGAGTGGAGTGAATTCAGGAACAAAATAGAAACTTAGGAAGATAGTAGGTGTTGCCCATTCATAAGGCAAGCCGCATTCCATTCATAAATTGGCAGGATGAATGTTGGGAAGATTTCTACTAGACAGGAGTCATCCATTGATGCATTCTCTTTTCTGATGTCTAGAACCACGGACACAGTGGGATACACAGACTTAGAAACACTCGCCTTTTCATAAGACTTATTAGAAACAATTCACTTCAAACCAAAAAACCGCCTTTATTACCTATTCTCAGAACATGAGACCAAACCACAAACCAACAGCCACATCCACAAAGACAACTTCTTCCCCCAAGTCAGTCTGTGACTATCCATAGTGTCCTCTGATTGGTGGGCCATACTATGTTACCCCAAAATGTCCTGTCCTGTCTCAGATCTGGTCTCCTTGGTGAACACTGTGAAGTTCTCAGGAGCCAGCGGTGATCCACTAACTGCTTTCTCAGGAAAGGCCACTCTTCAGAGCTTTCCTGGCATTTGGGCATCCTCACCTCCGTAGGTACCAAGAAAGACTGACTCTGTCCTTGGTAAATCCGAACAATTGAGACCACTGGGACTGGGACTGGGACTGAGACAGGATTTGGGTGCCTGGCTTCCTGGATCCCAAGTTCAGAGTGTTCCATCACAAAGGATGTTAGGTGAGGTCACTTCCTTCAAGATCTGAATGAGGTCACTGCCTTGGCAACCACTTTGTTCTAACAGTTGCTTCAAAGTGTCCCATGAAATGGAGGCTGCCCCTACATCCTGTGACACTTTCAAAAGTTCGAATGGTATATCAACCATAGGCACCCGGGAAGTGCTCTCCACACTGGCCTGGTTTGGTCCTTCTTCTCCATGTTAAGAAGAGAGAGGCTGATTCAGACACATCCCTTCATCCTGACCAGGTTGTTTTCAATGGAAGATGACTTTTGCTCTCTCAGTTCCTACATATGTGCCTACAACTTCTCCAGAGATCATTTTTGCGTGGACCTTTGAGTTTCTCAGCAGTTGGAAGAAACCGTACATTCCTGTATTGTAAGATCAACTCTGTCCCTGCTCTTCTGTAAAGTTAGATTGAGGGAAGAGTGTATGGTTAGGGTTAATAACAGTTTCGATTGGGGTTAGGAATCATTCTGCTGAATGAATAATGGTATGGCGAACCTTCGATATTTTCAAGAATACATAGGTGAAATATAAGTATGAAAACAGAAATAAAGGTAATATTTGAAGCCCAGAAGGGCATTGGGTCTTTGATTGCAATATTTAGCTTTGATTTATTTTCTGCACAGATGTCTCAGATAAATCAATATACAAAGGCATAGGACCTTGTACTTTGAATGATTGATTGTCAAAAAGAACTTCCAGTCAAAAATGGATAGTCGGGGGGCTGGGGATGTGGCTCAAGTGGTAGCGTGCTCGCCTGGCATGCGTGCGGCCCGAGTTCGATCCTCAGCACCACGTACAAACAAAGATGTTGTGTCTGCCAAGTACTAAAAAAACTAAATGTTAAAAAATTCTCTCTCTCTCTCCCTCTCTCTCTAACTCTTTCTTTAAGAAAAAAAATTAAAAAAAGGATAGTCGGTAGGATTAGGACGATAGTTGGTAAGTTTAGAACGGAGAGTAAGTATAGGATTTGCACCAAAAGTTCTTTAGCTATGGGGTTTCGGGTATAGAGTGAATGTAAATGTCAGCACTTGTGAAGAGTCAGTCACAATGATGTACTGGGGAAAATATGTAGGAAAGCAGATTTCAATAGAGACATTAGGAAATCTGGCAAAGTATATTCGGTAATGAAAATTTAGTAAAATAGGTAAATGTCGCTTGCTGTTTTTCTGTATGCTTAACAAAACACTATTGAAATCTTGAGAACTGTTTGCTAATCTTGTTCCCAGAATGTGCTGTCCCCAACTGCCAACCTGCAGAATGTACTCATTCACCCGGTTGCACGCAAACTGCTCACTCGCCCAGACCAAACAATAAAGTTCCCTCTCTGCCCTCTCCAAGGAAAGTATATAAGCTCTGCTTAAGCTGTTCTCAGGGCTCTCTGCTTTATTCACGTGAGCTCTGAGCCCCAGCATGCTGAATCCCCAATAAACCCTTTGCTTTTGCGTGAGACAGTCTCTTGGTGGGCTCTTCACCCGATGCTCGCCTGACCTTTACATATGGAGGTTCCACTGAGATCTGGCAGCGGCGAACGAGAGACCCCAACAGGCTCCTCTTGGGGTATGTATGGTGCCTCTTTCTGGTTTCAGGTTTCAGGTTAGGGCTTCGCAAAATGGCTGTCAATGAAGAGTGTGAGCTCTCTCCGAAGGTGGCTGACATACGTGTCACAGAGCCACAGGCCACATCCCTGGGGGATGCTCCAGAGTATTCGGGAAATCGAGGAGCAATAGTCTCCTCAATTCAGTGATATTTTGTTTCAGATTCAGTATCGCTAGCCCATCGGGTTGGGCCAGATACTTAGTCCTGGTCTCAGTGTTGGAAGTTCCATTGTCTGTCTTTATTTCCTTGTCTTGTCTGTGTCGTGTGTCGTTGCTTTTACTGTTTGTGTATCTTTCATTATGGGACAGAGCACTTCAATGCCTCTGTCCCTGACCCTTGATCACTGGACCAAAGTACCCTTAAGGGCTCAGAATCTTTCTTTTTCAGTAAAATTCTGGACCTGGCAGACTCTCTGTGCCTCAGAATGACCCACCTTTGGATTCGGATGGCCCCTAGAAGGATCTTTCTACTTCCCACTAATTTAAAAAGTCAGACGATATTGTCTTTCAGCCAGGGCCACATAGCCATCTGGATCAACAGCCATATATCTTAACTTGGCAGGACCTCTGCAAATCTCCTTCATGGGTGAAGCATTTCCTTGCCCCTACCCCCACTCCTACTCCTTCCCCCATGATCTCTCAAACCCTCTGCTCCTCCTCCTCCTCCAACCTCTGTTCTCCCTGAGACACAAGATTTGACTCTACTGGACTCTCGTCCCCCTCCTTATCTCCTGCCCACGTCACCCAAAAACCAACACCCTCTAAGTGATTCCCCTGCTGCTGACTCAACCTCTCCACCATTGTTGAAAGCTAAGCCAGCCCAGCGCCCTCCAGATAATTTCCCCGCGGCACACACAGCCCCTCCTCTTCTGGAGGAAGCTAGCCCGGCTAAAGGTACTCACCAGCGGTGAATGATTGAAAAACCTGGAACTCGAATGATGCTCCCCCTCCATCCCTAGGGGCCAATGATTGACAACGGCCTTGGGGGAAAAATGCAAGCCTACCAGTATTTACCTTTCTCCTCTTCAGACCAATATAACTGGAAAAATAAAAATCCCCCTTTTACCGAGGACCCCAACCGGCTCCTAGGTGTGGTTGAGTCATTGATGTTTTCACACCAGCCTACTTGGGATGACTGCCAACAACACCTAGGGTTGTCTCTTCATGACAGAGAAACAAAAGAGAATCCTCCTGGATGCTAGAGAAAAATATCCTCTGACCAGACGTGTGACCGACAAAACTTCCCAACATATTTAACCCGGCTTTCCCTTGAATCGACGAAACTGGGACCCCAACACCTTTGAAGGTAGGGAGCATCTGTCCACTTATCACTGGGCTCTAATTGTGGGTATCTTAGTGGCCACTAGGCGACTTACAAATTTTGCCAAGTTAAGAGAGATTATTCAAGGGCCTGATGAATCTCCCTCTATGTTTTTAGAGAGAATTATGGAGGCATATAGGAGATATACTCTTTCGATCCTCAGGCAGAGGATCAAAAGTCATCTGTCAAGATGGCCTTTATGGGCAAGCTGCCATGGATATTAAAAGAAAGTTACAATGCTTAGATGGATTACAAGATATGACTTTGAGAGATTTAGTCAGAGTAGCCGAGAAGGTATACTATAAGAGAGAAAGTGAGGAAGAGTAGGGAGCAAAGGAAGGATAAAAGAAACAAAAGACAGACTAAGGCATTGACTAAGGTCCTGGTCACAACAACAAATAGGCCAGAAATAAGAAACATGGAGACAGGAAGGGATACCGGGGCCCAGACTAGAGGCCACCCCTGGCCTCAATTTAATGTGCCTACTGTAAAGAAAAAGGACACTGCTTCAAAGAGTGCCATTGAAAGAGACAGCCACTCTAGCCAGCCATTCTGACTCTGGAGGATGACTAAGAATGTTGGGTCTCAGATCCCCTCCGAGAGCTCAGGGTAAATTTTGAAGTGGAGGGGACCCTAGCAAACTTTGAAGTGGATACAGGGGCAATATACTCTGCCCTTATGGCCCCATTGGTCTCTCTATCAAATAAAAAGGTCTCTAATTCAAGGGGCTAATGGCAGAAAATATCGGGTTTGGACAACTAAGAGGACCATGGACCAGGGGAAAGGAAAAATCCATCACTCCTTCTTAGTAATCCCAGAATGCCCGGCCCCATTGATGGGCAGAGATCTGCTCACCAAGCTCCGGGACAAAATAACTTTTAACCCTGAAGGCCCACAAGTGGAATTTCTAAATCCTTCAATAAAAACTCCTATAGTCACAGCTCTAAATATGTCAGTAGAAAATGTATATCAACTCACTCACCTTGGTTCAAAGAAATTGCATTCATTCCTGAAGGATGAAGAACAGAGTTTTTTACTAACCGACTCAAAGCAAAAGGAAATAACTGAATGGGTAACAAAAGCCTGTCAGGTCTGTCATGGTTAATGCTTACCCTTCCAAGCTTCCTGCAAAAAAGCACCTATGAGGAACCAGACCAGGACAATTCTGGGAAGTGGACTTTACTAAAATTAAGCCAGCAAGGTTTGAAACTAAATATCGCCTAGTCTTTGTAGATATATTTTGAGGATGGATTGAAGCCTTTTCCAGGAAAAAAGAAAAAAAAACGAAACAGCGCAAATGGTTGTCAAGAAGATCCTGAAAGATATTTTTACAAGATACGGCCTGCCTAAAGTAATAAGGTCTGATAATGGACTGGCGTTTGTAGCCCAAGTAAGTCAGGGGTTAGGCAAGACCCTGGGGATTAATTAAAAGTTACATTGTGCTTATAGACCACCGAGTTCAGGACAGGTAGAAAGAATGAATAGAACCATTAAAGAGACCATAACGAAATTAAGCTTAGAAACCTGCATAATAGATTGTACTATGCTCCTGCCTTATGCACTATTTCATGGAAGAAACACTCCCTCTGTTTCTTTGTGTAACCTCACCCCCTATGAAATTGTCCATGGTTCCCCTCCTTCAGTAAGGGACCTAACCCCAACTCTAAGACCTAACGATTCCTTCCACACCCCATTGCTTGACTGAATTAAAGCTCTTGAAAGAACTCAGGGATACCTGTGAAAACAGATGGCCAATGCCTATCAACCTGGGGACGAATGGACTCTACATCAATATCAAGTAAGAGACTTCATCTACATAAGTCGACATCAGGTGTCATCCCTGAAACCCCACTGGAAATGACGATACAAGGTGCTACTTATAACACCTACAGCGGTAAAGGAAGACAGAATCACTTCCTGGATCCATACCTCTCATCTCAAGCCTGCGCCCTGTCCAGACTCTGGCTGGAAACTGGAAAAGATTGGTAAAACTTTCAAATTGTGTATTTACCCTGTGTCTAAGGCTATAGACTCTTCCCTTGACCACCAGTAGTCCTAAACCTATTAAACCCGTTCAGCAGCGATGGCTGATCACAAATCCTACTGGTAAAGAAGTATGATCTATCTCGCATGCAGCCCACTTAGGGACTTGGTGGACATCTATCCACCCAGACATTTGTCAGCTGGCTATAGGTCTTTCCTATTGGGATATACCTGATGAAGAGGATCCCAATAAATTTCCATTAAATCCATTCTGCACCATTGATAATGGAAACAATCATTATGGATGTAGGGACACGCGAGCCAGATGCAGGTTGGCTAGCCTAGATTACTATGTTTGCCCGGTGGACTACCAAAGCCACAAACAGTCACGGTTGTGTGGGGGGAATGCCGACTTCTTCTGTAACTCTAGGGATGTGATCATACAGGCAGTGCATGATGGAACCCAAACTCCTCATCAAATTCTGTACACAGCATTGGCCCTATTACCAATTAGATCACCCAAACTGTTGGCCCCTAGAGGAGTCTCTAGATCCTCAAATTCTGCATGACCTTTTTAACTTCTGAATGTCCTCAAAAGGGTGAAAGGAGATTTCCCTATGTGGAGACCTTTTCCCTCCTTCGCTCACATCCTGAACTATGCTTCTCCAATAGGTCCTCACACTCAGTCTTCTGCTCCAGACTCTCTGCTGTCACTCTCACCTCAGCAACATGATTTCTCCCCTCCAATTACTAGATCAAAAACCCAAACCTCCGCCGGATCTCAGACCATTTCCCCCTTTCTGAGGTAGCAGGTACTGAGGTAACCCTCCACCGAATCACTCCTCTCTTCTCCAGTCAGTGCCCACACCGGGTCCCACCAGTTCCTCTTACCAGCTAACCCAAAGCTCAAACCAGCTGAGGAGAACCCTCAGACCCCTATCCAAGATGTAGTGAAAATGGCCTTTAAAGTTTCTTTGTCATTAGTGAAAACAGGTTACTAAGAATTTAAAGTCCCTCACAGGCTTTTAGGGATACTAACTCCTATCTTCTCCTCTGTTCTACCTGTTCTACTGCTCACCTTTTTGTTGCTAGGAAAATCACAAACACCTTTGCCAGTATTCTTTCACATCTCTGCTACCTCATTCTCAGATCCACGGAGCTGCTCACAGCCACGCCTTCCCCATCTCCCCCCTCTGTTCCAGGCCCACAGAAAAACATTAATTGACCTTATACGGAAGTCTTCAGCATGGCTGACTTTAGGACTTTCAGGAAAAGAGTCCCCATAAAAGACTTCAAAGTAGATAAACTTCCTCTTTTCATGTTGCCCTGTTGTACTTGGTCACTGGCTAAAAATATCAGCACTCCTAAGTTAGACACCCCCTTACTAGTTTTTCACAAAATATGTGAACAAGGCCTTTGGCATTGATCTGGGGCTTCACAGAGATGGCTACATTTCAAAGATAAAGAAGTTACCAACTGGGCTCCATGGTAACAGCTGGAAGGGGGAAAAATAAAGGGAAAAAAAAGCTCTCCTTCACCCAGGTGTCCTTGAAAAGTTAACTTGCCCAGAACAGAGGAATAAAACAGAAAAAAATCTGCTTTTTGTGAACTTCTGCAGGCTGTGAACTTCTGCGCCCCTTCCCTTATATGTTGGGTACAAAATTCTGAAACTACCTAAACGTGAGTTTCAGGGAATTAATTGATTATAACAGAAGTAATGCCCTCTGAATCCGGTTGCTAATAAAATGGAAAGTTTTCCTGTTTTTGGTAGTATCTTAGGTGCCGTGCCTTGTCCGTCTCTACAACAGTATAATTCTATAGACTTAAACATTGTTTATGTTTTCATGAAATTGTCAAGACGATGTGATTAAATGTGTAAAGGTGCAGATGTTTCCCAGAGTGCTTTATCATAATGCAGGTTCATTTGAAGTTCAAATAGGGGGGCATAAAACCCGGTTCCACTGAGAACATATATCCATCACTTTAGCCATCCTATTAGGAATAGGAGTTGCTGCAGGCGTGAGCACAAGAACCACTGCCTTGGTCCATGGGATACAACAAATGACACAATTAGAAGCAGCAATAGACCAAAACTTAAAGATATTAGAATCCTCCATCTTGGATTTGCAGGAATCTTTAACCTCTCTCTCTGAAGTTATTTTACAGAAAAGGCGAGGGTTGAACCTCCTCTTCATGAAAGAAGGGGGCCTTTGTTCTGCATTGATGGAGAATGTTGTGTTTTTGCCGACCATACTGGAGTTGTAAAAAAATCTAGGAGTAAATTAAAAAGATGCCTTGAAGAGTGTCAATGAGAGAGAGAGGCCCAAAAAGTGTGGTTTGAGTCTTGGTTCACACAGTCCCCCTGGTTAACTACGCATTTATCAACCCTGGACAGTTCAATAATTATCCTCATATTATTGCTAACTATAAAACCCTGTTTGCTCAACCGTGTAATTTCTTTTTTCCAAGCTCAAATTGGATGAGTTAAACTTATGGTAATACCCCACTAGCAAACATAGAATGTGACACCCCGCAATGATCACTTTTATGATTAAAAGTAGCCAGAAGAAGAAGTGGGGAATGAAAGGTTAATTAAATAGGCACTTTTCACTTCCTTTTTTCCTGTATGCTTAACAAAACACTGTTGAAATCTTGAGAAATGTTTGCTAATCTTGTTCCCAGAATGTGCTGTCCCCAACTGACTAACTGCAGAATGTGCTCCCTCACTGGGTTGCATGCAAACTGACCACTCGCCCTGACCTATCAATAAAGTTCCCTCCCTGCCGTCACCAAGGAAAGTGTATAAGCTCTGCTTAAGCTGTTCTAAGGGCTCTCTACTCTATTCAAGTGAGCTCTGAGCATCAGCATGCTGGACCCCCAATAAACACTGCGCTGTTGCATGAGATAGTCTCTTGGTGGTCTCTTCTTTCGACCTCATCCGACCTTTACTTGGATAATTAAATGTAGAAGAGAACATCCATTCAAAAAGGGATAGTCAGTAGGATTAGGAATATAGTTGGTAGGTTTAGGAAGAAGACTGTGTATAGGATTTGGAACAAAAGTTCCTTAGCAATAGGGTTTCGGTTAGAGAGTGAATGTAAATGTCAGCACATGTGAAGAGTCAGTCACAATGATGAACTGGAGAAAATATGTAGGAAATCAGATATCAATACACACATTATGAAATCAGGCAAAGTATAAAGTGAATGATAGGATTAGACATTATCAACAAGGTTGAGTTTCAATGTATAATCTTAGGAAGAAACAAATATGTAGTCAGCAATATGATTGACATTTGAGAGCATTAGGCAACCTGGACATGGATGTTTTTAGTAATCCAGGATCACTTTCCATTTAGGATTTGCTACAATCATAAGTTTGACCTTTGCATTTTGTGATCAGAATATTACAGTGATAAAATGTATATGTAGATCAGGTGACATGAGTATTTTTTCTAACATTTCTGGGAGCAATATTTTGAAGACGTATAAATTAGTGTTGGGGGTACACAGAGTTGTACCCTGTGTCTATGAATATAGAAGTAATGCATGAATTGACAATACTGTGAATAAATAATATAACTGTTTCCACTTTAAATCATGGATTGAATTGATATCTGAAAATATATAAGAAATCTTATATTGATATAAAATCATTCATTCCAACGAGTTATGCATCTAATGGTAATATTAGGGTTATGTTTTATCATGAAAGGTGTGTGAGTTTAGCTTCAAAAGTGATTATGGAAATGGAAAATTATGTGTTTGGAAAGAAGTCTCATGAAAAGATGAATCAAGAAACATAGAGGAATACATGTGTTCTGAAGCAGGAAGTGATTGTAAGTATAAAAAAAATCGTATAAATTTCCTAACTTGTGGATGAAATATATATCCTATGATGTGCAAAAACTGAAAAAAATAGTAATGTACCAGTGTTGAATGAAAATGAATGTCAAAATACATATCATGTCCCATAGGAATCTACTTGCATTGATGTTAAACTGGGTCAGTTACTGTAGAAACATTAGGATTTGAAAGGACCATTTACTAAAGTTAGTTTTCAGTACTGGGAATCAAATATATATTTCAGGTGGATGAATATATCTGAGCATAATCTTGTGAACATTTTATTATAAATCCACATTCATGACATGAATGAATTTAGGGAGTGTATATAAGACACATATATTTCATATTTTGAAAAATTAGAAGGGTGTAAAAAAAAAATATATATATATATATATATATATATATATATATATATATATATATATATCACAGATACATTAAAAAGTAGCAATATATAAATATATATGGGTATCAAAATTTATCTTGAAATATATATCATCCACAGATTAAAAAGTATTCATTTTAGTGAACATGGATTTATGTATAATGTTGTTCAACTAGGAACCTCACCCATAGGTGGAATTTTAAGATCCAAAAGCGTTTAGGAGGAGTGATCTCTTCTCACAATTTGTATCTGCAAAGTTAGCCACCTCACAAAAATGTACGTGTGATACCAGGTAGGATTCTATATGTGCATATAAAAATACATGTGCTGAATAGGCTCCAGAGAAATGGAGACAGAAATTCAGAAATAAGTTAACATTAAAAAGAATGGAGAACTATTTCAATTAACAATTGACTATATTTTTAACACCTACCATTTATCATGCAAATAACAAGTCCAACTATACACCATGCCTCCTCTGAACTGCTTGTGTTTCTATAATGTTTCGGTTACTTTCCTCCATTATATTAGGATTAGTAATCAGAGTCTAGTAGGGTGTGAGTTAGTGTCAGGGAATCAGTATATTGAATGGAAAATTGAAAAATGAATCCAATGTGTATGCAAATATGTGGTACACAAAAATCTTCCCACTCTCATCAAGAACAACACCTAGATATCACCTACGCCCCAAGTAAGACACAATTAGAGGAGAAGAGTTAGAAAATCCATGACTACATATCTGGAATGGAATACAATCAGGAGTTCACAACCTTGGAAGTGGTAGAGGAGTTTCCAAAAGTAAGGGACAGGGTAAACACTCCACAAACATGGACCTCTGCCTGCCTAAAGACTTCTTGAGAAACTGTCTCTGAGGTTGGGCACTTAAAACAAATGTTGTTGTCAGGAGCTTTAGCTTCCTTTCTAGGGAGACCATCAAAGCTGGGTCTTCATCTCTGTGACCTTGTGGATATGGTTTCTTATTTTCCAATGAACATGAGGCAGCAGTGCTGAATTCTCTCTTTGTAGGTAAACTGTGGCCACGGGGGGCTAAGTGTATCCACATGTTGGCTGTGTATCCATTTGGTCATCCTCCACATTTCGTCGTGATTCTTGGTGCTGCACTGGGAATTTAATATTTGCTTCATGGAATACAAGGAGCTCAACTGGAACACAGTGCTGGAGGGAGTTCTGTCATGTGTGGTGGGTCAGGGTCAGCAGGAGAATGCACCAACCAGGTTTCTATCCCACACAGTTTGCCCCCTTGACCATAATAACCTGATTGTTAAGATTTCCCTTAAACCTCTACTTATAAAAAGATGCCTTTACATATAAGGGTCTGCTGGATGCACCATGTCAGCCACAAGCCATTTGGAAGTCAAAGGCAGATCCACAAGGCCCCACGACAGAAGTTTTATCACAAAACTGCACATCTCTGCTGTAGGTCCACTAATCAGCAGGCTTGAACTTACTGGCATCTCTGTTCTACACCATTTTCATGAAACCCAGTCAATCAAGGAACTGTCTGATACACTCATCGTCAGCAACAGTATATCCGAAGGTTCTCCTGTGCAACCTGGTTAAAGGAATTTTAAGAATTTCATGGTATTTATCTAGCCATTATTCAAGCATGAGGTTGGAGGCACTGTGGGTTTCAATTTTTTCAGGAAACAATGGTGAGGAAGCTCATTTCAATGAAACCTCTGGAAAACTCTCACAGGCAAGTCTTCCCAAGGAGTGGCCAAAAGGTCACCGAAATCCAGGACTATTGAGGTCTACAATGTGAGGTCCATGTGTGTTTTGACGCTCAAGTATGCCTGCCATGTGTTTTAGAAAAAATCATGTGATATCCAGGCTGTGATTCTCAGTGCTCTGTGGAAAGCCACCCTGGACGTAGATGTCAGTTTATAAGGGCGACTCTCATGTGTGGCCTGCGAAAATCCCAACACAATTCATGGCAATACTTCTCTGAGTTCAGTTCCAGAACTCAGTCTCTAAGTCCCCTTGAACTCACACCAGAGTTCAAGACCAGTTGGACCCAGTCATTTCTTCCAACCGCCACACAAATGACCAAAATTAAAACCTAAACACTCCCACAAGGCCCTCATGTTCTCCATATAGACACTCATCATAACCTCTGGCTGAATTTTTCCATGAGGGGCGCAGCCCAAGACAGTGACTAAAATGAGCACCTTTGGCCCTCATTTGCCTAAAGTCAGGGTGGCCTGGACACCATTCCTGTGAACCAGGAGTGATTAAATAGACCTGCCGTTAATACTGCTCTGCTTCTCCATTTTGAGGCCTACTGAATGTCATGTATAGATTCTTTATGTGGTTTGGAGTCATGAGAAAACCCAAGCACTTCTGCATGGTTTTGAAGAACTCATTTGACCCAAAGGATCCCTATTCTCACTTGATGGAGTCAGGAACATCACAGAAGAAGGCTAGAGACTTCATCCACAATGACTGATCTTTTTGCCATTTTGGTTTTGGATGCACACATGGGATCTTTCTTTAGATCCATCAGGTTCTGAGAATCTAAGCTGGAGCCTCACACAGGGCCAAGTGGCTGATTCAGACACCTCCCTTTCCAAAGCAATTATGCCAAGAGCCACAGGTTATCCTCATTCATTTCCATTTGATAACTGTTTTTTTCAGTCTTCACAAAGGGGTGGCCAGAGGCAAATACCTTCCTGACATTCAGGGCAACAGAACAAAATGTAAGAAAAAGGCCCAAAGCAGGGTATCTCCACTGAGAGTTTCCTGGCCACACTGATATCTGAGTTTTTTGAGATGCTCGCCATGCCAATTCCTTCAGGTATTCAGTACATGGTCATGTCACAGTGATTGGAGGTGGTACATATCATGGATAAAAAACAATGAGCATATTCTGGCTAGTGGCCAGAATTCTGGAAGAAAACAGGAACTTAGGAAGGTTGGAGGTGTTTCCCATTGGTAAGGCAAGCCGCAGTCCTTTCATAAATTGGACAGGTTGATTGCTGGGAGGCATTCTACTACACAGGACCTATTCATTGATGCATTCTCTTTTCTAATGTCTACAACCACGGACACAGTGGCATACACAGAAATAGAAACACTCACCATGTCAAATGACTTATTAGAAACAGTCCATTCCAAAAGAAATAAATCACGTTTTTTCTACCTATTCTCAGAACATGAGACAAAACCACAAACTGACATCCACACACCCAGGCACCTCCTTCCCCCAAGTAGGTCTGTGACTCTTCTGAGTGTCCTCTGACTGGTAGGCCATACGATGTTCCTCTGAAATGGCCTTTCCTGTCTCAGATCTGGTGTCATTCACCAACTCTGTGAAGTTGTCAGGAGGCAGTGGTGAGCCAATTCCAGTCTTGTCAGGAAAGGCCCCTCTTCAGAGCTTTCTTGGAATTTGGCCACCTTCACATGAAGAGGTACCTAGAAAGACTGATTCTATCCTTGGTAAATCCAAACAAGTGAGACCACTGGGACTTGGACGGGTAATGGCTTTGGGTGCCTGGCTTCCTGGATCCCAAATTCAGAGAATTCCATCACCAAGGAAGTAGGTGAGGTCACTTCCTTCAGGAACTGAATGAGGTCACTGACTTGGCCACCAATATGTCCTAACAGTTGCTTCCTAGGTTCTCATAAGATGGAGGCTTCCCCTACTTCTTGTGACACATTCACAAATTAGAATGGTATAGAAACCATAGGCACCTGGGAACAGCTCTCCACAAAGGCCTGGTTTGATCCGACTTCTCTACATTAAGAAGAGAGAGGCTGATTCAGAAACATCCCTTCATCCTGACTAGGTTGTTTGCCATGGAAGATGACTTTTCCTCTCTCAGGTCCTAAATAGCTGCCTAAATCTTCTCCATCGATCATTTCTGCATGGACTTTTGAGGTTCTCAGCAGGTGGAAGATCCCCTACCTTCCTCTATTGTAAGACCAACTCGGTCCCTCCTCTTCTGTAAAGTTAGATTGAGGGAACATTGTATGGTTAGGGTTAATAGCATGTTCGATTTTGGTTAGGAATCATTCTGCTGGATGAATAATGGTTTGGGAACCTCTGATACTTATAAGAATATAGACGTGAAATATAAGTACGAAAAAAGAAATCTAGGTAAGATTTGAAGCCCAGAAGGGCATTTGGCGATTGATTGGCATACTAAGCTTGAATTATGTTCTGCACCGAGGTCTCAGATAAATTCATTTACAATGGCATAGGTTGCTGTACCTCAGATGACTGAATTTAGAAGAGATCATCCAGTCCAAAAGGGATAGTCCATAGGATTAGGAAGATTGTCTGTAGGATTAGGAAGAAGAGTGAGTCTAGGAGTTGGACCAAAAGTTCTTTAGCAATAGGGTTTCAGTTAGAGAGTGAATGTAAATGTCAGCACATGTGAAGAGTCAGTCACAATGATGAACTGGGGAAAATATGTAGGAAAGAGAGTAAATATGTATCAATAGAGACATTAGGAAATCAGGCAACGTATAAAGTGAGTGATAGGATTAGATATTTTCAACAGGGTTGAGGTTGAATATATAATCTTAGGAAGAAACAATTATTTAGTCACCAATAGGATTGACATTTGAGCGCATTAGGGAACCTAGACATGGAGGTTTTTAGTAATCCATGCTCACTTTAAATTTAGGCTTTAGTACAATCATAAGTGTGACCTTTGCATTTTGTGTCAAGAATATTACTGTGGTAAAATATATATGTAGATCAGATGACATGAGTATTTCTTCCACCAATATGAGGAGCAATATTTTGAAAACTTATAAATTAGTATTGCAGATAAAATAGGCGTACCCTGTGTTGATGAATAAGAGATGATGCATGAATAGACCATATTGTGAATAAATTATATAACTGGTTCCAACTTTAAATAATGCATTGAAATTATATTTGAAAATACATAGTAAATCTTATATTGATATATATATACATTCATTCCAACCAGTTATACATCTAATGGTAATATTAGGGTTATGGTTTATCATGAAGAGTGTGTGAGTTTTGCTTCAAAAATGAGTATAGAATCGAAAATAATGTTTTTAGAAAGAAGTCTAGTGAAAAGACCACTAAAGAATCATAGAGGAATACATGTTTTCTGAAAGAGGAAGTGATTGAAAGTGAACCACATGCCTATAAATTTGTGAATTTGTGGATGAAAGGATATATCCTATGATGTCCATAAACTGAAGAAATAGTAATGTACCAGTGTGGAATAAAAATGAACTTAAAAATACATATCATGTCCCATAGGAATCTAACTGCATTGATGTTAAACTTGGTCAGTTACTATAGAAATATTAGGATATATTAGGACCATTCACTGAAGTTAGTTTTCAGTACTAGGAAACAAATATGTATGTCAGGTGGTTGAATATTTCTGAGAATAATCTGTTGAGAGCCACAGCCAAAGGAGCCCCAGCAAACTTGCAGCTGCCAGCAAACTTCCATCTGCCGGCTGATGATTGGCTCACAGCGGCCCCAGCATCATCTAGCTGATTTGCTTCTCTGTGGTGATGCTCATTGAGATGCTCAATGAGCGGTTTCCCCGACCTTTCAGACTGCCAGCGGATGATTGGCTCACAGCGGCCCCAGCAACATCTCGCTGATTGGCTCCTCTGTGGTGATGCACATTGGGCTGGTTCCCTTCCCTTTCAGACCATGGAACTGCTCATTGGGGGACTTTTTGGCTTCGCCCACGTGACCCAGCCAATCGGCCTCAAGAGGAGGAGACTTGTGTTTGAGGGAGAGGCTTGTGGGAAGCCTGTGGTGGCAGTTGGGCTCTGACGGCTTTTCCTGAGGAGCTGTTTTGTTTGGTGTCATCTTGTTGGGTTGTATTATAGTAGAAATACGGGATCAGAAATTAGTAAAAAAAAAAAAACTGAAAGAGTGTTCAGTAAATTGTTAGAGGAAGGAGGCATCTCAGTAAAATCAAGAAAAGTCAGGGCATACGTTGATACAATACAAAAATGTAGCCCATGGCTTTTTCAGTAGGAGTTGTTAAATATATCACAATGGAACCATCATGGTGAAGATTTAAAAAGAATAGAAAAGAAAAGCCCAGGGACTCTGCCAGTTGGCACATTGCTATTGTGGACGTTTGTACCTTGTTTGCTTAGTGGAAAGCCTTCAGTTCAGACAATGGTAGAGGAAGGAGAAGACATATTGATTCAAGTAAAACAGAAGGTCTCTCAAGTTAGTCACATAGAGGAAAAAATTCAAGTAAAAGAAAAGGTCTCTCGAACTAGTCAGACAGAGGAAAAAAATCAAGTAAAAGAGAAGGCCTTTCAAGCCAGTCAGACAGAGGAAGAAAGTGTAAAACAGAAAAAGCCATCAGGGGGAAAGTTACAACAGGAGACTACTACTAACACCTTTCTATCACCAGAGGGTGTAAGTGTCCAACCAACAGCACAACCTCTACAGGAGACTGCTACTAACACCTTTCTATCACCAGAGGAAGTGTCCAACTAACAAGGCCACCTCCATATGCTGGGAGGCCCCCAACCCCCACAGTTGATAGTTGGAATCCTGAGACAAGATCTCAAATATTAACATGCCCAGTATTTGAGGCAGGAGGGCAGTGAGATTACCATGCTTTAAATTTCAAAACAGTGAAGCAGCTAATAGAGGCTGTAACAACCTATGGTCCTCAAGCACCCTTCACTGTAAGCATTATCAAATCCATTAACAACATGAACATGAAGCCAGCAGATTGGGCTAATATGTGTAAAGCTGTGCTAAATGGAGGAAATACCTGTTATGGAAGATTGCCAATGAGGAATTTTGCAAGGAGACGGCTAGGCAAAATTCAGCAGCTAGTTATCCTCAGAGAAATCTAGATATATTGTTAGGAAAGGGACCTTATGAGGATCAGCAGCAGCAATGTGCATATGATCCTGGTGTATATGCACAGATTGCTATAGATGCAATTAAGGCATGGAAGACTTTTCAAGGAAATGGAGGTTTACAAGGTCAGTTATCTAAGGTAATACAAGGAGCTAATGAACCTTATGCTGAATTTGTAGATAGGCTTATTCAAACAGCTACCAGAGTTTTTGGAAATACACAACAAGCAATGCCATTACTAAAACAACTGGCTTATGAGCAAGCGAATCGTTGGTGCAAAGATATCATTAGACCATGGAAACATGAAGATTTAAACACATATATTAAATTATGTAGAGACATTAAAGAACAAGAGCAAGTCGTGGAAGCTGCAGTAAAACAGGCTTTAGATGCCAGAGACATTAATGAACAAGGGCAAATTGTGGCAGCTGCAGTAAAACAGGCTTTAGATGCCAGGCCAAGAACATGCTACAATTGTGAAAAAACAGGACATTTTAAAAGGAATTGTCCCATAGGAGGAGGGTTTAACAAAACTAGGTATCAAAGGAGTAGAATACCAGGTATTTGTCCACCATGCCGTAGAGGGAGACTTTGGGCTAATGAATGCTGTTCTCAAACCACCATAGAGGGTACACCATTATCAAAAAACGAACAAGGACCAGGTGTTTATCCACAATATCGTGGACAAAAACATGGAGCCCCATTGCCAAAAAATGGACAATGGGGCTCAATTCTCCGGGGCCCAAAACCACAAATATACGCAGCACTGGAGAAACCCAGCAACCCCATCAGGGTAGTGCCCAGGACACATTGTCCATCAGATCCCTCATCAGACAAACCAGAGGGAGCGCAGGGTTAGACATCTGTGCCTCTGCCAGAGCAGTACTAACTGCAGAGATGGGAGTTCAATTCATTTCCACAGGGGTAAAAGGACCTCTTCCCAAAGGAACAGTAGGCTTATTATTGGGACGCAGATCTTCTACTCTAAAAGGACTTATGATAAGTCCTGGGGTAATTGATCTCGACTATGAAGGTGAAATAAAAATTATAGCCAGTTCTCCAAAGGGTATATCAGTAATTTCACCAGGAGATAGAATAGCACAGTTACTAATAATACCCAGCCTACGTGAAAAATTTTCCAGTCGTACTGTAGAAAGAGGTTCCAAGTGATTAGGCTCCACAGGTGTAGATTGGGCTATGCTTTCTTTAAATTTAGATTCTGGCCCCATGCTAAAACTAAATATTCAAGGGCATGAATTTAATGGGCTACTGGATACAGACGCAGACCTTAGCATCATCTCTCGTCAAGAATGGCCAAAACATTGGCCATTACAACAAGCCACTCAAACGCTTCGAGGCCTAGGAGTAGCGTATAATCCCCATAGAAGTGCAATGGTATTAGATTGGAAGGATCCTGAAGGATGTGAAGGAACTCTACAGCCATATGTTTTGGATCATCTTCCCGTAAATTTATGGGGACGAGATAGTCTCCTGGACTCATTGATATTTTTTTTCGGATTCGGTATTGCCAGTCAATCGGGTTTTGCCGGCTCCTCAGTCCTGGTCTCAGTGTTGGACGTCCATTGCCTGTCTTCATTGCCTTGTCTTGTCTGTGTCATGTTTCATTGCTTTAACTGTTTGTGTATCTTTCATTATGGGACAGAGCACTTCAATGCCTCTGTCCCTGATACTTGATCACTGGACCAAAGTCCGCTTAAGGGCTCAGAATCTTTGTTTTTCAGTAAAGCGCCGGATGTGGCAGACTCTCTGTGCTTCAGAATGGCCCACCTTTGGATTTGGATTACCCCTAGAAGGATCTTTCTACTTCCCACTAATTTAAAAAAGTCAGAGATATTGTCTTTCAGCCGGTGCTACATAGCCATCTGGATCAACAGCCATATATCTTAACTCGGCGGGAACTCTGCATATCTCCTCCTCCATGGGTGAAGCCTTTCCTTGTCACTGCCCCCACTCTGACTCCTTCCCCCAGGAACTCTCAAATCCTCTGATCCTCCTCCTCCTACACCCTCTGTTCTCCCTGAGTCACCAGATTTCACTCTACTGGAGTCTCCTTCCCCTCTTTATCCCCTGCCCTTGTCCCCCAAAATCCAACACCCTCTAAGTGATTCCCCTGCTGCTGACTCAGCCTCTCCTCCATTGGAGGAAGCTATGCCGGCCCAGCGCCCTCCAGATAATTCCTTTGCGGCACCCACAGCACCTCTTCCCTTGGAGGAAGCTGTACCATCTAAAGGAACTCGCTGGCGGTGAATGATTTAAAACCCTGGAACTCTTGGGATGCTCCCCCTCCATCCCTATGGGCCAATGATTGACGATGGCCACGGGGAAAAAATGCAAGCCTACCAGTATTAGCCTTTCTTCTCGTCAGACCTATATAACTTAAAAAAATTATAATCCCCCTTTTTCTGAGGACCCCACCAGGCTCTCAGGTCTGGTTGAGTCATTGATGTTTTCACACCAGCCTACTTCGGATGACTGCCAAAAACTCCTAGGGATTCTCTTCATGACAGAGGAACAACAGTGAATCCTCCAGGAAGCTAGAAAAAAAATCCCTCAAACAAGATCTGCGTCCGACACAACTTCCCAACATAATCAAAGGCGGCTTTCCCTTGAACCCACCCAACTGAGACCCCAAAATCTTTGAAGGTAGGGAGCATCTGTCCCCTTATCACCGGGATCTAATAGTGTGTCTCCAAGCAGCCGCTAGCGACAAAGTAATTTGGCCAAGGTAAGAGAGATTATTCAAGGGCCTGATGATTCTCCCACTATGTTTCTAGAGAGAATTATGGAGGCATATTGGAGATATACTCCTTTTGATCCTCAGGCAGAGAATCAAAGGCATCTGTCACGATGGCCTTTATTGGGCAAACTGGCTTGGATATTAAAACAAAGTTACAAAGCTAGATTGATTACAAGATATGACTTTCAGAGATTTAGTCAGAGAAGCCAAGAACGTATACTATAAGAGAGAAACTGAGGAAGAGAAGGGAGCAAGGGGAGGATAAAAGAAACAAAAGGCAGACTAAGGCGTTGACTAAGGTCCTGGTCACAAAAACAAATAGGCCAGAAATTAAGAAACAGGTAGACAAGAAGGGATAACATTGGCCCATGTCAGAGGCCACCCTGGCCTCAGATCAATGTGCCTACTCTAAAGAAGAAAGGACACTGGGCCAAAATTGCCCTAAAAAGCGACAGCCACACCAGCCAGCCATTCTGACTCTGGAGGATGACTAAGAAAGTCGGGGCTCAGATTCCCTCCCCAAGCTCAAGGTAACTTTTGAAGTGTTTCAAAAGTGATTATGGAAATCGAAAATAATGTGTTTGGAAAGAAGTCTCATGAAAAGATCAGTCAAGAAACATGGATGAATACATGTGTTCTGAAGCACGAAGTGAATGAAAGTCAGACAAATGCGTATAAATTTGCTAACTTGTGGATGAAATATATATCCTATGATGTGCATAAAGTGAATAAATAGTAATGTAGAAGTGTTGAATAAAATTGAACATCAAAATACACATCATGTCCCATAGTAATCTACTTGAATTGATGTTAAACAGGGTCAGTTACTGTAGAAATGTTAGGATATGTTTGCACCATTCAAAGAAGTTAGTTTTCAGTACTAGGAAACAAATATGTATTTCAGGTGGATGAATATTACTGAGAATAATCTTGTGAAAAGTTGATTAAAAATCCAAATACATCAATATGAATGAATTTAGGGAGTGCATAATAAGACACATGTTATATATATATATATATATATATATATATATATATATATATATATATATATATATATATATAATAGCAATATATATGCCAATTGAAATTCATCATGAAATATATATCATCATCATATCCAAAAATATTCATTTTAATGAATATGGATTTTTATATAAGTTTGTTCAAATAGGAAGCTCACCCATGGGTTGAATTTTCAGTTCCAACATTGTTTAGGAGGAGTGATCACTTCTCACAATTTGTATGTGCCATGTCAGCCACCTCACGAGAATGTACGTGTGACACCAGGTAGGATTCCATATGTGCATATTAAAACACATGTGCTGAATAGGCTACTGAGAAAGGAAGACAGTAATTCATATATTTGTTAACTTTAAAAACACATGTAGAACTATTTCAATTAAAAATTGACTAGATTTATAACTCCTACCCTATATATTTCAAAAGGCATGTCCAACTATACACCATGCCTCCTCTGAAATGCTTGTATTTCTATTCTGTTTGGGTTATGTTTCTCCATCATATTAGGATTAGTAGTCAGAGTCTAGTAGGGAATGGGTTAGTGTCAGGGATTTAGTATTTCAAATATATGCTGCACAAAAATCTTCCCACTCTCATTCAGAACAATGCCTAGACATTACCCTCGTCCCAAGTAAGACACAATTAGAGGAGAAGAGTTAAAAATTCTGTGAATACATATCTGGAAATGAATATTCTCATGAGTTCACAACCTTGGAGGTTGTAGAGGAGTTTCCAAAAGTATGGGACAGGGTAAGCACTGCACAAACATGGAGCTCTGCTGCCCTAAAGACTTCTTGAGAAACTGCCTCTGAGGTTGGGCACTTGAAATATATGTTTTCGTAAGGAGCTTTCTTTGTACTGAGACCATCAAAGCTGGGTGTGCATCTATGCGACCTGGAGGACATGGTTTCATATTTTCCAATGAACATGAGGCAGCAGTGCTGAATTCTCTCTATGTAGGTAAACTGTGTCCACTGGGGCCTAAGTGTCTCTGCGTGTGGACTGTGAAGCCATTTGGTCATCCTCTACTTTTCCTGGTGTTTCTTGCTGCTGCACTGGGAGTTTGGTATTTGCTTATGAAGTAAAAAAAGATCACCTGGGACACAGTGCTTGAGGGAGTTCTGTCACGTGTGGTGGGTCAGGGTCTGCAAGAGAATATACCAACAATGCTTCTATTCCACAAAGCTTTTCCCCTTGACCATAGCACCATAATTCTCAACATTTCCCTGAAACCTCTCTATATAACAAGATGCCGTTACATATAAGGGTCTGGTGGTTGTACCATGTCAGTCACAAGGCATTTCGGAGCCAATGGAAGATCAACATGGCCCCACCACAGATGTTTCATCACACACCCCCCCTCCACTGCTCTAGGCCCACTACTCAGCAGGCTCCAATTTACTGGCATCTCTGTTCTACACCATTTTGATGAAACCTAGTCAATCAAGGCGCTGTCTGGTATACTCATGATCAGCAACCGGTTTTCCAAATTTTCTACAGTGCCACCTGGTCATGGAAATTTCAATAATTTTATTGTATTTATCTAGACATTTTTCACGGATGAAGTTGGAGGCACTGTGGATTTCAATTCGTACAGGAACCATTAAATGATGAGAAACCTCATTTCAATGAAAGCTCTGTAGAACTGTTACAGACAAGGCTTCCCAGGGAGTGGCCAAAATGTCACATAAAATCAGACCCATTGAGGTCTACAATGTGAGGTCCATGTGTGTTTTGACTGTCACCCGTGCCTGCCAAGTCTTTCAGAAAAAAAAAAAATCATGTGATATCCTGGCTGAGATTCCCAGTGCTCTGTGGAAAGCCACCCTGGGCCTAGATCTCAGTTTCCAAGGGAGACTCTCATGCGTGCCCTCCTAGAATCCCAACACAATTCATGGCACAGGTTCTCTGAGATCAGATCCAGAATGCACTCTCTAAGTGTAATCACACCAGAGTTCAAGCCCATGTGGACCCAGGCATCTCCTTTAACTGCCACACAATGACCACAATTAAAACCAAAACACTCCCACATGGCCCTCATCTGTTTCCATATAGATACTCATCATAACCTCTGGCTGGAGGTTTCCATGAGGGGCGCAGTCCAAGACAGTGTCCAAAATAAGCTCCCTTGCCCCTCATTTGCCTAAAGTCAGGGTGGCCTGGACATACTTCCTGTGAACCAGGAGTGATCAAATAGGCATGCCGTTAATACTGCAGCGCTTCTTCAATTTGAGGCCTACTGAGTTAGAGGTATAGATTGTTTATGTGAATTAGAGTCATGGGAAAACCCAAGCACCTCTGCAGGGCTTTGAAGAACTCAATTGACACAAAGGATCCCTATTCTCACTTGATAGAGGTCAGGAACCTCACAGAGGAAAGTGAGACTTTATCCACAATGACTGGTCTATTTGCCATTTTGGTTTTAGATGCACACATGGGATCTTTCTTTAGATCCATCTGGTGCTGAGAATCTAAGCCACAAACTCACACAGGGCCAAGATGCTAATTCAGACACATCCCTTTCCAAAGCAATTAAGCAAAGAGCCACAGGTGATGCCCATTCATTTCCATTTGAAAACTGTTTACTTCAGGCTTCACAAAGGGGTGGCCAGAGCAAGAACTTCCTGACATTCAGTTCAACAGAACAATATATAAGCAAAATGCCCAAAGCAGGGTTTTTCCACTGAGAATTTCCTGGTCACACTGATATCTGAGTTTTTTGAGATGCTCGCCATTCCCTTCAGCTATCCAGTACATGACCATGTCACAGAGCTTGGAGGTGGTACATATGTTAGACACAAAACCATGAGCCTATCCTGGAGAGTGAACAGAATTCATGAAGAAACCTGGAAATTAGGAATGTAGTTGGTTATGCCCATCTTTAAGTAAAGCAGCAATCCATTCATAAAATGGGCAGGATGAAATGGGAGGCTTTCTACTAGACAGGACACATCCATTGATGCACTCTCTTTTCTAATGTCTACAACCACGGACACCATGGGATACACAGACATAGAAACACTCGCCTTTTCAAACGACTTACGAGAAACAGTTCACTCCAAACCATACAAACCACCTTTCCTTCCTATTCTCACAACATGAGACAAAATCACAAACTCACAACCACACCCACAAAGGCACCTCCTTACCCTAAGTAGGTCTGTGACTCTATGGAGTGTCCTCTGACTGGTGGGCCACACAATGTTCCCCCGAAATGTCCTGTCCTGTCTCAAATATGGTCTCCTTGGCCAACTCTATGAAGTTGTCAGGAGCCAGCGGTGGGCCACTACCTGCTTTTTCAGGAAAGGTCCCTCTTCAGAGCTGTCCTGGCTTTTGGCCATTCTAACATCAGTAGGTACAAAGAAAGACTGACTCTGTCCTTGGTAATTCCAAACAAGTGAACCCACTGGGACTGGTACTGGGACTGGCTCTGTGTGCCTGGCTTCCAGGATCCCAAGTTCAGAAAGTTCCATCACCAAGGGAGTAAGGTGAGGTCACTTCCTTCAGGAACTGAATTAGGTCACTACCTTGGCAACCACTTTATCCTAACAGTTGCTTCCAAGTGTCTCATTAAATGGAGGCTTCCCCTACTTCCTGTGAAACATTCACAAGTTAGAATGGTATATCAACCATAGGAACCCGGTAATAGCTCTCCACACAGGCCTGGTTTGGTCCATCTCCTCTACATTGAGAAGAGAGGTTCTGATTCAGACACATCCCGTCATCCTGACCAGGTATTTTGCCATGGAAGATTACTTTTGCTTTCTCAGGTCCTCCATAGCTGACTACATATTCTCCAGGGATCATTTCTGCATTGAACTTGTGGTTCTAAACAGGTGAAAGATCCCCTACATTCCTGTATTGTAAGACCAACTCTGTCCCTGCTCTTCATTAAATTTACATTGAGGGAACAGTGTATTATTAGGGTTAATAAAATGTTTGATTTGGGTTAGAAATCATTCTGCTGGATGTATAATGGTACTGGGAACCTGGGATATTTTTAAAAATATAGAGGTGAAATATATAAATGAAAAAAGGAAGTCTAGGTAATTTTGAAGCCCAGAGAGGCAATGGGCCCTTCATTGGGATACTTAGCTTTGATTTATGTTGTGCACAGATATCTCAGATAAATCGATATGCAATGGCATAGGACCTTGTTCCTTGGATGATTAAAATTCGAAGAGAACATCCAGTCAAAAAGGGATAGTCGGTAGGATTAGATAGATATTCGGTAGGTTAACAAAGAAGAGTGAGCATAGGATTTGGAACAAAAGTTCTTTAGCAATAGGGTTTGGGTTAAAGTGTGAAAGTAAATATCAGCACACTTGAAGGGTCAGTCACAATGATGAACAGGGGAAAATATGTAGGAAAGCAGATATCAATAGAGATATTACAAAATCAACAAGTGGGCCAAGGACCTGAACAGACACTTCTCAGAAGAAGACATACAATCAATTAATAAGTACATGAAAAAATTCTCACCTTCTCTAGCAGTCAGAGAAATGCAAATCAAAACCACCCTAAGATACCAACTCACTCCAGTAAGATTGGCAGCCATTAGGATGTCAAACAATAATAAGTGGTGGCAAGGATGTGGGGAAAAGGGTACACTTGTACATTGCTGGTGGGACTGCAAAATGGTGCGGCCATTATGGAAAGCAGTATGGAGATTCCTGGAAAAGCTGGGAATGGAACCACCATTTGACCCAGCTATCGCCCTCCTTGGACTATTCCCTGAGGACCATAAAAGAGAATGCTATAGGGATACTGCCACATCAATCATCATAGCAGCACAATTCACAATAGCCAGACTGTGGAACCAACCTAGATGCCCTTCAATAGATGAATGGATAAAAAAATGTGGCATCTATACACAATGGAGAATTATGCAGCACTAACAAATGACAAAATCATGGAATTTGCAGGGAAATGGATGGCATTAGAGCAGATTATGCTAAGTGAAGCTAGCCAATCCTTAAAAAACAAATGCCAAATGTCTTCTTTGATTTAAGGAGAGCAACTAAGAACTGAACAGAGGGAAAGAGCATGAGGAAAATATTAACATTAAACTGAGAAAAGTGATGGGAGGGAAAGGGAGAGAGAAGGGAAATTGCATGGAAACGGAAGGAAACCCTCATCGTTATACGAAATCACATATACAAGGTTGTGAGGGGAAAGGGGGGGGAAGGGAGAGAACGGAACAATAACAGATGAGGTAGAGAGGGAAAATGAAAGGGGAGAGGAGGGGCGATAGTAGGGGATAGGAAAGTCAGCAGAATACAACAGTCACTAATATGGCATTATGTAAACATTGTGAATGTGTAACTGATGTGATTCTGCAATCTGTATTTGGGGTAAAAATGGAAATGCATAACTCACTTGAATCAAATTTATGAAAGATGAAAAAAATAAAAATTTTAAAAAGTACTAAATTGGCTCATCCTAACATTAAAAAAAGAGATATTACAAAATCAGGCAAAGTATAAAGTGAGTGATATGATTAGATATTTTCAACAGGGTTGATTTTGAATATATAATCTTAGGAAGAAACAAATATGTAGTCACCAATAGGATTGATATTTGAGAGCATTAGGCAACCTGAACATGGAAGTAATCCATGTTCACTTTCCATTTAGGCTTTAGTACAATAATAAGTGTGAACTTTGCATTTTGTGTCCAGAATATTACTGTGATAAAATGTATATGTAGATTAGGTGACATCAGTATTTCTTTCACCATTTCTGTGAGTAATATTTTGAAGACATATACATAAGTATTGGTTGTACAAAAACCTGTACCCTGTGTCTATGAATATACAGATAATGCATGAATAGACCATACTGTGAATAAATAGTATAGCTGGTTCCACTTTAAATAATGGATTGAATTGATATTCACAAAGGAGTGGTCTGAGGCAAAAACCTTCCTGAAATTCAGGGCAACAGAACAATAGGTAAACAAAACGCACAAAGCAGGGTTTCTCCACTGAGACTTTCCTGGTCACACTGATATCTGAGTTTTCCTACATGCTCGCCTTTCCCTTCAGCTATCCAGTACATAGCCATATCACATAGCTTGGAGGTAGTACATATCTTGGTCACAAAACAATGAGGCAATTCTGGAGAGTGTCCAGAATTCAGGATGTAAACAGAAACTTTGGAAGATAGCACGTTTTGCCCTTCAATAAGGAAAGCCGCAGTCCATTAATAAATCGGGCAGGATGAATGTTGCGAAGCTTTCTCCTAGACAGGACACATCCATTGATGCATTTTCTTTTCTAATGTCTACAACCACGGACAGAGTGGGATACACAGACATAGAAGCACTCGCCTTGTCAAAGGACTTACTAGAAACAGTCCATGCCAATTCAAACAAACAGCCTTTCTTACATCTTCTCAGAACATGAGAAAAAAACCATACACACACCTACACCCACAAAGGCACCTCCTTTGTGGAGTGTCCTCTGAATGGTGGGCCATGCTATATTCGCCAAAAATGGCCTGTTGTATCTCAAATCTGGTCTCCTTGGCCAACTCTGTGCAGTTGTCAGGAGCCAGCGGTGAACCAATACCTGCTTTCTCAGGAAAGGCCTTTCTTCAGAGCTTTCCTGGCATTTGGCCATCCTCACATCTGTTGGTACTAAGAAAGACTGACTCTGTCCTTGGTAAATTGAAACAAGTGAGACCACAGGGACTGGGACTGCAACTGGCTCTGGGTGCCTCTCTTCCTGGATCCCAAGTTCAGAGAGTTCCATCACCAAGGAAGTGAAGTGAGGTCACTTCCTTCAGGAACTGAATGAGGTCACTGCCTTGGCAACCTCTTTGTCCTAACAGTTACTTCTAAGGGTCCCATGAGATGGAGTCTGTCCCTACTTTCTGTCACACTTTCACAAGTTAGAATGGTATATAAACCATAGGCACCTGGGAAGAGCTCTCCACACAGGCCTGATTTGGTCCATCTTCTCTACATTTAGAAGATAGAGGTTGATTCAGACACATCCATTCATCCTGATCAGGTTGTTTACCATAAAAGATGACTTTTCCTCTCTCAGGTCCTTCATAGCTGCCTACATCTTCTCCAGGGATCATTTCTGCATGGACCTTTGATGTTCTCAGAAGGTGGAAGATCCCCTACATTCCTGTATTGTAAGACTAACTCTGTCCCTCCTCTTTTGTAAAGTTAGATTGAGGGAAGAGTGTATGTTTAGGGTTAATAACATGTTTGATTTGGGCTAGGAATCTCTCTGCTGCATGAATAATGGTATTGGGAACCTGTGATATTTACAAGAATATATAGGTGAAATGTAAGTATGAAAACAGAAATCTAGGTAAGATTCGAAGTCAGAAGGGCATTGGGTCCTTGAGTGGGATTCTTAGGTTTGAATTATGTTCTGCATATATGTCTCCGATAAATTGAAATACAATGGTTTAGGACCTTATACCTTGGATGATTAATTGTCGAAGAGAACATCGAGTCAAAAAGCAATAATCAGTAAGATTAGGAAGATAGTCAGTAGGTTTAGAAATAAAAGTGAGTATAGGTTTTAGACCAAAATTTCTTTAGCAATAGGGTCTCGGGTAGACATTGAATGTAAATGTCAGCATATGTGAAGTGTCAGACACAATGATGAACTGCGGAATATATGTAGGAAAGCAGATATCAATAGAGATATAAGGAAATCAGGCAAAGTATAAACTGAGTGATAGAATTAGACATTTTCAACAGCCTTGAAGTTGAATATATAATCTTAGAAAGAAACAAATATGTAGTCACCAATAGGATTTACATTTGAGAGCATTAGGCAACCTGGACATGGTTGTTTTTAGTAATTCATGCTCACTTTCCATTTAGGCTTTGATACAATCATGAGTGTGACCTTTGTTTTTTGTGTCCAGAATATTACTGTGATAAAAAAAAGAAATATATATATATATATATATATATATATATATATATATATATATATACACACACACACACACATATATAGATAGATAAGGTGACATGAATATTTCTTCTACCATTTCTGGGAGCAATGTTTTGAAGAGGTATAAATTAGTATTGGGGGAACAAATAGGTGTACACTGTGTCTATGAATATAGAGATAATGCATTAATAGACCATACTGTGAATAAATAACATACCTGGTTCCAACTTTAATAATGGATTGAATTGAAATGTGAAAATGTACAGGAAATCTTATATTGATATACACACATTCATTCCAACCACTTATACATCTAATGGTAATATTAATGTTATGGTTTATCTTGAAGAGTGTGTGGGTTTAGCTTCAAAATTGATTATGGAAATCGAAAATAATGTGTTTGGAAAGAAGTCTCATGAAAAGACCACTCAAGTAACATGGAGGAATACATGTGTTCTGAAGCAGAAAGTGATTAAAAGTGAAACAAATTCCTATAAATTTGTGAACTTGTGAATGAAATATATATCCTATGATGTGCAAAAACTGAAGAAATAGTAATGTACCAGTGTTGAATTAAAATGAACGTCAAAATAGACATCATGTCCCCTAGGAATCTATTTGCATTGATGTTAAACTGGATCAGTTACTGCAGAAATATTAGGATTTGTAAGCACCATTGATTGAAGTTAGTTTTCAGCACTGGGAAACAAATATGTATTTCAGGTAGATGATTATTTCTGAGAATAATCTTGTGAAATGTTGATTATAAATCCACATACATGAACATGAATGAATTTATGGAGTGTATATAAGACACATATATTTCATATTTTATAAAATCTGTAGAGTGTATATATATATATATATATATATATATATATATATATATATATATACAAAAAAACCCACAAAAATTCATTAAAAAGTATCAATATATATATGCCAATCGTAATTCATCATGTAATATATATCATCCACAGAAGCAAAAATATTTATTTTACTAAACATGGGTTTATGTATAATATTGTTCTAATAGGAAGCTCACCCATAGTTTGAATTTTCAGTTCCAATAGCGTTTAGGAGCACTGATCTCTTCTTACAATTTGTTTCTGCCAAGTCAGCCAACTCATAAAAATATACGTGTGATACCAAGTAGGAATCTATATGTGCATATAAAAAGTACAAGTGCTGAGTAGGCTACAGAGAAAGGGAGACAGGAATTCACATATTTGTTAACTTTAAAAACGCATGGAGAGAGCTGGGGATGTGGCTCAAGTGGTAGCGTGCTCGCCTGGCATGCGTGCGGCATGGGTTCGATTCTCAGCACCACGTGAAAACAAAGATGTTGTGTCCGCCGATAACTAAAAAATAAATATTATAGAATTCTCTCTCTCCTCTCTCACTCTCTCTTTAAAAAAAAACACATGGAGGACTATTTCAATTAAAAATTGAGTAGATTTATAAAACCGACCCTTTATCATGCAAGAGGGAAGTCCAACTATACACCATGCTTCCTCTGAACTGCTTGTATTTTCATTCTTTTGGGGTATTTTTCTCCATCATATAAGGATTAGTAGTCAGAGTCTAGTAGGGTATGAGTTAGTGTCAGGGATTCAGTATTTCGAATGGAAAATTGGAAAATGGATCAATGTGTATGCAAATGTGTACTACAAAAAAATTTTCCCACTCTCATTCAGAACAATGCCTTGACATTACCTTCACCCCAAGTAAGACACAATTAGAGGAGAAGAGTTAGAAAATCTTTGAATACATATCTGAAATTGAAAATGCTTAGGGTTTACAACCTTGGAGATTGTAGAGGAGTTTCCAAAAGTAAGGGACAGTGTAAAAACTCTACAAACATGGAGATTTGCCTGCCTAAAGACGTCTGGAGAAACTGCCTCTAGGTTGGGCACTTGAAATATATGTTGCTGTCAGGAGCTTTAGCTTCCTTTCTAGTGAGACCATCAAAGCTGGGTCTTCATCTCTGTGATCTGGAGGACATGGTTTATAATTTTCCAATAAACATGAAGCAGCAGTGCTGAATTCTTGCTTTGTAGGTAATCTGTGGCCACTGGGGGCTAAGTGTCTCCCCATTTGGACTGCGAAGCCATTTCATCATCCTCCACTTTTCATAATGTTTCTTCCTGCTGCACTCGGAGTTTGGTATTTGCTTCACGAAATACAAGGAGTTCAACTGGGACACAGTGCTGCAGCGAGTTCTGTCACGTGTGGTGGATCAGGGTCTGCAGGAGAATGCACCAACAGGGCTTGTATACCACATAGGATGCCCCCTTGACCATAGCAACCTGATTCTGAACATTGCCCTGAAACCTCTCCATATAACAAGTTGCCTTTACATATAAGGGTCTGCTCGCTGCACCATGTCAGTCACAAGCCATTTGGAAGCCAATGGCAGATCCACATGGCCCCACCTCAGATGTTTTATCACACATTTGCTCACCACTGCTCTAGGCCCACTACTCAGCAGGATCCAAATTACTGAGATCTCTGTTTTACACCATTTTCATCAAAACCAGTCAATCAAGGCACTGTCTGGTACACTCGTGATCAGCAACAGGACATCCAAAGGTTCTTCATTGCCACCTGGTCATTGGAATTTCAAAAATTTCATGGTATTTATCTAGCAAATTTTCAATTATGAAGTTGGAAGCACTATGGCTTTCAAATCATTCAGGAATCATTCAATGGTGAGGAAGCTCATTTCAATGAAAACTTTGGAGAACTCTCACAGGCAAGGCTTCCCAAAGAGTGGCCTAAAGGTCACATGAATCCAGGCCCATCGAGGTCTACAATTGAGGTCCATGTGTGTTTTGACTAGCAAATATGGCTTTCAAGTCTTTCAGAATAAAATAATGTGATATCCTGGCTGAGATTCCCAGTGCTCTGTGGAAAGCCACCCTAGGACTAGATCTCAGTTTCCAACGGAGACTCTCATGTGTGGCCTCCTAAATTCCCAACACAATTCATTTCAATACTTCTTTGATGATTGATCCAGAACTCAGTGTTAAAGGGGAATGACACCAGAGTTCAAGCCCAGGTGGATCCAGTCATCTCTTCCAACTGCCACATGAATGACTACAATTAAAACCAAAACACTCCCACATGGTCCTTACCTTCTTCCATATAGACACTCATCATTACCTCTGGCTAGAGTTTTTCATGTGGGACGCATCCCAAGAGAGTGTCCAAAATAATCTTCCTTGCCCCTCATTTGCCTAAAGTCAGGGTGGCATCGTCACCCTTCCTGTGAACCTGGAGTGATCCAATAGGCCTGCCATGAATACTGCTCTGCTTCTTCAATTTGAGTCCTACTGACTCTCAGGGATAGATTCTTTAAGTGATTTGGAGTCACAAGAAAACACAAGCACCTCTGCAGTTCTTCAAAGAACTCATTTGACTTAAAGGATCCCTATTCTCACTTGACAGAGGTCAGAATCCTAACAGAGGAAAGCAAGAGACTCATCAACAATGACAGATTTTTGGCCATTTTGGTTTTGATTGCACACATGGAATCTATCCTTAGATCCATCATGTGCTGAGAATCTAAGCCACAACCTCATACAGGGCCAAGAGGCTGATTTAGACACATCCTTTTACAAGCAATTAAGCAAAGAACCACAGGTGATGCCCATTCATTTCCATTTGAAAATTGTTTTCTTCAGGCTTCACAAAGGGGTGGCCTGAGGCAAAGACCTTCCTGACATTCAGGACAACAGAACCATAGGTAAGCAAATGAACCAAAGCAGGATTTCTCCACTGAAAATTTACTGGTCACACTGATATCTGAGTTTTCTAAGATGTTCCCATTCTCTACAGCTATCAAGTATATAGACATGTCTCAGAGCTTGGAGGTGGTACATATCTTGGAAACAAAACCATGAGCCTATTCTGGAGAGTGGCCAGAATTCAGGAAGAAAACAGGAACTTAGGAATTTAGTAGGTGTTGCCCATCCATAAGGCAAACCACAGTCCATTCTTTCATTAGGCAGGATGAAAGCTGGGAAGTTTTCTACTAGACAGGACACATCCTTTGATGCCTTCTCTTTTCTAATGTCTACAACCACGGACACAGTGGGATACTCAGACATAGAAACACTAGCCTTGTCAAACGACTTACTAGAAACAGGCCACTCCAACCCAAACAAACAGCCTTTCCTACCTATTCTCAGAACATGAGAGAAAACCACAAACTCACTCCACACCCACAAAGGCACCTCCTTAACCCAAGTAGGTCTGTGACTATCCGGAGTGTCCTCTAACTGGTGGGCCATACTATGTTCCCCTGAAATGGCCTGCCCTTTCTCAGATCTGGTCTCCTTGGCCAACTCTGTGAAGTTGTCAGGAGCCAGCGGTGAACCAATACCTGCTTTCTCAGGAAAGGCCCCTCTTCAGAGATCTTCTGCCATTTGACAATCCTCATATCAGTCAGTACCAAGGAAGACTGACTCTGTCCTTGGTAAATCCAAACAAGTGAGACCACTGGGACTGGGACTGGGACTGGCTCTGGGTGCCTGGCTTCCTGCATCACAATTTCAGAGTTTTTGATGACCAAGGAACAGAGGTGAGGTCACTTCCTTCAGGAACTGAATGAGGTCACTACCTTGGCCACCACTTTGTCCTAACAGTTGCTTCGAAAGGTCCCATGAAATGGAGGCTGCCCCTACTTCCTTTGACACTTTCACAAGTTAGAATGGTATATCAACCATAGGCACCTGGAAACAGCTCTCCACACAGGCATGGTTTGATCAGTTTTCTACATTAAGAAAGGAGAGGCTGATTCAAACACATCTCTTCATACTGACCCGGTTGTTTGCCATGGAATATGACTTTTTCCCTCTTAGGTCCTTCATAGCTGCCTGCAACTTCTTAAGGGTATAATTTCTGCATGGTCCTTTGATGTTCTCAGCAGGTGGGAGATCCCCTACATTACTGCATTGTAAGACAAACTCTGTCTCGGCTCTTCTGTAAAGTTAGTTTGAGGGAACAATGTATGGTTAGGCTAAATAACATGTTTGATTTGAGTTAGGAATCATTCTGCTTAATGAATAATGGTATTGGGAACTTGCGATATTTACAAGAATATATTGGTGAAATATAAGTTTGAAAACAGAAATCTAGATAAGATTTGAATCCAGGAAGGGCATTGGGCTGTTGATTGGGATACTTAGCTTTGAATTATGTTCTGCAAAGATGTCTCAGATAAATCAATATACAATGGCATAGGACCTTGTACCTTGGATGATTGATTGTCGAAGTGATCATCCAGTCAAAAAGGGATAGTCTTTAGGATTAGGAAGATAGTCGGTATGTTAGAAAAAAGAGTAATATAGGATTTGGACCAAAAGTTCTTCAGCAATAGGGTTTCCGATAGAGAGTGAATGTAAATGTCAGCACATGTGAAGAGTCAGTCACAATGATGAACTGGGGAAAATATGTAGGAAAGCAGATATCAATAGACATTAGGAAATCAGACAAAATATAAAGTGACTGATAGGATTAGTCATTTTCAACAGGGTTGAGGTTGAATATATTATCTTAAGAAGAAACAAATATGTAGTCACCAATAGGATTGATTTGAGAGCATTAGGCAACCTGGACATGGATGTGTTTAGTAGTCCATGCTCACTTTCCATTTAGGCTTTGGTGAAAGGTTAATAAAATAGGTACTTGTTACTTACTGTTTTTCTGTATGCTTAACAAAACACTGTTGAAGTCTTGAGGACTGTTTGCTAATCTTGTTTCCAGAATGTGCTGTCCCCAACTGCCAAACTGCAAATGTATACCCTCACCCGTTTGCACGCAAACCACCCACTTGCCCTGACCCATCAATAAACTTCCCTCCCTGCCCTCTCCAAGGAAAGCATATAAGCTCTGCTTAAGCTGTTCTCATTGCTCTCTGCTCTATTCAAGTGAGCTCTGAGCCCCAGAATGCTGGACCCATAATAAACCATTTACTGTTGAAGGAGACATTCTCTTGGTGGTCTCTTCCTCCGATGCTTGCCCGACCTTTACATCTGGAGGCACCAGCAAGATCCGACAGCGGCGGATGAAAGATCCCCAAGGGGCTCCTTTCAGGGTAAGTAAGGGAACTCTTTTTGGTTTTAGGTTTCAGGTTAGGGCTTGGCAAAATGGCTATGGGTGATGAGCGTGAGCTCTCTCTGACAGAGGCTGACATACGTGTCACAGAGCCACAGGCCACGTCCCTGGGGGATGCCCCAGAGGACTCAGGAAATCGAGGAACAATAGTCTCCTTGACTCAGTGATATTTTGCTTCGGATTCGGTATTGCCAGCCCATCAGGTTTTGCCGGCTACTCAGGCCTGGCCTCAGTATTGGACGTCCAATGCCTGACTTTATTGTCTTGTCTTGTCAGTGTAGTGTGTCGTTGCTTTCACTGTTTGTGTATCTCTCATTTTGGGACAGAGAACTTCAACACCTCTCTTCCTGACCCTTGATCACTGCAACAAAGTCCGCTTAAGGGCCCAGAATCTTTCTTTTTCAGTAAATCGCTGGACCTGGCAGATCCTCTGTGCCTCAGAATGACCCACCTTTGGAGTTGGATAGCCCCTAGAAACATCTACGTCCCACTAATTCGAAAAGTCAGAGATTTTGTATTTCAACCGGGGCCACATGGACATCCAGATCAACAGCCATATATCTCAACATTGCAGGACCTCTGCAAATCTCCTCCTCCATGGGTGAAGCTTTTCCTTGTCTCTGCCCCCGCTCCTACTCCTTCCACCATGATTCTATCTCTCAAACCCTCTGCTCCTCCTCCTCCACCCTCTCTTCTCCCTGAGTCTCAAGACTCTACTGGACTCTCCTCACCTTCTTATCCGCTGCCCTCGTCCACCAACCCCCAACAACCTCTAAGTGATTCCCCTGCTGCTGACTCAGCCTCTCCGCCACTGGAGGAAGCTAGGCCAGCCCAGCGCCCACCAAATGACTCCCCCTTGTCACACACACAGCCCCTCCTTCCCTGGAGGAAGCTGGCCTGGCAAAAAGAACTCAAAGAACTCCCTGGCGTTTTCAAACCTGCCTACTTGGGATGACTGCCAACAAATCCTAGGGATTCTCTTCATGACAGAGGAATGAGAGAGAAACTTCCTGGATGCTAGAAAAAAAAATATCCTCGGACCAGATGGGTGACCAACACAACTTCCCAACATAATCAAAGCCGGCTTCCCCTTGAACTTACCCAACTAGGACCCCGACACCTTTGAAGGTAGGGAGCATCTGTCCACTTATTGCCGGGCCCTAATAGTGGGTTTCCAACCGGCCGCTAGGCAACCAAATAATTTGGCCAAGGTAAGAGAGATTATTCAAGGGCCTGATGAACATCCCTCTATGTTTCTAGAGAGAATTATGGAGGCATATAGGAGATATACTCCTTTCGATCTTCAGGCAGAGGATCAAAAGACATATGCCATGATGGCCTTCATTGGGCAAGCTGATCTGGATATTAAAAGAAAGTTACAATACTTAGATGGATTACAAGATATGACTTTGAGAGATTTAGTCAGAGTAGCCGAGAAAGTATCCAATAAGAGAGAAACAGAGAGAACGAAAGGGAGCAAAGGGAGGATGAGAGATGAAAAAGACAGATTAAGGTATTAACTAATGTCCTGGTCACAACAATAAATAGGCCAGAAATTAAGAACCAGGGAGACAAGAAGTGATACCTGGGTCCCCTCCAGAGGCCACCCTTGGCCTCAGATCAATGTGCCTACTGTAAAGAAAAAGGACACTGAGCCAAAGAGTGCCCTAGAAAGAGAAAGCCACGCCAGACAGCCTTTCTGACTCTGGAGGTTGACTAAGAATGTCGGGGCTCAGATCCCTTCCCCGAGCTCAGGGTAACTTTTGAAGTGAAGGGGACCCCATAAACTTTGAAGTGGATAGAGCAGCAGTATACTCAGCCCTTAAGGCCCCACTGGGCCCTCTATCAAATAAAAGATCTCTAGTTCAAAGGGCTAACAGCAGTAAATATCAGACTTAGACAACTAAGAGGACCATGGACATGGGGAAAGACAAAATCCAACATTCCTTCCTAGTAATCCCAGAATGCCTGGCCCCATTGATGGGCAGAGATCTGCTCAGTAAGCTCCGGGCCAAAACAACTTTTAACCCCGAAGGCCCTTTCTAAATCCTTCATTAAAAACTCCTATAGTCATGGCTTTATAAATGTCAGTCGAAGATGAACATCCACTTTTCACACACCCCAAGACTGATCAAACAGGCAAGCTACCCCAGAAATGGATAACAGATTACCCAGATGCCTGCGCAAAATTGTTGGTTTAGGCCTAGCCATGAAACAACCTCCAAGAACAGTGGAGTTAAAAACCTCAGCCTCCCCAATCAATGTCAAACAACATCCTCTGAGCAAAAAAGGTAAAGATGGGATAAGGCCCCATATTCAGAAATATCTGGCCTTAGGGTCCTAAGGCCCTGTCAATCGGCCTGGAACACTCCCCTGCTACCGGTAAAAAATCCAGGAACTGGGGACTATCCCCCATACAAGACCTAAGAGAGATCAACAACAGAGTGCAGGACATTCACCCCATGGTAAATAATTCGTAAAATCTGCTTATCACTCTGAACCCTGAGTAGAAATGGTATGGACATAAAGATGCTATCTATTGCATGCCTCTGCATAAAGACAGTCAGTTGCTGTTTGCTTTTGAGTGGGTAGACCCAGAAACCGGAACGTATGGTAAACTAACATGGACTAGACTCCCACAGGGGTTCAAAAACTCCCCCACTCTCTTTGATGAAGCCCTCCACAGAGATGTCAACAACTTCAGAACTATGCACCCTGAAGTCACCCAGCTTCAATACGTGGATGACCTGCTACTGCAGCCAACACCAAGGAAAACTGTGAGTCTGGGAACCAAGCACTATTATATAAGCTTGCTCAACTCGGGTATAGAGCTTCTTCCAAAAAACCCCAAATTTGCCAGCAAGAAGTAGTCTTCCTGGGCTATTCCCTTAGGGGTGGTAAACGATGGCTCACTGAGCCCAGAAAACAAACGGTTGTGCAGATACACGCCCCCCCAGCAGCAGACAACACAGAGAGTTTCTTGGGACTACTGGGTTTTGCAGGTTATGGATTCCTGTGTTTGCGTCCTTAACTTCTCCTTTATACCCACTGTTAAAGGGAGATGCCCAATTCCAATGGACCCCTGAGCACCAGCAAGCTTTTGATAACATCTAACAACACTGGCACTGAACTCCTCAAGTTCACTGAGCCAAGCCTGCAATTTCAGAAATCCCTACACTACGTTAAAAATGTACATCAATTCACACACCTTGGTTCAAAGAAACTGCAGGCATTCCTGAAGGATCAAGAACAGAGTTTTCCACTAACCGACTCACAGCGAAAGGACATAACTGAACGGGTAACAAAACCCTGTCCGTTCTGTCAATAGGTTAATGCTTACCCTTCCAAGCTTCGTGCAAAAAAGCACCTATGAACAACCAGACCAGGACAATTCTGGGAAGTGGACTTTACTGAAATTAAGCCAGCGAGGTATGGACTTCAATATCTCCTAGTGTTTGTAGATATATTTTCAGGATGGATTGAAGCCTTCCACACAAAAAAAGGCACAAATGGTGGTAAAAAATCCTGAAAGATATTTTTCCATGATACGGCCTACCTAAGGGTATATTGTCTGATAATGGACCGGCGTTCATGGCCCAGGTAAGTAAGGGGTTAGCCAGGACCCTGGGAATAAATTGGAAGTTACATTGTGCTTATAGACCCCAGAGCTCAGGACAGGTTAAAAAAAATTAATAGAACCATTAAAGAGACCTTAACGAAATTAAGCTTAGAGAGGACATCAAAAATTGGACTATGCTCCTGCCTTATGCACTGTTTCATGCAAGAAATACTCCCTCTGTTTCTTTGAGTAACCTCACCTCCTATGAAATTCTCTATGGGGCCCCTCCTCCAGTAAGGACCTAACCCCAACTCTAAGACCTACCGATCCCTTCCACACCCCCTTGCTTGACAAACTTAAAGCTCTTGAAAGAACTCAGCGATACCTGTCAAACCAGCTGGCCACTGCCTACCAACCTGGTGAAGAGGAGACTCCACATCGATATCAAATAAGAGACTTCGTCTACATAAGATGACTTCAGGTGTCATCCCTGGAACCCCGATGGACAGGACCATACCAGGTGCTACTTATAAAACCTACAGTGGTAAAGGTAGACGGAATCACTTCCTGGATCCTAATTCTCATCTCAAGCCTGCGCCCTGTCCAGACTCTGGCTTGAAAGTGGAAAAGACTGGTAACCCTTTCAAATTGCATATTGTCCATGAGGATAAGGCTATAGACTCTCCCCTTGGCCACCACTAGTCCTAACCATCATCAGCCCATTCAGCAGCGATGGCTGATCACAAATTCTATTAGACAAGAAGTATGGTCTGTCTTGCAGACAGCCCCCTTAGGGACCTGGTGGCCATCTCTCCACCCAGATATTTGTCAGCTGAGTATACGTCTTTCCAATTGGGATATCTCTGATGAAGAGGATCCCATTAAAATTCCATTAAATTTCTTCCGTACCATAGATAATGGAAACAAACATTATGGATGTAGGGACACGCAAGCCTGATGCAGGTTGGCTAGCCTAGATTACTATGTTTGCCCGGTGGACTATCAAAGCCACAAACAACCACGGCTGTGTGGGGGAAAAGCCGTCTTCTTCCGTAAGTCATGGGGATGTGAGCATACAGGGGCTGCCTGGTGGAACCCAAACTCCTCATCAAATTCAGTTCACAGCATTGGCCATATTACCAATTAGACAACCAAAACCGATGGCCCACAGAGGGGTGTCTAGATCCTCAAATTCTGTGTGACTTTTTCAACTTCGGCAAGTGCTCAAAAGGATGGAAGAAAATTCCCCTATGTGTATGCCTTTTCCCTCCTTTGCTCACATCATGAACTATGTTTCTCCAATAGATTCTTCTGCTCCAGACTCTCTGCTGTCACTCTCACATCAACAACCTGATTTCTCCCCTCCAATTACTAGATCAAAAACCCAAACCTCCGCTGGTTCTCAGACCATTGCCCCCTTGCTGAGGTAGCAGGTACTGAGGTACCCTTCCACCCACTCACTCCTCTCTTCTCCTGTCAGTGCCCACACCGGGTCCCACCAGGTCCTCTTACCAGCTAACCCAAAGCTCAAACCAGCTGAGGAGTGCCCTCAGACGCCTATCCAAGTTGTAATGAAAATGGCCTTTAAAGTTGCTTTGTCATCACTAAAAACAGGTTACTAAGAATTTAATGTCCCTCACAGGCTTTTTGGGATACTCACTCCTGTTTTCCCATCTGCTCTACCTGTTCTACTGCTCACGTTTTGTTGCCAGGAAAATCCCAAACCCTTTTCCCATTATTCTTTTATATCTCTTTTTCCTCATTCTCAGAACCACAGAACTGCTCTCACCCCCCGCCTTCCCCGTCTTCCCCTCTGTACCAGGCTCACAGAAAAATCTTAAATGGCCTTCTCCAGAAGTCTTCATCGTGGCTGACTTTAGGACTTTCAGCAACAAAGTCCCTATAAAAGAGTTCAGTGTACATAAACTTCCTCTTTTCGTGTTGCTCTGTTATACTTGGCCACTGGCTGGAAAAATCAGCACTTCTAAGCTAGACACCCCCTTACTAGTTTTTCACAAAATATGTGAACAAGGCCTCTGGCCTTGAGCTGAGGCTTCCAGAGATGGCTACATTTCCAAGATAAAGAAGTTACCAACTGGGCTCCATGGTAACAGCTGGCAGGGAGAAAATAAAAGAGAAGAAAAAAGCTCTCCCCCTCCCAGATGTCCTTAAAAAGTTATCTTTCCCAGAGAAGAGGAAAATAAAAACAGAACCAAAAACTGCTTTTTGTGAACTTCTGCAGACTGTAAATTTCTGAGTCTTTTCTCTTACATGTTGGGTACAAAATTCTGAAACTACCTAAACTTGGGATTCAGGGGATTAATTGATTACAATAGAAGCAATGCCCTCTATATCCGGTTGCAACCAAATAGGACTGTTTCCCTGTCTTTGGTGCTATCTTAGGTGCCTTGCCTTGTCCATACCTACAACAGTATAATTCTATATACTTAAACATTGTTTATTCATAGAATTATCAACAGATGTGATTAATTATGTAATGGTGCAGATGTTTCCCTGAGTGCTCTATCATGAGGCAGGATCATTTAAATTTCAAATAGGGGGGCATACAACCCGGTTCTGCTGGCAACCTGTGTCTTTCATTTTAGCCATCCTATGAGGAATAGTAGTTGCTGCAGAGGTGGGCACAGGTACCACTGCCCTAATCCATGGGACACAACAAATGACCCAATTAGAAGCAGCAATACACCAAAACTTAAAGATATTAAAAAACCACCATCACAGCTTTACAAGAATCTTTAACCTCTCTCTCTGAAGTTGTTTTACAGAACAGGCGAGGGTTCGACCTCCTCTTCATGAGAGAAGGGGCCTTTGTCCTGCATTGAGGGAAGAATGTTGTTATTAAGCCTACCATACTGGAGTTGTAAAAGAATCTATGATTAAATTAAGAAGACGCATTGAAGAGCATCAACAAGAGAGAGAGGCCCAAAAAGGGTGGTTTGAGTCTTGGTTCACAGAGTCCCCCTGGTTAACTACGCTTTTATCAGCCCTGGCCGGTCCCTTAATAATCCTCACATTATTGCTAACTGTAGGACCCTGTTTGCTCAACCGTGTAGTTTCCTTTCTCCAAGCTCAAATTGGACAAGTTAAACTTATGGTAATCAGAAATCCATATACCACACTAGCAGACATAAAATGTGACATCCCCAATGATCACTATTATGATTTAATGTAACCAAAAGAAAGTGGGGAATGAAAGGTAAATAAAATAGGTAATTGTCACTTCCAGTTTTACGGTATGCTTAACAAAACACTGTTGATATCTTGAGAACTGTTTGCTAATCTTGTTCCCTGAATGTGCTGTACCAACTGCAAAACTGCAGAATGTACTCCCTCACCCATTTGCACGCAAACTACCCACTCGCCGTGACCCATCAATAATCTTCCCTCCCTGCCCTCTCCAAGGAAAGTATATAAGCTCTGCTTAAGCTGTTCTCAGGGCTCTCTCCTCTATTCAAGGGAGCTCTGAGCCCCAGCATGCTGGACCCCCATAAACTTTTGGCTGTTGCATTAGACAGTCCCTGGTAGTCTCTTCCTCCGATGCTCGCCTGACATTTACATTGGTAAAATAATAAGTGTGACCATTGCTTCTGTGTCCAAATGTACAAATTAATATTGGGGGTACAAATAGGTGTACCCTGTGATATGAATATAGAGATAATGCATGAATAGGCAATACTGTGAATAAATAATAAAATGGGTTCCAAATTTAATAATGGATTCAATTGATATCTGAAAATATACAGGAAATCATATATTGATACACATACATTCATTCCAACCAGTTATACATCTAAACGTTATATTAGGATTATGGTTTGTCATGAAAAGTGTGTGAGTTTTGCTTCAAAACTGATTATGAAAGTTGAAAATAATGTGTTTGGAAAGAAGTCTCATGAAAAGACCAGACAAGAAACCTGGAGGAATCCATGTGTTCTGAAGCAGGAAGTTATTGAAAGTGAAACAAATGCCTATAAGTTTGCTAATTTGTGGATGAAATATATATCCTATGATGTGCATAAATTGAAGAAATAGTAATGTACCAGTGTTGAATAAAAATGAACGTCAAAATACACATCATGTCCCATAGTAATCTAATTGCATTGATGTTAAACTGGGTCAGTTACTGTACAAATATTAGTATTTGTATGCAACATTAACTGAAGTTAGTTTTCAGTACTGGAAACAAATATGTATTTCATGTGGATGAATATTTCTGAGAATAATCTTGTGAATACTTGATTATAAATCCATATACATGAACATGAATGAATTTAGGGAGTGTATATAAGACACATATATTTCATATTTTGAAAAATCTGGAGAATATATATATATATATATATATATATATACACAAAAAAACACACACAGAGACATTAAATTACCAATATATATGCCAATCGAAATTTATCATGAAATATATATCATCCACAGATGCAAAAATATTTCTTTTACTGAACATGGATTTATGTTTAATGTTGTTCTACTAGGAAGCTCACCCATAGGTTGAATTTTAAGATCCAACAGGGTTTAGGAGGAGTGATCTCTTCTCATAATTTGTATCTGGCAAGTCAGCAACCTCACAAGAATGTACATGTGATACCAGGTAGGATTCTATATGTGCATATAAAATTACATGTTCTGAATAGGCTACAGAGAAAGGGAGACAGGAATTTATATATTTATTAACTTTAAAAACACAAGGAGAACGATTTCAATTAAAAATTAACTAGATTTATAACACCTACCCTTCATAATGCAAATGGCAAGTCCAACTATACACCATGCCTTTTTTGAACTGCTTGTATTTCTATTCTGTTTTGGTTAGTTTTCTCCATCATATTAGGATTAGCAGTCATAGTCTAGTAGTTTATGATTTACTCTCAGGGATTAAGTATTTTGAATGGAAAATTGGAAAATGAATCTAATGTGTATGCATATATGTGCTACACAAAAATCTTCCCACTCTCATCCACAACAATGCCTTGACATTAACTTCGTCCCAAGTAAGACACAATAAGAGGAGAAAAGTTAGAAAATCTGTGAATGCATATGTGGAATGGAATATACTCAGGAGTTCACAACCTTGGAAGTGGTAGAGCAGTTTCCAAAAGTAAGGCACATGGTAAACACTCCACAAACATGGAGCTCTGCTGGCCTAAAGACTTCTTGATAAACTGCCTCTGAGGTTGGGCACTTGAAATATATGTTGTTGTCAGTAGCTTTAGCTTACTTTCTAGTGAGACCATCAAAGCTGGGTCTGCATCTATGTGACCTGGAGCACATTGTTTCTAATTTTCCAATGAACATGAGGCAGCAGTGTGAATACTCTCTTTGTAGTTAAACTATGGCCACTGGGAGCTAAGTGACTCACCGTGTGAACTGTGAAGCCATTTGGTCCTCCTCCACTTTTCGTGGTGGTTCTTGCTGCTGCACTGGGACTTTGGTATTTTCTTCATGAAATACAAGGAGATCAACTGGGACACAGTGCTGGAGGGAGTTCTGTCACATGTGGAGCTCACGGTCTGCATGTGAATGCACCAACCAGGATTTTATCCCACATGGGTTGCCCCTTTGTCCATAGCAACCTGATTCTGAACATTGCCTTGAAATCTCCCTATATAAAAAGATGCCTTTACATGGAAGGTTCTGCTGGCTGTACCATGTCAGTCACAAGCCATTTGGAAGCAAATGGCAGATCCACATAGCCCCACCACACATGTGTTATCACACACCTTCACACCACTGCTCTAGGCCCACTAATTTGCAGGTTCCAACTTACTGGCATCTCAGTTCTACACAATTTTCATGAAACCCAGTCAGTCAAGGCACTGTCTGATACACTCATGATCAGCAATAGGACATCCAAAGATTCTCCAGTGCCACCTGGTCATGGGAATTTCAAAAATTTCATGGTGTTTATTTAGCCATTTTTCGAGGATGAAGTTGGAGGAACTTTGGGTTTCAAAAACCATTAAATGTTGAGGAAGCTCATTTCAATGAAACTCTGGAGAACTCTCATAGGCAAGGCCTCCCAAAGAGTGGACAAAAGGTCACATGAAGCCAGTCCAATTGAAGTCTACAATGTGAGGTACATGTGTGTTTTAACTCTCAACTATGGCTGCCAAGACTTTAAGAAGAAAATCATGGATTATCTTGGCTGAGATTCCCAGTGCTCTGTGGCCTTGATCTAAGTTTATAAGGGCTACTTTCATGCGTGGCCTCCTAAAATCCCAACAAAACTCATGGCAATTCTTCTCTGAGGTCAGTTCCAGAACTCAGTCTCTATGTTCATTCACACCAGAGTTCAAGCCCAGGTGGACCCAGTGATTTCTTCCAATCGCCACACAAATGACCAAAATTTAAACGAAAACACTCCCATATGGCCCTCATCTTTTCCACATAGACACTCATCATAACCTCTAGCTGGAGGTTTCTATGAGGGGCGCTGGACAAGACAGTGTCCAAAATAAGCTCCCTTGCCCGTCATTTGCCTAAAGTCAGGGTGGCCTGGAAACCCTTCCTGTGAACCAGGAGTGATCAAATAGGCCTACCATTATTACTGTACCACTTCTCCAATTTGAAGCCTACTGACTGTGGGGTTTAGATTCTTCATGTGGATTGGGGTCATGAGAAAACCCAAGCACCAATGGGCTAGACTCTGAAGGGCTTTGAAGAACTCATTTGACCCAAAGGATTCCTATTCTCACCTTATGGAGGTCAGGAAACTTACAGAGGAAGGCGAGAGACTTCATCCATAATGAATGCTCTTTTGGCCATTTTGGTTTTGGATGCACACATGGCATCTTTCTTTAGATCCATCAGGTGCTGAGAATCTAAGCCACAGCCTCACACAGGGCCAACAGGCTGATTCAGACACATCCCTTTCGAAATCAATTACTCAAAGAGGGACAGGTGATGCCCATTCATTTGCATTAGAGAACTGTTTTATTCAGGCTTCACAACGGGGTGGCCTTGGCAAAGACCTTCCTGACATTTAGTGCTATAGAACAATAGGTAAGCAAAAGTCCCAAAGCAGGGTTTCTCCACTGAGACTTTTCCTGGTAACACTGATATCTGAGTTTTCTGAGATTCTTGCCATTCCCTTCTGCTATCCAGTACATGGCCAAGTCACAGAGCTTGGAGGTGGTACCTATCTTGGTCACAAAATCATGAGCCTATTCTGGAGAGTGGCCAGAATTCAGGAAGAAAACAGGAACTTAGGAAGATTGCAGGTCTTGCCCACAAATAAGGCAATCCACTGTCCTTTTATAAATTGGGCAGCGTGAATGTTGGGAAGCTTTCTCCTAGACAGGACACATCCATTGATGCATTTTCTTTTGTAATGTCTACACCCACGGACAAAGTGGGATACACAGACATAGAAACACTTGCCTTGTCAAATGACTTAATAGAAACAGTCCACTCCAAAACAAACAAACCAACTTTCCTACGTATTCTCAGAACATGAGACAAAACCACAAACCCACACTCATTCCCACAAATGCACCTCCTTCCCCCAAGAAGGTCTGTTACTAACCGGAGTGTCCTCTGCCTGGTGAGCCATTCTTTGTTCACCCGAAATGGCCTGTCTGTTCTCAAATCTGGACTCCTTGGCCCACTCTGTGAAGTTGTCAGGAGCCAGCTTTGAGCCGCCACTACCTGCTTTCTCAGGAAAGACACCTCTTCAGATTTTTTCTGGCATTTGGCCATCTTCACATCTGTAGGTACCAAGAAAGACTGACTCTTTCCATGATAAATCCAAACAAGTGAGATCTCTGTCACTGTTACTGGGCCTGGCCCTGGGTGCCTGGTTTCCGGGATCCCAAGTTCAGAGAGTTCCATCACAAAGAAGTGAGGTAGGTCACTTCCTTCATGAACTGAATGAGCTCACAGCCTTGGCAAACACTTTGTCCTAACAGTTTCTTCCTAGGGTCCCATGAGATGGAGGCTGCCCCTACTTCCTGTGACACTTTCACAAGTTAGAATGGTATATCAACCATAGGTACTGGGGGAGAGATCTCCACACAGGCTTGGTTTTGTCCATTTTGTCTACATTAAAATGCGAGAGGCTTATTCAGACACATCTCTTCATCCTGACAAGGTTATTTGCCATGGAAAATGACTTTTGGTCTCTCAGGTCCTTCATAGCATTCTATATCCTCTTCAGGAATAATTTCTGCATGGATCTTTGAGATTCTCAGCAGGTGGAAGATCCCCTATATTCCTGTATTGTAAGACCAACTCTATCCCTGCACTGCTGTAAAGTTAGATTGAGGGAACAGTGTATGGTTAGTGTTAATATCATGTTCTATTTGGGTTAGGAATCATTCTGCTGGATGAATAATGGTATTGGGAACCTGAGATATTTACAAGAATATATAGGTGAAATATAAGTATGGAAACAGAAATCTAGGGAAGACTTGAAGCCAAGTAGGACATTGGGCCCTTGAGTAGCATACTTTGCTTTGAATTATATTCTGCACAGATGTCTCAGATAAATCGATATACAAAGAAATAGGATCTTATACACTGGATGATTGAATAACATACAGAATATCCAATAAAAAAGGGATAGTCTGTAGGATTAGCAAGATAGTCAGTAGATTTAGAAAGAAGAGTTAGTATAGCATTTGTACCAAAAGTTCTTTACAAATAAGGTTTCGGGTAGAGAGTGAATGTAAATGTCAGCACAATGACGAATTGGGGAAAATATGTAGGAAAGCAGATATAAATAGAGACATTAGGAAGTCAGTAAAAGTATAAAGTGTGTAATTTGTTTAGACATTTTCAACGGTTTGAGTCTGAATATATAATCTTAGGTAGAAACTAATATGTTGTCACAGATTGGATTGACTTTTGAGAGCATTAGGTAACCAGGACATGGATGTTTTTTATTAATCCATGCTCACTTTTTATTTAGGCTTTGGTAAAATCATAAGTGTGACCTTTGCATTTTGTGTCCAGAATATTATTGTGATAAAATGTATATGTAGATCAGGTGACATGAGTATTCCTTCCACCATTTCTGGGAGCACTATTTTGAAGAAATATAAATTAGTATTGGGGGTACAAAGGGGTATACCCTGTGTCATAGAATATATTGATAATGCATCAATTGACCATCATGTGAATAAATAATATAACTGGTTCCACTTTAAATAATGGATTGAATTGATATCTGAAAATATAAAAGAAATCTCACATTGATATACAATCATTCACTGCAACCAGTTATATATCTAATGGTAATATTATGGTTGTGGTTTATCCTGAAAGGTGTGTGAGTTTTGTTTCAAAAGTGATTATGGAAATCAAAAATAATGTGTTTGGAAAGAAGTCTCATGAAAAGAATAGTCAAGAAACCTGTAAGAATACATGTGTTCTCAAGAAGGAAGTGATTGAACATTATATATCATACTATATATAATGTGCATAAACTGCAGAAATAGTAATGTACCGGTGATGAATAAAAATGAACATCAAAATACACATCATGTCCCATAGGAATCTACTTGCATTGATGTTAATCTGGGTCAGTTACTGTAGAAATATTAGGATTTTTATGCACCATTCACTGAAGTTACTTTTCAGTACTAGGAAAAAAGTATGTATTTAAGTTGGATGAATATTTCTGAGAACAATCTTGTGAAAATTTGATTATAAATCCACATAAATCACAAAACATTATAAACACAAAAGTCACATGGACATTAAAATGTAGCAATATATATGCCAATTTAAATCCATCTTGAAATATATATCATCCACTGATCCAAAAGTATTTATTTAATGAACTTGAATTTATGTATAATGTTGTTCAGCTAGGAAGCTCCCCCATAGATTGAATTTTCTGTTCCAACAGTGTTTAGGATTAGTGATCTCCTAAATGTGTATGCAAATATGTGCTACACAAAAATCTTCCCACTCTCATCCAGAACAATGCCTTGATATTACCTTCACCCCAAGTAAAACACAGTTGGAGAACAAGAGTTAGAAAATCTGTGAATAGATATCTGGAATGTAAAATGGTCAGGAGTTCACAACCTTGCAGGTTGTAGAGGAGTTTCCAAAAGTAAAGGACAGGCTTGATAGACCCAACCTGATCTTTTATTAGAATTGGGAGCCATCTTGCCAGAAAGCCGTGAAAAGATAATTTGGGCTTTACTATAAATTACTGCAAATTCTGAACCTGCTTGGAATGCGTGCCCGTGCCTTGAACTCATCCATGCCTGGCTCTCTGACCAGATAACAGTGCTCTCTGAAACATTAGTGACACCTAATAAATATTGGCCTTCCCAGGCCAGACAACGACCCTCTCTGAGTCTCTAATGGTCCTCATAATTTCTGATGTTGGGGCCAGCAAAAAAAATGTAAACTACCATTAGTGTGATGCTTTCAAAGTTCTGTTATCTGTAACCCCCTTTTTGTGTAACTTTCTGGGCTATATAGCTGGGCTGTAGGAAAGGTGGTGTTGCTGTCTTGTTCCCGCCATTTTTGGAGGGAGAGGCAGCCTGGCCGGTTTTAATAATAAGCTTGCCTTAATTTGATTTTAATTGGAGTCAGTGGTCTTTTCTTGCATCCTAGTCCAACATTTTGGAGTTCCCCAGTGAGATGACCCTGCCCGACCAGATCACAAGGGCAGACTGCTGAAAATTCTGAAGCTGGCCTTCCCTCCAGGGCTACGGGCTGGGGAGCCACTCTAGGGGGTGCACAACTTGAGATGTTCCAAGGCCTTGGAGTGAGCCGTCGGTCTGGGGAGCACTGCAGTGAACCACCGCACTGAAACTATTAGCAAGCACCTGGTGGAGGAGGCCTCCATAGGTAAGTGGCACCTTGATAACATCTTATATCTGGTTAAGGGAGATCTCTTCTAATGACAGAGAGGTGGCCTGGGGAGGCTCACATACACTCCTGTCCAGGACAGTAATGAGAATCGTTCTGTCCTCTGTTCCGTTCTGTAGGGAATTCCTTTCAAGGTTAGAGAGGTGCCGAGGGACACGCACGTGCTCCTACCCCAGAGCTTTAGCAAGACGTTGAATTGCTCCTCTGTTTTTCTGTTTTGGCACCGGGATTCTGGGTTTTTTTTTTTTTTCTTTTTTTTTGTGTGTGTGTGTGTGTGTGAGTTTTGTTCTGTGTTCTATATGTTTTTTTGTTTTTTTGTTTTTGTGCATTTTGTTTTGTGATTTCTGTGATAAAATCTTAAGGATATTGAACGTGAAAATGGGTAACAAAGCAAGTAAGCCTGACACCCCTTTGGACTGTGTTTTAAGGAACTGTGATGAACTTTACCACCATTTGTTAAGCAGAATGAGAGAAGCCCCTAGCTGGCTGCCTGGAGCACACCCAGTGCAGATGGCAATGCCTTCTGGGGAATGAAGAACTGAGTATCTCCCAGCATCTGCCAAAGCCCTGTTTCTTCAGGGAATTCCCTCCTTCGTTCCCTGCACTGTAAGGATAATGCCGCCTCTGTCTTCTTAAAAAAAGAGAAAAACAAAAAGGGGACACTAAATGCAGTAAAGTCACCATGGAGACACTTTATTTTACATTTCAGGTTGCTCCTCTGTGAAAACATTTGGTCCCCTTGTGGGGACATCTGTGGTGCCACTGGGGAAGGAGATTTTTCTCTTATTTGCTCTGTTTTAAAGGGTTCTGTCTGTCAGCCATTGTCTGGAGTTCATTTCTGCCTGTCTTGTGCCTTTTTTCTGGCCCTTTAAGACATGTGCAATAATGTGTTAATATTATAAATTGTTTCTTGGAAATGATCTTAGCTGAATTTGTGTCTAAATGATGATGTTTCATTGTACCAATCTGGTATCTGAATGGGTTTTTGAAGCATTTCACAATCTTGCAGTTAAAAGTCGGGTTTAGGTAATTATTTAGTTTATGGTTTCAGATAATTCATGCCAGAGAACATAAATACTTAGGATGGAAAACTAAAGAACTCTACTTCCAAGTTGGCAAGTAACTTCCCAATCATTCAGTCTTTTTTTCACCAATTTTAAATTAGGTAGCCTGGGAAAATGTCACTGTGTGTACCAGTGCATTAATTTGGACAAGGATACTAAATCATAGTATGATATCTGTTGACAAAACAACTTGTAAAGATATAAAATTTTGTGAATTGTATCTTAAACTTGTATCATAATTTTCAACATCCTAACCTGAAAATAATGGTTAAAATACCTTAGGCCTAAGGTTTCTGCTCAGAATAGCCATTTTTTCCTGCTTCTTCCAGACCTCAGCCAGGGATTATTTTGAAATGCAAATGAAAGAAGCCTGTAAGCTTAGTAGGAGACTTATTTGAGGCCTAAGGAAAAAAAAAAGTAAATTGTATGGTATTTACTTATTACTGGCCAGTCATTTTTTCTAGGACTCATATTTTTTTCCTTAGATTCTTTATTTATTTTTTGAGCTCATGATTTTGCTCCTACAGACCTAGGTTAATGTTTTTCTGATCAGTAATATCTTTGACCAACTGTGGAATTTTTAAATCATTGCAGTGGAGATTTCACCTGTGAAAAGCTACAAGGCCTTCACTTTTATTATGTGTGCACAATTTGTTATGTGTTGTATGTCTATATATGTATACATATGTCCGTATATCATATATATGATACACAAATTAACATATATAAGGAACACTCATATTAAAAAGCACTCATAAAAACAATTTTAAAAAGTGGATCGAAAGATCTTTAATTCACGTCATTTAAATGTTTCAATTTAAATTGGGTAAACTGATAAATATAAATTTCTTTAAATTTAAGCTTACAAGTTTTTCTAGGTGTTCAAAAATCTAATAAAGTATTAATGTCTACAAAAGGTCTAATATGCCTATGTTCCAGGACTTTTCTTTCAATCAAAAAAATGGCTTACACTGTTCAAAACATTTGTCTAATATTTTGATAAATAAGTAAAGTAAATTTGATATGGGATTACTCATTCATGAGTACTTTTGTTTCATATCTGATTGATATACTAAGGTCTGTATAAGTTTGTACTAAAGTCTGTATAAGATTGTAAAAATCAGTCATGTGTTAAAGAGACAAAAATTTCTTAAACATAAGTTTACCCATAACATTTAGTTTATTAAGATTTAAATTTTCTAGAGCAGGCAACCATAAAAATTAAACAACTGTTTAATTAAGAACTGTTATTTTAGAGCACTGTACTGCCATTTCTTTAAAAGCTAAACTTGGTTAATGTAGAAACATCAATGTAATTGTGATGCTATTAATGTGCTCATATCTTCCAGTTATAAAACTCTATAAGGTAGAAACTTTAAAAGAGCATTATATCAAGCAGGTGTTCTGAAGTTGTATGGTAAATAAAATATATATTGGGGATTTATTTACCTGTTATCAATAATATATGTAAAGTTTTATGTTACTTTTTACATTGTGGAACAATTTAAATGTATTTTTAAGTTAATGAGACCCTAATCTATGTAAAGGTTAAAATCTTTCAGCCGTAGTTTAATTCATGTTTTAAATGTGATATCATATGGTGTGAGCTAATGTTCATGTGACCTCAAAAAATTTATGTAAACTTTGTAAAATGATATTTAAAAAACAAAGATCAGCTTTAGAACTAAAGCATTTAAGGTTTATAAGGAGCCCTGCTTACCTGAGATAAGACTCTGTGTCCCATCTTACCACATGTGAGAATGACTACGAAAGCAGTAGGTCAGATTTTATTTCATTTAAAGTTATGTTCAAATTTTTTTTTCTGTCAAGATTACTAGGATCTCAAAAAGATGATATAATATATAACTCACCCAAAAAATTCAGGGTAGCTATTACATGAACTAAGTATTTTTACTCTTGTTAAAAAAATTTTATTTTTTAATTTCCTTATAAGTGATCTAAAGATTCCCTGTTGGTGTTTTACAGAAGTGTTGCTTTAAGAACACAACATGGGTTAATTTAAGATAATAAGTCATCAACTACAAGACAGACAGAATAATAAGATCCCAATTAATAATATATAAATAATTATAAACTTATAGACATTAAAGCACAGTACTCTTAATATATGGATGTTAAAATTCATTTGCTGGTTGTTTCAGATTAGGATTGAAAATTAAAGTTAAATAAAAAGGTCCAAAAAAAACGATATTTGACTCTTGCCCTCTGAGTCAGTCTGAATCCAGGGAACAAGGGATTTCTCTATGAGCTTTGCAACTCTGGGCCACATAACCTCCCGATCAGAGAGATTAATGAGACCACTGGAGAACAGAAAGCCAATCAGTGCATTTGCTACAAAGAGGTGAGTCATCAGGAAAGGGAGACATCCCTGATGCTTCTGAGGGAAGCCACATGGTGAAGCAAGACCTGGACCCACATAGCTCAAATTGCACTAGCAGAACTGAGAAGCTGCTATCAAGTTTCCCAAAAAATGACTCCCATAAAAGCTCAGCTGACTGCTAACAATAGATAGAAACAAAAGTCAGTTTGACTGCTTCATCTTAAACACTTAGCAAAGACAGTTAAAACCAAAATACAGCCAATCCTGGGCATTTTAAATAATAATAATAATAATAATAATAATAATAATAATAATAATAATAATATTTTAAGGTATACACTTTATGTTAGCCTCCCAAAATAAGTAAAACTGTTGGCTACAAAGAAGGATTCTCAGAGAGGAATGCCTGATAACTATAAAAATAGACTATCAAGAGGAGCTGCCAGAGGCAGAAGTTTTTAGTTTAAGGCCTACAGATATTCCTAACCTACACAGGTAGGCTTGGTGTTTGCTAGTACAATTATCCAGCCCTGAGTAACAGAATTAAATGTTTCTCTATTAAACACAGAGGTCATACTAGTGAAAGGATTCTGCAAAATCAGATGACATTAAATTATTAAACTGTATATTATGGGGAGGGACAACTGTATCACTAAAAGTTAAATATTAAGTTCACAATCCTGATAATTGGGGATATTAAAGACTGGTGAGGGTACTTCATACAGTGACATGATCCAGCTACTGCAACATTTATTCAATACTCATGTTTTTTGTTTCTCTCATAGAAGAACCAATCCCCAGATGACTTTACAACCTGTTCTTCCTCAACAAGACTTCAAAAAGAACTGACTTCAAAAAGGCAACTCATGTCCCTCACGCCATGCACACTCATGTCACCCTTTCTCAGCTGAGAAAAAGCCAAAATGAGAGACGACTCTCTACTTACACCAATGGAGCCAAAAATAAATAGACTATCAATATAAGTAATTAATTAAGTCAGGTAATATCAGGGAGACTGGTTTTCGGTGAGTTCTAAAAATTTGGTGACTGTTAACTGAGGGATTAAAATTTCCTCAGTGCTTTTCCACTAACCTATCAAGGATTACAAAGGGACACATAAGAAAAGGGGGGAATGATACACCCAACCTTACCTTTTATTAAAATTGGGAGCCATCTTGCAACAAAGCCATGAAAAAATCATTTTGGCTTTACTGTAAATTACTGCAAATTCTGAACCTGCTTGGAATGACTGCCCGTGCCTTGAACTCACCCGTGCATGGCTCTCTGACCAGATAGCAGCCCTCTCTGAAACTTTGTCACACCTCATAAATATTGGCCTTTTGTGGCCAGACAATGACCCTCTCTGAGGCTCTAATGGTCCTCATAAATTTTGATGTTGGGGCTAGCAAAAAAAAAATGTAAACTCCCATTAGTGTGATGCTTGTCAGAGTTCTATTATCTGTTACCCCATTTTTGTGTAACTTTCTGGGCTACAAACCTGGGCTGTAGTAAAGGTGGGGTTGCTCTCTTGTTCTCGCAATTTTGGGAGGGAGTGGCAGCCCAGCCAGTGGAAATAATAAGCTTACTTTAATTTGATTTTAATTGGAGTCAGTGTTCTTTTCTTACATCCTGGTCTAAGAGGTAAACACTCCACAAACATAGAGCTCTGCTGGCCTAAAGACTTCTTGAGAAACTGCCTCTGAGGTTGGATACTTTAAATATATTTTGTTGTCAGAAGGTTTAGCTTCTTTTCTAGTGAGACCATCAAAGCTGGGTCTGCATCTATGTGAATGGAGACCACGGTTTCTTATTTTCCAATGAACATGAGGCAGCAGTGCTGAATTATCTCTTGGTAGGTAAACTGTGGCCATTGGGGGCTAAGTGTCTCCCTGTGTGGACTGTGAAGCCATTTGATCATCCTCCATTTTTGTGGTGTTCTTGGTGCTGCACTGGGAGTTTGGTATTTGCTTCACGAAATACAAGGAGTTCAACTGCGACACAGTGCTGGAGGGAGTTCTGTCACGTGTGGTGGGTCAGAAACTGCAGGAGAATGCACCAACCAGGCTTCTATTTCACATAGCTTTTTCCTTGACCATACCCACCTGATTCTGAACACTGCCTTGAAACCTCTCCATATAATAAGATGCCTTAACATGTAAGGTTCTGCTGGATGCACCATGGCAGCCAAAAGGCATTTGGAAGTCAATTGGAAATCCACATGGCCCCACCTCAGATATTTTATCACACACCTGCACACCACTGCTCTGGGCCCACTATTCAGCAGTGCAAATTACTGGCATCTCTGTTCTTCACCATTTTCATGAAACCCAGTCAATCAAGGCACTGTCTGGTACACTCATGATCAGCAACAGGAGATCCAAAGGTTCTCCAGTGCCACCTGGTCATGGGAGTTTTAAAAATTTCAGGGTGTTTATCTAGCCACTTTTCAAGGATGAAGTTGGAGAAACTGTGGGTTTCAATTTATTCAGGAACCATTTAATGTTGAGGAACCTCATTTCAATGAATGCTCTGGAGAACTCTCAAAGGCAAGGCTTCCCAAAGAGTAGCCAAACGGTCACATGAAGCCCAGCCCATTGAGGTCTACAATGTGAGGTCCATCTGTGTTTTGACTCTCAACTATGCCTGTCAAGTCTTTCAGAATAAAATCATGTGATATCCTGGCTGAGATTCCCAGTGATCAGTCGAAAGCCACCCTTGGCCTAGATTTCAGTTTCCAAGGGCGACTCTCATGCGTGGCATTCTAAAATCGCAACACAATTCATGACAATACTTCTCTGAGGTCAGTTTCAAAACTCAGTCTCTAAGGGGAATCATACCAAAATTCCAGCCCTGGTGGATCCAGTCATTTCTTCCAACTGCTACAAAAATGAACACAATTAAAACCAAAACACTCCCACATGGTCCTCACCTTCTTCCATATAGACACTCATTATAACCTCTGGCTGGAGGTTTCCATGAGGGGTGCAGCACAAGACGGTATCCAAAACAAGCTCCCTTGTCCCTTATTTGCTTAAAGTCAGCTAGGCCTGGACACCATTCCTGTGAACCAGGAGTGATAAAATAAGCCTGGCCTTAATACTGCTCTGCTTCTCCAATTTGAGGCCTACTGACTGTCAGGTATAGATTCTTTATGTGATTTGGAATAATGAAAAAACCCAAGCTCATATGGGCTAGCCTCTCCAGGGCTTTGAAGAACTCATTTGACTCAAAGGATCCATATTCTCACTTGATGGAGATCAGAAACCTATCAGAGTAAGGCAAGATACTCCATACACAGTGACTGATCTTTTTGCCATTTTGGTTTTGAAAGCACACATGGAATCTTTCTTTAGTTCCAACAGGTGCTGAGAATCTAAGCCACTGCCTCACACAGGGCCAAGTGGCTGATTCGGACACATCCCTTTCCAAAGCAATTAAGCAAAGATACACAGGTGATGCCCATTCATTTCCATTTGAAAACTGTTTTCTTAAGGCTTCACAAATTGGAGGACTGAGGCAAAGACCTTCCTGGCACTCAGAGCAACAGAAAAATAGGTAAGCAAAAGGCCCAAAGCAGGGTTTCTCTACTGAGACTTTCTTTGTCACACTGTTATCAGAGTTTTCTGAGATGCTTGCTATTCCATTCAGCTATCCAGTACATGGACATGTCACAGAGCTTGGAGGTGGTACATATCTTGGACAGAAAACCATGAGCCTACTCTGGAGAGTGGCCAGAATTCAGGAAGAAAACAGGAACTTCAGAAGATAGTGGGTGTTGCCCGTCCCTAAAGCAACCTGCAGTCCACTCATAAATTGGACAGGATGAATGTTGGCAAACTTTCTACTAGACAGGACACATCCATTGATGCATTATCTTTTATAATGTCTACAACCACGGACACAGTGGGATACACAGGCATACCAACAATCGCCTTGTCAAATGACTTACTATAAACAGTCCACTCCAAAACAAACAAACTGCCTTTCTTACCTATTCTCAGAACATGAGACTAAACCACAAAATCACAACCACACCCACAACGACACCTCCTTTATTCAAGTAGGTCTGTGACTAATTGGAATGTACTCTGACTGATGGGCCATATTATGTTTCCTTGAAATGGCCTGTCCTTCTCAGATCGGGTCTCCTTGGCCAACACTGTGAAGTTTTCAGGAGCCAGTGGTGAGCCACTACCTGCTTTCTCAGGAAATTCCCCTTTTCAGAGCTCTCCTGGCATTTGGCAATCCTCACATCAGTAGGTACCAAGGAAGACTTACTCTGTCCTTGGTTATTCCAAACAACTGAGCCCACTGGGAAAGAAACTGGGACTGACTCTGGGTGCCTGGCTTCCTGGATCCCAAGTTCAGAGAGATCCGTCATCAAGGAAGAGAGGTAGGTCACTTGATTCAGGAACTGAATGAGGTTACTTCCGTGGCAACCACTTTGTCCTAACAATTGCTTTCAAGGGTCCCATGAGATGGAGGCTGCCCCTACTTCCTGTGACACTTTCACAAGTTAGATTGGTATATCAACCATTGGCACCTGGGAACAGCTCTCCACACAGGCCTGGTTTGGTCCATCTTCTCTACATTAAGAAGAGAGAAGCTGATTCAGACACAACCGTTCATCCTGACCAGGTTGTTTGCCATGGAGGATGACTTTTGGTCTCTTAGGTCCTCCATAGCAGCTTACAACTTCTCCAGGAATCATTTCTGCATGGACCTTTGAGTTTCTCAGCATGTGGAAGATCCCCTCTATTCCTGTATTGTAAGACCAACTCTATCCCTGCTCTTCTGTAAAGTTAAATTGACTGAACAGTGTATGGTTAGGTTAACTAACAGGTTCGATTTAGATTAGGAATCTTTCTGCGCGATGAATAATGGTATTGGGAAACTGCGATATTTACAAGAATATATAGGTGAAATATAAGTATGAAAACAGAAATCTAGCTAAGATATGAAGCCCAAAAGGGCATTGGGCCCTTAATTGGGATACGTAGCTTTGAATTATGTTCTGCACTGATGTGTCAGGTAAATCGATATACAATGGCTTAGGTCCTTGTACCATGGATGATTAAATGTAGAAGAGAACTTCCAGTCAAAAGGGATAGTCGGTAGGATTCGGAAGATTCTCAGTAGGTTTAGAAAGAAGAGTGAGTATAGGATTTGGACGAAATGTTGTTTAGCAATAGGGTTTCCGGTAGACAGTGAATGTTAATGTCAGCACAAGTGAAGAGACTGTCACAATGATGAACTGGGGAAAATAGTTAGGAAAGCTGATATCAATAGAGACATTACGAAATCAGGCAAAGTATAAAGTGAGTGATAGGATTAGATATTTTCAACAGGGTTGAGTTTGAATATATAATCTAAGAAAGAAACAAATATGTAGTGACCAATAGGATTGACATTTGACAGCATTAGGCAACCTGGACATGGATGTTTAGTAATCCATGCTCACTTTTCATTTAGTCTTTGCTACAATCTTAAGTGTGACCTTTGCTTTTTTTGTCCAGAATATTACTGTGATAAACGTACATGTAGATCAGGTGACATGACTCTTTCTTCCACCATTTCTGGCAGCAACATATTCAAGACGTATAAATTAGTAATGGGGGTAAAAAGAGGTGTACCCTTTGTCTGTGCATATAGAGATAATGCATGAATAGACCATACTGTGAATAAATAATATATCTGGTTCTGACTTTAAATAATGGATTGAAATTATATCTGAAAAAATACAGGAAATCTTATATTGACATACAAACATTCATTCCAACCAGTTACATATCTAATGGCCACATTAAGGTTATGGTTTATCATGAAGGGTGTGTGAGTTTTGCTTCAAAAGTGATTATGGAAATCGAAAATAATGTGTTTGGAAAGAAGTCTCATGAAAAGACCAGTCAAGAAACCTGGAGGAATACATGTTTCATGAAGCAGGAAGTGATTGTGAAACAAATGCGTATAAATTTGTGAACTTGTGGATGAAGTATATATTTCCTATGATTTGTAAAAACTGAAGAAATAGTAATGTACCAGTGTTGAATGAAAATAAACGTCAGAATACACATCATGTCCCATACGAATCTACTTGATTGATGTTAATCTGGGTCAGTTACTGTACAAATATTAGGATTTGTAAGCACCATTTACTGAAGTTAGTTTTCAGAACTATGAAACAAATGTGTATTTCAGGTGGATGAATATTTCTGAGAATAATTTTGTGAAAAGTTTATTAAAAATCCACATTTTTGAACATGGATGAACTTAGGGAGTGTATTTAAGAAACATATATTTCATATTTTAAAAATCAGGACAGTGTATATATATATATATATATATATATATATATACATATATATATATTCATAATTATATATATGTGTATATACATATATATGTGTATATATATATATATATATATATATATATATATATACACACACACACACACACACACACACACACACACACACAAAACACACACACAGACATTAAAATGTAGGAATATATATGCCAATCGAAGTTCATCATAAAATATAGAGCATCCACAGATGCAAAAATGTTTATTTTACTGAACAAGGATTTATGTATAATGTTGTTCTACTAGAAAACTCACCCATAGTTTGAATTTTCAGTTCCAACAGCGTTTAGAGGAGTGATCTCTTCTCACAAGTTGTATCTGCCAAGTCAGTCACCTCACAAAAATGAACGTGTGATACCAGGTAGAATTCTATATAAGCATATAAAAATAAATGTGCTGAATAGGCTTCAGAGAAAGGCAGAGAGGAATTTACATATTTGTTAACTTTAACAACACATGGAGAACTATTTCAATTAAAAATTGACTAGATTTATAACACCTACCATTAATCATGCAAATGGCAAGTATAACTATACCCCATGCCTCCTCTAAACTGCTTGTATTTCTATTATGTTTGGGTTGTTTTTCTCCATCATGTTTGGATTAGTCGACAGAGTATAGTAGGGTATGGGTTATTGTCAGGGATTCAGTATATTCAATGGAATATAGGAAAATGAATCCAATGTGAATAAAATATATGCTACACAATTATCTTCCCACTCTCATCCAGAACAATGCCTTTACATTACCTTCACCCCAAGTAAGACACAATTAGAGTAGAAGAGTTTGAAAATCCGTGAATGCATATCTGGGGTGGAAACAGGACTGAGAAACAAATAAGTATTTCAGGTGGATGAATATTTCTGAGAATAATCTTGTGAAAAGTTGATTATAAATCCAAAACATAAATATGAATGAATTTAGGAAGTGTGTAATAAGACACATATTTCATGTTTTGAAAAATCTTGAGAGTGTATCTATATATATATATGTATATATACATATTTATATACACAAACAGAGAGAGACATTAAAAATTGCAATATATATGCCAAACGAAATTCACCATGAAATGTATATCATCCACAGATCCAAATATATTCATTTTACTGAACATTGATTTATGTATAATGTTGTTCAACTAGGAAGCTCACTCACATTTGAATTAAATGTTCAAGCAGCATTTAGGAGGAGTGATCTCTTCTTCCAATTTGTATCTGCCAAGTCAGCCACCTCACAAGAATGTACGTGTGGTACCAGGTAGGATTCTATATGTGCATATAAAAATACGTGTGCTGAATAGGCTACAGAGAAAGGGGGACAAAAATTCACTTATTTGTTAACTTTAAAAACGCATGGAGAACTATTTCAACAAATAATTGACTAGATTTATAACTGCTACACTATACCATGCAAAAGGCAACTCCAACTATAAAACATACCTCCTCTAAACTGCCTGTATTTCTATTCTGTTTGTGTTATTTTTCTCCATCATATTAGGATTAGTAGTCAGAGTCTAATAGGGTATATGTTAGTTTCAGGGATTCAGCATTTCTAATGGAAAATAGGAAATTGAATCCAATGTGTATGCAAATATGTGCTAAACAAAAATCTTCCCACTTTCATCCAGAACAATGCCTTGATATTACATTCTCCTCAAGTAAGACACAATTATAGGATAAGAGTTAGAAAATCTGTGAATATATATCTGGAATGGAAATACTCAGGAGTTTACAACTTTGGAGGTGGTAGAGAAGATTCTAAAAGTAAGGGACAGGGTAAACATTCCACAAACATGCAGCTCTGCTGGCCTAAATACTTTTTGAGAAACTGCCTCTAAGGGTGGGCACTTGAAATATTTGATGTTCTGAGGAGATTTAGTTCCTTTGTAGAGAGACCATCAAAGCTGGGTCTGAATCTATGTTACTTGGAGGACATGGTTTCTTATTATCCAATGAACATGAGGCAGCAGTGCTGAATTCTCTCTTTGTAGGTAAACTATGGACACTGGGGTCTAAGTGTCTTTCAGTGTGGACTGTGAAGCCAATTGGTCATCCTCCACTTTTCGTGGTGTTTCTCGCTGCTCCACTGGGAGTTTGGTATTTGCTTCAAGAAATACAAGGAGTTAAAATGGGACAGAGTGGTGGAGGGAGTTCTTTAAGGTGTGGTGAGTCAGGGTCTTCAGGAGAATGCACCAACCCAGGTTCTATCCCACGTAGATTGCCCCCTTGAGAATAGCAATATGATTCTGAACATTGCAGTGAATCCTCTCCATATAACAAGATGCCTTTACATATATGGGTCTGCTGGCTGCACCATGTCAGTCACAAGCCATTTGGAAGCCAATGGCTGATCCACATGGCCACAACACAGATGTTTTATCACACAATTGCATACCGCTGCTCTAGGCCAACTACTCACCAGGCTCCAACTTACTGGCATATCTGTTCTACACCATTTTCATGAAACAAAGTCAATCAAGGCAGTGTCTGGTATACTCAGGATCAGAAACAAGACATCCAAAGTTTTTCCAGTGCCAGCTGAACATGAAAATATCAAAAATTTCATGGTAATTTTCTAGCCATTTTTCACGAATGAAGTTTGCGGCTCTGAGGGCTTCAATTAATTCAGGAACCATTAAATGGTGAAGAAGCTAATTTCAATGAAAGCACTGGAGCACTCTCACAGGCATGGTTTCCCTAAGGGTGGCCAAAATGTCACATGAAGCCAGGCCCATTGAGATCTGCAATGTGAGGTTCATGTGTGTTTTAAACTCAAATATGGCTGCCAAGTCTTTAAGAAAAATTGTATGTAATATCCGGGCTGAAATTCCCAGCATTCTGTGGAAATCCAACCTGGGCCTAGATCTCAGGTTCCAAGGGCGACTCTCATGTGTGGCCTCCTAAAATCCCAACACAATTCATGGCAATACTTCTCTGAGGTCAGTTAAAGAACTCAGTCTCTAAGGGGAATCACACCAGAGTTCAAGCCCAGTGGAACAGTCATCTCTTCCAACCGCCACACAAATGACCACAATTAAAACCAAAACACTCCCACATGGTCCTCATCTTCTTCCATATAGACACTCCTTATAACGTCTGGCTGGAGTTTTCAATGAGGTCCACAGCCCAAGTCAGTGTCCAAATTAAGGTCCTGTTCCCCTCATTTGTCTAACATCAAGGTGGCCTGGACACACTTCCTGTAAACCAGGAGTGATCAAATAGGCCTGCCATTAATACTGCTCGGCTTTTTCAATTTGAGGCCTTCTGACTCTGTGGTTTGGATTCTTTATGTGAATTTGAGTCATGAGAAAACCCAAGCCCCTCTGCAGAGATTTGAAGAACTCATTTGGCCCAAAGGATTCCTATTCTCCCTTGATGGAATTCAGGATCCTAACAGAGGAAGGTAAAAGAATTCATTCACAATGACGGAATATTTGCCACTTTGGTTTTGGATGGACACATGGGATCTTTCTTTTAATCCATCAGGTGCTAAGAATCTAATCCACTGCCTCACACAGTGCCAAGTGGCTGATTCAGACACATCCTTTTCCAAAGCAATTAAGCAAAGAGCCACAGGTGATGCCCATTCATTTCCATTTGAAAACTGTTTTCTTCAGGGTTCACAAAGGTGTGGCCTGAGGCAAAGACCTTCCTGACACTCAGAGCAACAGAAAAATAGGTAAGCAAAAGGCCCAAAGCAGGGTTTCTCTACTGAGACTTTCTTTGTCACACTGATATCTGAGTTTTCTGAGATGCTTGCTATTCCCTTCAGCTATCCATTATATGGCAATGTCACAGAGTCTTGGAGGTGGTACATATCTTGGACAGAAAACCATGAGCCTGCTCTGAAGAGTGGCCAGAATTCAGGAAGAAAACAGGAACTCTGGAAGATAGTAGGTGTTGCCCGTCCCTAAAGCAACCTGCAGTCCACTCATAAATTGGGCAGGATGAATGTTGGCAAGCTTTCTACTAGACAGGACACATCCATTGATGCATTATCTTTTATAATGTCTACAACCACGGACACAGTGGGATACACAGGCATACAAACAATCGCCTTGTCAAATGACTTACTATAAACAGTCCACTCCAAAACAAACAAACCGCCTTTCTTACCTATTCTCAGAACATGAGACTAAACCACAAAATCACAACCACACCCACAACGACACCTCCTTTATTCAAGTAGGTCTGTGACTAATTGGAATGTACTCTGACTGATGGGCCATACTATGTTTCCTTGAAATGGCCTGTCCTTCTCAGATCGGGTCTCCTTGGCCAACACTGTGAAGTTTTCAGGAGCCAGTGGTGAGCCACTACCTGCTTTCTCAGGAAATTCCCCTTTTCAGAGCTCTCCTGGCATTTGGCAATCCTCACATCAGTAGGTACCAAGGAAGACTTACTCTGTCCTTGGTTATTCCAAACAACTGAGCCCACTGGGAAAGAAACTGGGACTGACTCTGGGTGCCTGGCTTCCTGGATCCCAAGTTCAGAGAGATCCGTCATCAAGGAAGAGAGGTAGGTCACTTGATTCAGGAACTGAATGAGGTTACTTCCGTGGCAACCACTTTGTCCTAACAATTGCTTTCAAGGGTCCCATGAGATGGAGGCTGCCCCTACTTCCTGTGACACTTTCACAAGTTAGATTGGTATATCAACCATTGGCACCTGGGAACAGCTCTCCACACAGGCCTGGTTTGGTCCATCTTCTCTACATTAAGAAGAGAGAAGCTGATTCAGACACAACCGTTCATCCTGACCAGGTTGTTTGCCATGGAGGATGACTTTTGGTCTCTTAGGTCCTCCATAGCAGCTTACAACTTCTCCAGGAATCATTTCTGCATGGACCTTTGAGTTTCTCAGCATGTGGAAGATCCCCTCTATTCCTGTATTGTAAGACCAACTCTATCCCTGCTCTTCTGTAAAGTTAAATTGACTGAACAGTGTATGGTTAGGTTAACTAACAGGTTCGATTTGGATTAGGAATCTTTCTGCGCGATGAATAATGGTATTGGGAAACTGCGATGTTTACAAGAATATATAGGTGAAATATAAGTATGAAAACAGAAATCTAGCTAAGATATGAAGCCCAAAAGGGCATTGGGCCCTTGATTGGGATACGTAGCTTTGAATTATGTTCTGCACTGATGTGTCAGGTAAATCGATATACAATGGCTTAGGTCCTTGTACCATGGATGATTAAATGTAGAAGAGAACTTCCAGTCAAAAGGGATAGTCGGTAGGATTCGGAAGATTCTCAGTAGGTTTAGAAAGAAGAGTGAGTATAGGATTTGGACCAAATGTTCTTTAGCAATAGGATTTCCGGGAGACAGTGAATGTTAATGTCAGCACAAGTGAAGAGACTGTCACAATGATGAACTGGGGAAAATATTTAGGAAAGCTGATATCAATAGAGACATTACGAAATCAGGCAAAGTATAAAGTGAGTGATAGGATTAGATATTTTCAACAGGGTTGAGTTTGAATATATAATCTAAGAAAGAAACAAATATGTAGTGACCAATAGGATTGACATTTGACAGCATTAGGCAACCTGCACATGGATGTTTAGTAATCCATGCTCACTTTTCATTTAGTCTTTGCTACAATCTTAAGTGTGACCTTTGCTTTTTTTGTCCAGAATATTACTGTGATAAACGTACATGTAGATCAGGTGACAGGACTCTTTCTTCCACCATTTCTGGCAGCAACATATTCAAGACGTATAAATTAGTAATGGGGGTAAAAAGAGGTGTACCCTTTGTCTGTGCATATAGAGATAATGCATGAATAGACCATACTGTGAATAAATAATATATCTGGTTCTGACTTTAAATAATGGATTGAAATTATATCTGAAAAAATACAGGAAATCTTATATTGACATACAAACATTCATTCCAACCAGTTATATATCTAATGGCCACATTAAGGTTTTGGTTTATCATGAAGGGTGTGTGAGTTTTGCTTCAAAAGTGATTATGGAAATCGAAAATAATGTGTTTGGAAAGAAGTCTCATGAAAAGACCAGTCAAGAAACCTGGAGGAATACATTTTTCATGAAGCAGGAAGTGATTGTGAAACAAATGCGTATAAATTTGTGAACTTGTGGATGAAGTATATATTTCCTATGATTTGTAAAAACTGAAGAAATAGTAATGTACCAGTGTTGAATGAAAATAAACGTCAGAATACACATCATGTCCCATACGAATCTACTTGATTGATGTTAATCTGGGTCAGTTACTGTACAAATATTAGGATTTGTAAGCACCATTTACTGAAGTTAGTTTTCAGAACTATGAAACAAATGTGTATTTCAGGTGGATGAATATTTCTGAGAATAATTTTGTGAAAAGTTTATTATAAATCCACATTTTTGAACATGAATGAACTTAGGGAGTGTATTTAAGATACATATATTTCATATTTTAAAAATCAGGACAGTATATATATATATATATATATATATATATATATTCATAATTATATATATGTGTATATATATACACATATAATTATATATATGTATATACAAAAACACACACACACACACACACAAAACACACACACAGACATTAAAATGTAGGAATATATATGCCAATCGTAGTTCATCATAAAATATAGAGCATCCACAGATGCAAAAATATTTATTTTACTGAACAAGGATTTATGTATAATGTTGTTCTACTAGAAAACTCACCCATAGTTTGAATTTTCAGTTCCAACAGCGTTTAGAGGAGTGATCTCTTCTCACAAGTTGTATCTGCCAAGTCAGTCACCTCACAAAAATGAACGTGTGATACCAGGTATTCTATATAAGCATATAAAAATACATGTGCTGAATAGGCTACAGAGAAAGGCGGAGAGAAATTTACATATTTGTTAACTTTAACAACACATGGAGAACTATTTCAATTAAAAATTGACTAGATTTACAACACCTACCATTTATCATGCAAATGGCAAGTCCAACTATACCCCATGCCTCCTCTGAACTGCTTGTATTTCTATTCTGTTTTGGTTGTTTTTCTCCATCATATTTGGATTAGTAGACAAAGTATAGTAGGGTATGGGTTATTGTCAGGGATTCAGTATTTTCAATGGAATATAGGAAAATGAATCCAACATGTATAAAATATATGCTACACAATTATCTTCCCACTCTCATCCAGAACAATGCCTTTACATTACCTTCACCCCAAGTAAGACACAATTAGAGTAGAAGAGTTTGAAAATCCGTGAATGCATATCTGGGGTGGAATCAGTACAAAGAAACAAATACGTATTTCAGGTGGATGAATATTTCTGAGAATAATCTTGTGAAAAGTTGATGATAAATCCACATCATAAATATGAATGAATTTAGGAAGTGTGTAATAAGACACATATTTCATGTTTTGAAAAATCTTGAGAGTGTATATATATATATATATATATATATATATATATATTTATATACACACAAAGAGAGAGACATTAAAAATTGCAATATATATGCCAAACGAAATTCACCATGAAATGTATATCATTCACAGATCCAAATATATTCATTTTACTGAACATGGATTTATGTATAATCTTGTTCAACTAGGAAGCTCACTCACATTTGAATTATCAGTTCAAGCAGCGTTTAGGAGGAGTGATCTCTTCTTCCAATTTGTATGTGCCACGTCAGCCACCTCACAAGAATGTACGTGTGGTACCAGGTAGGATTCTATATGTGCATATAAAAATACGTGTGCTGAATAGGCTACAGAGAAAGGGGGACAGGAATTCACTTATTTGTTAACTTTAAAAACGCATCTAGAACTATTTCAACAAATAATTGACTAGATTTATAACTGCTACACTATACCATGCAAAAGGCAACTCCAACTATAAAACATACCTCCTCTAAACTGCTTGTATTTCTATTCTGTTTGTGTTATTTTTCTCCATCATATTAGGATTAGTAGTCAGAGTCTAATAGGGTATATGTTAGTTTCAGGGATTCAGCATTTCTAATGGAAAATAGGAAATTGAATCCAATGTGTATGCAAATATGTGCTAAACAAAAATCTTCCCACTTTCATCCAGAACAATGCCTTGACATTACATTCTTCTCAAGTAAGACACAATTAGAGGATAAGAGCTAGAAAATCTGTGAATATATCTGGAATGGAGAATACTCAGGAGTTCACAACTTTGGAGGTGGTAGAGAAGATTCTAAAAGTAAGGGACAGGGTAAACATTCCACAAACATGCAGTTCTGCTGGCCTAAATGCTTTTTGAGAAACTGCCTCTAAGGGTGGGCACTTGAAATATTTGATGTTCTGAGGAGATTTAGTTCCTTTGTAGAGAGACCATCAAAGCTGGGTCTGCATCTATGTTACTTGGAGGACATGGTTTCTTATTATCCAATGAACATGAGGCAGCGGTGCTGAATTCTCTCTTTGTAGGTAAACTATGGACACTGGGGTCTAAGTGTCTTTCAGTGTGGACTGTGAAGCCAATTGGTCATCCTCCACTTTTCGTGGTGTTTCTCGCTGCTCCGCTGGGAGTTTGGTATTTACTTCAAGAAATACAAGGAGTTAAAATGGGACAGAGTGGTGGAGGGAGTTCTTTAAGGTGTGGTGAGTCAGGGTCTTCAGGAGAATGCACCAACCCAGGTTCTATCCCACGTAGATTGCCCCCTTGAGAATAGCAATATGATTCTGAACATTGCAGTGCATCCTCTCCATATAACAAGATGCCTTTACATATATGGGTCTGCTGGCTGCACCATGTCAGTCATAAGCCATTTGGAAGCCAATGGCTGATCCACATGGACGCAACACAGATGTTTTATCAGACAATTTCATACCACTGCTCTAGGCCAACTACTCACCAGGCTCCAACTTACTGGCATATCTGTTCTACACCATTTTCATGAAACAAAGTCAATCAAGGCAGTGTCTGGTATACTCAGGATCAGAAACAGGACATCCAAAGTTTTTTCAGTGCCAGCTGAACATGAAAATATCAAAAATTTCATGGTAATTTTCTAGCCATTTTTCACGGATGAAGTTTGCGGCTCTGAGGGCTTCAATTAATTCAGGAACCATTAAATGGTGAAGAAGCTAATTTCAATGAAAGCACTGGAGCACTCTCACAGGCATGGTTTCCCTAAGGGTGGCCAAAATGTCACATGAAGCCAGGCCCATTGAGATCTACAATGTGAGGTCCATGTGTGTTTTAAACTCAAATATGGCTGCCAAGTCTTTAAGAAAAATTGTATGTAATATCCGGGCTGAAATTCCCAGTGTTCTGTGGAAATCCAACCTGGGCCTAGATCTCAGGTTCCAAGGGCGACTCTCATGTGTGGCCTCCTAAAATCCCAACACAATTCATGGCAATACTTCTCTGAGGTCAGTTAAAGAACTCAGTCTCTAAGGGGAATCACACCAGAGTTCAAGCCCAGTGGAACAGTCATCTCTTCCAACTGCCACACAAATGACCACAATTAAAACCAAAACACTCCCACATGGTCCTCATCTTCTTCCATATAGACACTCCTTATAACGTCTGGCTGGAGTTTTCAATGAGGTCCACAGCCCAAGTCAGTGTCCAAATTAAGGTCCTGTTCCCCTCATTTGTCTAACATCAAGGTGGCCTGGACACACTTCCTGTAAACCAGGAGTGATCAAATAGGCCTGCCATTAATACTGCTTGGCTTTTTCAATTTGAGGCCTTCTGACTCTGTGGTTTAGATTCTTTATGTGAATTTGAGTCATGAGAAATACCAAGCCCCTCTGCAGAGATTTGAAGAACTCATTTGGCCCAAAAGATTCCTATTCTCCCTTGATGGAATTCAGGATCCTAACAGAGGAAGGTAAAAGAATTCATTCACAATGAGTGAATATTTGCCATTTTGGTTTTGGATGCACACATGGGACCTTTCTTTTGATCCATCAGGTGCTGAGAATCTAAGCCACAGCCTCACACAGGGCCAAGAGGCTGATTCAGACACATCTTTTTTTCAAAGCAATTAAGCAAAGAGCCACAGGTGATGCCCTTCATTTCCTTTTGAGAAAATGTTTTCCTCAGGCTTCCCAAAGGGGTGGCCAGAGGCAAAGACATCCTGAGATTCAGGGCAACAGAACAATAGGTTAGCAAAAGAGCCAAAGCAGGGTTTCTCCACTGAGACTTTTCTGGTCACACTGATATCTGAGTTTTCTGAGATGTTGGCCATTCCCTTCAGATATCCAGTACATGGCCATGTGACAGAGATTGGAGGTGGTACATATCTTGGACACAAACCCAAGAGCCTATTCTGAAGAGTTGTCAGAATTCAGAAAGAAAACAGGGACTTAAAAAGGTAGTAGGTGTTGCCTATCGATATGGAAACCACGCTCCATTCATTAAATGGGCAGGATGAATACTGGGAAGCTTTCTACTAAAGAGGACACATGCATTGATGCATTCTCTTTTATAATGTATACAACCACGGACACAGTGGGATACACAGAAATAGAAACACTCACCATGTAAAACGACTTATTAGAAACAGTTCACTCCAAACCAAAGAAACCTCCTTTTCTACCTATTCTCAGAACAGAGACAAAACCACACACCCACACTCAAAAAGACACCTCCTTCCCCAAAGTAGGGCTGTGATTATCCAGAGTGTCCTCTTACAGGTTTGCCATACTATGTTCCCCGTTAATGGTCTGTCCTGTCTCAGATCTGGTCTCCTTGTCCAACTCTGTGAAACAGTCAGGAGCCAGGGGTGAGCCACTACATACTTAGTCAGGAAAGGCCCGTGTTCAGATCTTTCCTGGCATTTGGCCATCCTCACATCAGTCAGTACCAAGAAGACTGACTCTGTCCTTGGTGATTCCAAACAAATGAGACCACTTGGACTGGGACTGGGACTGTCTCTGGTGCTTGGTTTCCTCGGTCCCAAGTTCAGAAAGTTCCATCAACAAGGAAGTGAGGTAGGTCACTTCCTTCAAGAACTGAATGAGGTCACTGCCTTGGCAACCACTTTGTCCTAACAGTTGCTTCCAAGGGTCCCATGAGATGGAGGCTGCCCCTACTTCCTTTGACACTTTCACAACTTAGAATGGTATATCAACCTTAGGCACCCGGGAACAGCTCTCCACACAAGCCTGGTTTGGTCCATCTTCTCTACATTAAAAGAGAGAGGCTGATTCAGACACAACCCTTCATCCTGACCAAGTTGTTTGCCATGGAAAATGACTTTTTGTCTCTCAGGTCCTTCATTGCTGCCTACATCTTCTCCAGGGATCATTTCTGCATGGACCTTTGAGGTTCTTAACAGGTGGAGCATCCCCTACATTCCTGTATTGTAAGAACAATCTGTCTCTGCTCTTCTGTAAAGTTAGATTGAGTGAACAGTGTATGGTTAGGGTTAATTTCATGTTCGATTTGGGTTAGGAATCATTCTGCTGGATGAATAATGGTATTGGGAACCTGTGATATTTATAAGAATATCGAGGTTAAATATATGTATGAAAACAGAAATTAAAGTAAGATTTGAATCCCAGAAGGGCTTTGGGCAGTTGATTGGGATATTTAGCTTTGAATTGTGCACATATGTCTCAAATAAATCGATATACAATGGCAGAGGAACTTGAACCTTGGATGATTGAATGCTGAAGAGAACATCCAGTCAAAAGGGATGGTCAGTAGGATTAAGAAGATAGTCGTTATGTTTAGCAAGTAGAGTTAGTATAGGATATGTAACAAAAGTTCTTTAGCAATTTTTTTTCGGGCAGTGAGTGAATATAAATGTCAGCACATATTAAGAAATCAGACACAATGATGAAATGGGGAAAATTTGTAGAAAAGCAGATATCAATAGAGACATTAGGAAATCAGGCAAAGTATAAAGTGAGTGATAGGATAAGACATTTTCAACAGCGTTGAGATTGAATATCTAATCTTAGGAAGAAACAAATATGTAGGTCACCAATAGGATTGACATTTGAGAGCATTAGGCAACATGGACATGGATGTTTTTAGTAATCCATGTTCACTTTCCATTTAGACTTTGGTAAAATCCTAAGTGGGACCTTTGCATTTTGTTTCCAGAATATTACTGTGATAAAATGTGTATGTAGATCAGATGACATGATTATTTCTTCCACCATTTCTAGGAGCAGTATTTTGAAGACGTATAAATTAGCATTGGGGGTAAAAAGAGGTGTACCCTGTTTCTATGAATATACAGATAATGCATGAATAGACCTTAATTTCAATAAATAATATAACTTGTTCCACTTTAAGTAATGGATTGAATTGATATCTGAAAATATATAAGAAATCTTATATTGATATGCAATCATTCATGACAACCAGTTATACACCTAATGTTAATATTAGGTTACGGTTTATCATGAAGTTTGTGTGAGTTTTGCTTCAAAAGTGATTATGGAAATCGAAAATAATGTGTTTGGAAAGAAGTCTCATGAAAAGGCCAGTCAAGGAACACCGAGGAATTCATGAGTTCTGAAGAAGGAAGTGATTGAAATTGAAAAAAATGACGATAAATTTGCTTACTTGTGGATGAAATATTATAATATGATGTGAATAAACTGAAGAAATAGTAATGTACCATTGTTGAATAAAAATGAACATCAAAATACACATCATGTCCCACAGGAATCTACTCGCATTGATGTTAAACTGTGTCAGTTACTGTAGAAATATTAGGATTTCTTTGCACCATTCACCAAAGTTAGTTTTCTTTTTTTTTTAATTTTTATTTATGCTTGTTCAAAACATTACATAGTTCTTGATATATCATATTCCACACTGTGATTCAAGTAGGTAATGAACTCCCATTTTTACCCCGTAAACAGATTGCAGAATCACATCAGTTACACATCCATTGATTTACATATTGCCATACTAGTGTCTGTCGTATTCTGCTGCCTTTCCTAACCTCTACTATCCCCCTCCCCTTACCTCCCCTCCCCTCTTCTCTCTCTACCTCTTTACTGTAATTCATTTCTCCCCCTTGTATAATTTTTTCCTTTCCCTCACCTCCTCTTTTATGTAATTTATATAACCCTGAGGGTCTCCTTTTATTTCCATGCAGTTTCCCTTCTCTCTCCCTTTCCCTTCCTCCTCTCATCCCTGTTTAATGTTAATTTTCTTCTCATTCTATTCGTCCCTACTCTGTTCTTAGTTACTCTCTTTATATCAATAAAGACATTTGGCATTTGGTTTTACGGATTGGCTAGCTTCACTTAGCATAATCTGCTCTAATGCCATCCATTTCTCTGCAAATTATATCATTTTGTCATTTTTTAATGCAGAGTAATACTCCATTGTGTATAAATGCCACATTTTTTATCCATTCATCTATGGAAGTGCATCTAGGTTTGTTCCACAGTCTTGCTATTGTAAATTGTGCTGCTATGAACATCAATGTAGCAGTGACCCTGTAGCATTTTTTTTTTAGGTCTTTAGGGAATTGACTGAGAAGGGGAATACCTGGGTCAAATGGTGGTTCCATTCCCAGTTCTACAAGAAATCTCCATACTGCTTTCCAATTTGGCTGCACCAATTTGCAGTCCCACCAGCAATGTACAAGTTTACCCTTTTCTCCACATTATCACCAGAACTTGTTGTTGTTTGAGTTCATAATAAATATCTGGAATGGAAAATGCTCAGGAGTTCACAACCTTGAAGGTGGTAGAGGAGTTTCCAAAAGTAAGGGACAGGGTAAATACCACAAATATGGAGCTGTGTCGGCCTTAAGACTTCTTGAGAAAATGCCTCTGAGGTTGGGCACTTGAAATATACGTTGTTGTCAGGAGCTTTAGCTTCCTTTGTAGTGAGACCATCAAAGCTGAGTCTGCATCTATGTGACCTGAAGAACATGGTTTTTTATTTTCCTATAAACATGAGGCAGCAGTGCTGAATTCTCTCTTTGTAGGCAAACTGGGGCTACTGGGGGCTAAGTGTCTCCCCGTGTGGACTGTGAAGCCATTTGATCATCCTTCACATTTCGTCATGTTATTTGATGCTGCACTGAAAGTTTGGTATTTACTTTATGAAATAAAGGAGTTTAACTGTGATACAGTGCTGCAGTGAGTTCTGTCACGTGTTGTGGTCAGGATCGGCAGGAGAATGTACCAAGAAGGCTTCTATCACACATAGTTGCCCCCTTGACCATAGCAATATGATTCTGAACATTGGCCTGAAACCTCTCCATTCAACAAGATGCCTTTACATCCAAAGTTCTGCTAGCTGCACATGTCAGTCACAAACCATTTCTAAGCCAATGGCAGATCCACGTGGCCCCACCACAGATGTTTTTTCACACACCTACACTCTACTGCTCTTGGCCCACTACTCAGCAGGCTCCAACTTACTGGCATCTCTTTTCTACACCATTATCATGAAACTCAGTCAAACCAGACAGTGTCTTGTATACTCATGATAAGCACCAGGACATCAAATGTTTTTCCAGTGCCAGCTGGTCATGGAAATTTCAAAAATTTCATGGTATTTTCTAGCCATTTTTCAAGGATGAAGTTGGAGGTACTGTGGGTTTCAATTCATTCAGGAACCATTAAATGTTGAGGAAGCTCATTTCAATGGAAGCTCTAGAGAACTCTCACAGGCAAGTCTTCCGAAAGAGTGGCCCAATGACACATAAAGCCAGCCACATTGAAGTCTACAATGTGAGGTCCATGTGTGTTTTGACTCTCAACTATTGCTTCCAAGTCTTTCAGAATATAATCAAGTGATATCCTCGCTGAGATTCCCAGTGCTCTGTGGAAAGCCACCCTGGGCCTAGATCTCAGTTTCCAAGGGTGACTCTCATGTGTGGCCTCCGAAAATCCCAACACAATTCATGGCAATACTTCTCTAAGGTCAGTTCCAGAACTCAGTCTCCAAGGGGAATCCCACAAGAGTTTAAACCCAGGTGGACACAGTCATCTTTTCCAACTGCCATACAAATGACCACAATTGAAACCAAAACACTCCCACATATCCCTCATGTTTTTCCATATAGACACTCATCATAACCTCTCGCTGGAGGTTTCCATGAGGGGCGCAGACCAAGACACTGTCCAAAATAAGCTCCCTTGCCCCTAATTTGCCGAAAGTCAGGGTGGCCTACACACCCTTACTGTGAACCAGAACTGATCAAATAGGGATGTAGTTAATACTGTTCTGCTTTTCCAATTTGAGGCCTACTGACTGTCAGGTATAGATTCTTTATGTGATTTGGAGTCATCAGAAAACCCAAGCACTTCTGCAGGGGTTCAAAGAACTCATTTGAACTAAAGGATCCTGATTCTTACTTGATGAAGGTCAGGAATCTAATAGAGGAAGGCAAGAGACTCATTTGCCATTTCTGTTTTGAATGCACACATGGAATCTATCTTTAGATGCATCAGGTGCTGAGAATCTAAGCCACAACCTCACACAGAACCAAGAGGCTGATTCAGACACATCCTTTTACAAAGCAATTAAGCAAAGAGCAACAGGTGATGCCCATTCATTTTCATTTGAAAACTGTTTTCTTCAGGCTTCACAAAGGGGTGGCCAGAGGCAAAGACCTTCCTGACATTTAGGGCAACAGAAAAACAGGTAAGCAAAAGACCCAAAGCAGGGTTTCTCCAATGAGACTTTCCTGGTCACACTGATATCTGAGTTTTCTGAGATGCTCCCCATTCACTTCAGCTATCAAGTACATGGTCATGTCACAGAGCTTGGAGGTTGTATATATCTTGGACACAAAACCATGAGCCTATTCTGGAGAGTGGCCAGAATTCAGGAAGAAAACAGGATCTTAGGAAGATAGTAGGTTTTGCCCATCCAGAAGGCAAGCCGCGGTCCATTCATCAATTGGGCAGGATGAATGCCAGGAAGCTTTCTACTAGACAGGACACATCCATTAATTCATTCTCTTTTCTAATGTCTACAACCACAGACACAGTGGGATACACAGACATAGAAACACTCACATGTCAAACGACTTACTAGAAACAGTGCAATCCAAACCAAACAAACCGCATTTTCTACCTATTCTCAGAACATGTGACAAAACCACAAAACCACAACCACTCCCACAAAGGCACCTCCTTCCCCCAAGTAGGTCTGTGACTATTCAGCGTGTCCTCTGACTGGTGGGCCATACAATGTTCTCCCGAAATGTCCTGTCCTGACTCAGATCTGGTCTTCTTGGCCAACTCTGTGAAGTTGTCAGGAGCCAGCGGTGAGCCACTACCTGCTTTCTCAGAAAAGGTCCCTCTTCAGAGCTCTCCTGGCCTTTGGCCATCCTCACATAGGTAGGTACCAAGAAAGACTGACCCTGTCCTTGGTAAAACCGAACAAGTGAGCCTACTGGGACTGGGACTGGGACTGGCTCTGGGTGCCTGTCTTCATGGATCCCAAGTTCAGAGAATTTCTTCACCAAGGAAGTGACATAGGTCACTTCCTTCAGGAACTGAATCAGGTTACTGCCTTGGCAACCAATTTGTCCTAACAGTTGCTTCCAAGAGTCCAATGAGTTGGAGGCGGCCCCTACTTCCAGTGAAACTTTCACAATTTTGCATGGTATATCAACCATAGGCACCCAAAAAAAGCTCTCCAGATAGGCCTGGTTTGGTCCATCTTCTATACATTAAGAAAAGAAATGTTGATTCAGACACATCCCTTCATGCTAACCAGGTTGTTTGTCATGGAAGATGACTTTTGCTCTCTGACGTCATTCATAGCTGCCTACATTTAATCCTGGGATCATTTCTTTAATGACCTTGGAGGTTCTCAGCAAGTGGAAGATCCCCTAATTTCTGTATTGAAAGACCAACTCTGTCCCTGCTCTTCAGTAAAGTTAGATTGAGAGAACAGTGTATGGTCAGGGTTAATAACATGTTCCATTTGGGTTAGGAATCATTCTGCGGGATGAATTATGGTATTGGGAACGTGCGATATTTATAAGAATATAAGTTAATTATAAGTATGAAAACAGACATCTAGGTAATATTTGAAGCCCAGAATTGCATTGGACCCTTAGCTGGGATTCTTAGCTTTGAATTATATTCTGCACAGATGTCTCAGATAAATCGATATACAATGGCATAATTTCTTGTACCTTGGTTTATTGAATGTTGAAGAGAACATCCAGTCAAAAAGGGATAATTTGTAGGATTAATAAGATAGTTGGTAGGTTTTGAAAGAAGAGTGAGTATAGGATTTGGATAAAAAGATCTTTAGCTGTAGGGTTTCGGATAGAGTGAATGTAATTGTCAGCACATGTGGAGAGTCTGTCAAAAGGATGAACTGGGGAAAAAAGTAGGAATGCAGATATCAATTGACATTAGGATATCAGGCAAAGTATAAAGTGAGTGATAGAATTATACATTTTCAACAGGCTTGAGTTTGAATATATAATCTTAGGAAGAAACAAACATGTAGTCACCAATAGGATGAACTTTTGAGAGCATTAGGCAACATGGACATGGATGTTTTCCGTAATCCATGCTCACTTTTCATTTAGGCTTTGGTACAAACATAAGTTTGACCTCTTCTTTCTGTGTGCAGAATACTACTGTGGTAAAATGTATATGTAGATCAGGTGACATGAGTATTTCTTCCACCATTTCTGGGAGCAATATTTTGAAGACGTATAAATTATTTTTGGAGGTAAAAATGGTGTACACTCTGTCTATAATTATAGAAATAATGCATGAATAGACCATACTGTAAATAAATATTATAACTGGTTCTAACTTTAAATAATGGATTGAATTGATATCTGAAAATATACAGAAAATCTTACATTGATATACAATCCTTCATTCCAACCAGTAATATATCTAATGGTTATATGAGCATTATGGTTTTTCATGAAGAATGTGTGAGTTTTGCTTGAAAAGTGATTATGGAAATCGGAAATAATGTGTTTGGAAAGAAGTCTCATGAAAAGACCAGTCAAGAAACCTGGAGGAATACATGTGTTTTGAAGCAGAAAGTGATTGAAAGTGAAACAAATGCCTATATATTTGTGAACTTGTGGATCAAATATATATCCTATGATGTGCATAAACTGAAGAAATAGTAATGTACCACTGTTACATAAAAATGAACGTCAAAATACACATCATGTCCTCTCCCACAGGAATCTACTTGCATTGATGTTAAACTGGGTCAGTTATTGTAGAAATATTAGGATAATGCCGCAGTCTTGCTGGGCACAATCAGGAGCCACTTGCCAAAAGAAACAAACTTTATTTTTAGCACCACACACGCCAAACAAAACAGCCTCTCAGGAAAAACCTTCAGAGCCCCAACTGCCACCACTGGCTTCCCAAAACCTCTCCCTCCCACATGAGCCTCTCTCCGCCTCCCACAATCCTCCTGCTCTTGAGGCCGATTGGCTGGGTCATGTGGGCAAAGTCAAAAAAAGTCCCCCAATGAGCAGTTTTGTGGTCTGAAAGGGCAGGGAAACAGCCCATTGAGCATCACCGCAGAGGAGCCAATCAGCTAGTTGTTGCTGGGGCCGCTGTGAGCCAATCATCAGCCGGCAGCTGGAAGTTTGCTGGCAGCAGGAATTTTTCTGGGGCCCCTTTGGCTGTGGCTCTCAACATCTTCCCCTCTCTGTTTAAACAACACGCATGTGGCTTAGGGACCGTGCCTGCCTTAGGTTGTCCAATAGTACTTATGGTCTTTACACGTTAAGTTGGTACCATTGCAATTGGATCTTACCCGTCACTGACTACCCGTCCAGTATAGAGCCACACCTGTGGAGAGGTCTTTGTACCAGCGGGGGTGGGTGAGGTTCTTTGCCTCACCTCTGTTGGCCCCCCCAAATTTTAGCTGGACGATCATGACACGCAGAAGGGAGGAAGATACACCAAGCCAATTGACGGCTCCTTTTGGAAAAATTGTACCACCGATGACATCATCAGCAAATATACCCCAACACTACGACAAGTCGCTGCACCAACAGATAGTTCACAATGCATTTAGGTGAGTTCACATGTGTCCAGGCAAGTTCTGCAAGCAGTACAGGGATGGCTATTGCAGAAGCTGTAGACTGGAATTATCTTTGATTTCACCTGCACTGGGATGAAGATAGGAACTCTGGCAATAATGTCTAAAGAAAAAAATTATGTAACATTCCAGAAGGCACTAAAACCAAAAAAAAAAAAAAAAAACATATGTAACATTCCAGAAGGCACATCAAAAACCAAAATGGCCCAAAAAGCATTCATTGAGGATGAAGTCTCTCACCTTCCTCTGTAAGGTTCCTGACCTCCATAAAATGAGAATAGGGATTTATTGGGTCAAATGAGTTCTTCAAAACCCTGCAGAGGGTAGCCAATGGGTTATTGGGTTTTTTCATTACTCCAATTCACATCAAGAATCTATACTCCACAGACAGTAGGCCTCAAATTAGAGAAGCAGAGCAGTACTAAAGTCAGGGTTATTTGATCACTCCTGGTTCACAGAATGGGTCTCCAGGCCACCTTGACTTTAGGCAAATGAGAGGAAAGGGAGATTATTTTGGACACTGTCTTGGGCTGTGCCCCTCAAGGAAACGTCAAGCCAGAGGTTATGATGAGCGTCTATACGGAAGAAGATGAGGGCCATTTGGGAGTTTTTTGGTTTTCCTTGTGGTCATTTATGTGGCAGTTGGAAGAGATGACTGGGTCCACCAGGGCTTGAACTCTGGTGTGATTCCCCTTAGAGACTGAGTTCTGGAACTTACCTCAGAGAAGTATTGCCATGATTTGTGTTGGGATTTTAGGCGGCCACCCATGAGAGTCGCCCGTTGAAACTGAGATCTAGGCCCGGGGTGGCTTTCCACAGAGCACTGGGAATCTCAGACAGAATATCATATGATATTATTTTGAAATACTTGCCAGACATAGTTGAGAGTCAAAACACACATGGACCTCACATTGTAGACCTCAATTGGCCTGGCTTCATGTGACTATTTGGCCACTCTTTGGAAAGCCTTGCCTGTGAGAGTTCTCCAGAACTTTCCTTGAAATGAGCTTCCTCAACATTGAATAATTCCTGAAAGAATTGAAACAAATAATGCCTCCAACTTCATCCTTGTAAAATGGCTAGATAAATACCATGAAATTTTTGAAATTCGCATGATGAGGTGGCACTGGAGAACCTTTGATGTTCTGTTGCTCATCATTAGTGTACCAGACAGTGCCTTGATTGATTGGGTATAATGAAAGTGGTGTAAAACAGAGATGCCGGTTAGATGGAGACTGCGGAGTATTTGGCCCAGAGCTGTAGTGTGCAGGTGTGTGATAAAATATTTATGGTGGTGCCATGTGGATCTGCCATTGATTTCCAAATGGCTTTTAGCTGACATGGTGCACCCAGCAGACCCTTATATGCAATGGCATCTTGTTATATGGAGAGGTTTCAGGGCAATGTTCAGAATCAGGTTGCTATAGTCAAGGGGGCAAGCTATGTGGGATAGAAGCCGGATTGGTGCGTTCTCCTGGAGACTCTGACCCACCACATGTCACAGAACTCCCTCCAACACTGTGTCCCAGTTGAACTCCTTGTATTTCTTGAAGCAAATACCAAACTCCCAGTTCAGCACCAAGAAACACCATGAAAATTGAAGGATGACTAAATGGCTTCATCGTCCACACAGTTTGACACTTTGGCCCAGTGGCCTCTGTTTACCTACAAAGAGAAAAATCAGCACTGCTGCCTCAGGTTCATTGGAAAATAAGAAACCATGTTCTCCAGGTCACATAGATTCAGACCCAGCTTTGATGGTTTCACTACAAATGAAGACAAAGCTACTGACAACAACATATATTTCAAGTGCCACACCTCAGAGGCAGTTTCTCCAGAAGTCTTTTTTCCAGCAGACCTCCATGGTTGTGGAGTGTTTACCCAGTTCCTTACTTCTGGAAACTCCTCTACCTGCTCCCAGGTTGAGAACTCCTGAGAATTTTCCATTCCAGATATGTATTCACAGATTTTCTTACTCTTCTCCTCTAATTGTGTCTCACTTGGGGCAAAGGTAATGTCAAGGCATTGTTCTAGGTGAGAGTGGGAAGATTATTGTGTAGCACATATTTGCATACACATTGGATACATTATCCTATTTTCCATTTGAAATACTGAATTCCCGACACTAACCCATACCCTACTAGACTCTGACTACTTATCCTAAAATGATGGAGAAAAAGAAACCTAACAGAATAGAAATACAGGCCTTTTGTAGGAGGCATGGTGTATACTTGGATTTTCCTTCTCCTTTATCAACGATATGTGTTATGAATCTAGTCAACTTTTCATTGTAATATTTCTCCATGAGTTTTCAAAGTTAACACATATGTAAATTCCTGTCTCCTTTTCTCTGTAGCCTCTTTAGAACATGTATATTTTTATGCATATATAGACTCCTACCTGGTAACACACGTACATTCTTGTGAGCTCACTGACTTTGGAATATACAAATTATGAGAATAGATAACTTCCCCTAAATACTGATGGAACTGAAAATTCAACCTATGGGTGAGCTTCCTAGTGAACAACATCATACATAAATCCATGTTCAGTAAAATGAATATTTTTAGATATGTGGATGATATATATTTCATGATAAATTTTGATTGGCATATATATTGCTACATTTTATTGTTGTGTGTGTGTATATGTATATATATATCTATATATATCTATATATATCTATATATATCTATATATATCTATATATATATATATATATATATATATATATATATATTCACGAGATTTTCCAGATTTTCCAAAATATGAAATAAATGTGTCTTATTATAGACTCCCTAAATTCATTCAAGTTCATGTATGTGGATTTAAAATCAACATTTTACATGATTATCATCAGTCTGGCTGGGCACAATTCAGGAGCCAATTGTCAAAAGAAACGAACTTTATTTTTAGAACCACACAAACCAAACAAAACAGCTTCTCAGGAAAAACCCTCAGAGCCCAACTGCCACCACAGTCTTCCCACAAGCCTCTCCCTCAACCACAAGCCTCCTCCTTTTGAGGCCGATTGGCTGGGTCACATGGGTGGAGCCAAAAAAGTCCACCAATGAGCAGCTCCGTTGTCTGAAAGGGAAAGGAAACATCCCATTGAGCATCACCACAGAGGAGCCAATCAGCTAGATGTTGCTGGGGCCTCTGTGAGCCAATCATCCACTGGCAGTCTGAATGGGCGGGGAAACAGCTCAATGAGCATCTGCAATGAGCATCACCACAGAGGAGCCAATCAGCTAGATGTTGCTGGGGCCGCTGTGAGCCAATCATCAGCCGGCAGCTGGAAGTTTGCTGGCAGTTGGAGGTTTCCTGGGGCCCCTTTGGCTGTGGCTCTCAACATCACCCCCTCTCTGTTTAAACAACAAGCATGTGGCTTAGGGACCATGCCTGCCTTTGGTTGTTCAAAAGTACATATGGTCCTTACTGGAGAACCTTGGCTGTGGCTATCAACAGGATTTGTATGTACCATTCACTGAAGTTAGTTTTCAGTACTAGGAAACAAATATGTATTTCAGGTGGATAAATATTTCTGCGAAAAATCTTGTGAAAAGTTGATTATAAATCCACATACTTGAACATAAATGAATTTAGGGAGTGTAAATAAGATACATATATTTCATATTTTGAAAAATCTGGAGAGTGTGTGGGTGTGTGTGTGTATACACACACACACACACAAACAGATATTAAAATGTAGCAACATATATGCAAATCGAAATTCACCATGAAATATACATCAATCACAGATCCAAAAATATTCAATTTTCTTATCAGGGATTTATGTATAATGTTGTTCTACTAGGAAGCTCACCCATTATTTGAATTTTCAGTTCGAACAGCGTTTAGGAGGAGTGATGTCTTCTCACAAATTGTATCTCCCAAGTCAGTCACCTCACAAGAATGTAGGTGTGACACCAGGTAGGATTTGATATGTGCATATAAAAATACATTGCTGAATAGGCTACAGACAAAGGGAGACAGGAATTCACATATTTGTTAACTTTAAAAACACACGGAGATCTATTTCAATTAATAATAGACTGGATTTATAACACCTAACATTTATCATGCAAAAGGCAAGATCAACTATACACCATGCCTCGTCTGAACTGCTTGTATTTCAATTCTGTTTGTGTTACTTTTCTGCATCATATTAGAATTAGTAGTCAGAGTCTAGTAGGGTATGGGTTCGTGTCAGGGATTCAGTATTTCGAATGGAAAATTGGAAAATGAATCCAATGTGTATGCAAATATGTGCTACACACAAAAAATTCCCACTCTCATTCAGAACAATGGCTTGAAATAACCACGCCCCATGTAAGAAACAATTAGAGGAGAAGAGTTAGAAAATCTGTGAATACATACGTAGAATGGAAAATGCTCAGTAGTTCACAACCTTTGAGGTGGAAGAGACGTTTCCAAACCTTAGGGACAGGGTAAAACTCCACAAACATGGAACTCTGCTGGCCTAAACACTTCTGGAGATACTGACAATGAGGTTGGGTACTTGAAATATATGTTGTTGTCAGAAGCTTTAGCTTCCTTTGTAGTGAGACCATCAAACTTGGGTCTGCATTTTTGTGACCTGGAGGACATGAATTCTTATTGTCCAATGAACATGAGGCAGCAGTGCTGAATTCACTCTTTGTAGCTAAACTGTGGCCACTGGGGGATAAGTGTCTCCCCGTCTGGACTTTGAAATCATTTGGTCATGCTCCACTTTTCGTGGTGTTTCTTGCTGCTGCAGTGGGTGTTTTGTATTTGGTTCATGACATACAAGGAGTTAAACTGGGACACAATGCTGGAGGGAGTCCTGTAACGTATGGTGTGTCAAGGTCTGCAGGAGAATGCACCAACCAGGCTTCTATCCCCCATTGCTTGCCCCCTTTACCATAGGAACTTGATTCTGAATATTGCCCTGAAAACTCTCCATGTAACATGATGCCTTTACATACAAAGTTCTGCTAGCTGCACCATGTCAGTCCCAAGCCATTTGAAAGCCAATGTAAGATCCACATGACCCCACCACAGATGTATTGTCACACACCTGCACACAACTGCTCTAGGCCCACTACTCAGCAGGCTCCAACTTACTGGCATGTCTGTTCTACACCATTTTCATGAAACGCAGTCAATGAAGGCATTTTCTGGTACACTCATGATCAGCAACAGGACATCCAAAGGTTCTCCAGTGCCACCTGGTCATGGGAATTTCAAAATTTGGTGGTAGTTATCTAGCCATTTTTGAAGGATGAAGTTGGAGGCACTGTGGTTTTAAATTCATTCAGGAGCCATTAAATATTGAGTAAGCTCATTTCGATGAAAGCTCTGGAGAACTCTCACAGGAAAGGCTTCCCAAAGAGTGGCCCAAGGTCACATGAAGCCAGGCCCATTGAGGTCTACAATGTGAGGTCCATGTGTGTTTTGACTCTCAACTATGGCTGTCAAGTCTTTCAAAATAAAATCATGTGATATCCTTGCTGAGATTCTCAGTGCTCTGTGGAAAGGAACCGTGGGCTTAGATCTCAGTTTCCAAGGGTGACTCTCATGCATGGCCTGCTAAAATCCCAACACAATTCATGGCAATACTTCTCTAAGGTCAGTTCCAGAACTCAGTCTCTAAGGTAAATCACACCTGAGTTCAATCCCAGGTGGACCCAGTCATCTCTTCCAAATGCCACACAAATGACCACAATTAAAACCAAAACACTCCCACATGGCCCTCATCTTCTTCCATATAGACACACATCATAACCACTGGCTGGTGGTTTTCATGAGTTGCGCAGCCTAAGACAGTATCCAAAATAAGCTCCCTTGCCCCTTATTTGCCTAAAGTCATGGTGGCCTGGACACCCTTCCGGTGAACCATGAGTGATCAAAAAGGCTTGCAGTTAATACTGCTTTGATTTTCCAATTTTAGGCCTACTGACTCTTGGGTTTAGATTCTTAATGTTAAATGGAGTCATGAGAAAAACCAAGCACCTCTGGGCTAGCCTCTTCAGGGCTTTGAAAAACTCATTTGACCAAAAAGATCTTGATTCTCACTTGATGGAGGTCAGGATCCTTAGAAGAATTCGAGAGACTTCATCCACAATGACTGCTCTTTTGGCCATTTTGGTTTTGGATACACAAGAGATCTTTCTTTAGATCCCTCAGGTTCTGAGAATCTAGGCCACAGCCTCACAGGGGGCCAAGAGCCTGAATCAGACACATCCCATTCCAAAGCAATTAAGCAAAGAGCCACAGGTGATGCCCATTTATTTCCATTTGAAAACTGTTTTCTTCATGCTTCACAAAGGGGTGGCCTGAGGCAAAGATGTTCCTGACATTCAGTGCAACAGAACAATAGGTAAGCAAAATTCCCAAAGCAGCGTTTCTCCACTGAGACTTTCCTGGTCACACTGATATCTGAGTTTTCTGAGATGCTCACCATTCCCTTTAGCTATGTAGTACATGGCCATGTCACAGAGCTTGGAGGTGGTACATATTTTGGACACAAAACCATCAGTCTATTCTGGAGAGTGCCCACAATTCAGAAAGAAAACAGGAACTTAGGAAGATAGTAGGTGTTGCCCATCTATAAGACAAGCCACAGTCCATTCATAAATTGGGCAGGATGAATGCTGAGAAGATTTCAACTAGACAGGACTCATCCATTGATGCATTTTCTTTTCTAATGTCTACAACCAGGGGCACAGTGGGATACACTGATATCCAAACACATGCCTTGTCAAACGACTTACTACAAACAGGTCCCGCCAAAACAAACAAACCACCATTCCTACCTATTCTCAGAACATGAGACAAATTCACAAATCCCCACCCACACCCACAAAGACACCTCCTTCCCCCAAGTAGGTCTGTTACTATCTGGAGTTTCCACTGACTCGTGGGCCATAGTATGTTCCAAATAAATGGCCTTCCTGTCTCAGACCTGCTTTCCTTGTGCAACTCTGTGAATTTGTCAGGAGCCAGCAGTGTGCCACTACCTGCTTTCTCAGGAAAAACCCCTCTTCAGAGCTTTCCTGCGTTTTGGACATCCTCACATCAGTAGGTACCAAAAATGAATGTCTGTGTCCTTGGTAAATCCAAACAAGGAGACCACTGGGACTGGGACTGGACTGGCTATGGGTTCCTGTCTTCCTGGATCCCAAGTTCAGAGAGTTCCATCACCAAAGAAGTGATGTGAGGTCACTTCCTTCAGGAACTGAATCAGATCACTGCCTTGGCAACCTCTTTGTCCTAACAGTTGCTCCCAAGGCTACCATGAGAAAGAGGCTGCCCCTACTTCCTGTGACACTTTCACAAGTTAGAATGCTATATCAACCATAGGCACCCGGGAGCAGCTCTCCACACAGGCCTTGTTTGGTCCATCTTCTCTACATTAAAAAGAGAGAGGCTGATTCAGAAACAACCCTTCATTCTGACCATGTTGTTTGCCAGGGAAGATGACTTTTGCTCTCTCAGGTCCTTCATAGCTGCCTACATCTTCTCCAGTGATCATTTCTGCATGGAACTTTGTGGTTCTCAGCAGGTGGAAGATCCCCTACATTCCTATATTGTAAGACCAACTCTGTCCCTGCTCGTCTGTAAAGTTAGATTGAGGGAACAGTGTATGGTTAGGGTTAATAACATGTTCGATTTGGGTTAGAAATTATTCTGCTGGATGAATAATTGTACAAGAATAATGAGGTGAAATGTATGTAGGAAAACAGAAATCTAAGTAAAATTTGAAGCCCAGAAGCGGATTGGGCTTCAAGGGATTGTGATACTTAGCATTGGGATCAAGGGATTGTGATACTTAGCATTGAATTATGTTCTGCAGAGATGTCTCAGAGAGATCGATATACAATGGCATAAGACCCTGTACCTTGGATTATTGAATGTAGAAGAGAACATCCAGTCAGAAAGCGTTAATAGGTAGGATTAGGAAGATAGTCAGTAGGTTTAGGAGGAAGAGTGAGTATAGGATTTTGAATAAAAGTTTCTTAGCAATAGGGTTTCGATTAGAGTGTGAATGGAAATGTCAGCACATGTGAAGAGTCAGTCACAATGATGAACTGGGGAAAATATGTAGGAAAGCAATCAATAGAGACATTATGAAATCAGGAAAAGTATAAAGTGAGAGAAAGGATTAGATGTTTTCAACAGGGTTGAATTTGAATATATAATCTTAGGAAGAAACAAATATATTGTCACAAATAGGATTGATTTTTGAGAGCATTAGGCAACTTGGACATGGATGTTTTTAGTAATCCATATTCACTTTACATTTAGGCTTTGGTACAAACATAAGTGTGACCTTTTCTTTTTGTGTCCAAATATTACTGTGATAAAATGTATATGTAGATAAGGTGACATGAGTATTTCTTCCATCATTTCTGAGACCAATAATTTGAAGACGTATAAATTAGTATTGGGTTTACAAAGAGGTGTACCCTGTGTCTATGAATATAAAGAAAAAGCATGAATAGACTGTACAGTGAATAAATAATATAACTGGTTTCACTTTAAATCATGGATTGAATTGATATCTGAAAATATATAAGAAATATTATATTGATACAAAATCATTCATTCCAACCAGTTATACATCTAATGGTAATATTAGGGTTATGGATTATCATGAAGGGTGTGTGAGTTTTGCTTCAAAAGTGATTATGGAAATCGAAAATAATGTATTTGGAAAGAAGTCTCATGAGAAGACCAGTCAAGAAACATGGAGGAATACATGTGTTTCGAAGCAGAAAATGATTGAAAGTGAAACAAATGCCTATAATTTTGTAACTTGTGGATGAAATATATATCTTATAATGTGCATAAACTGAAGAAATAGTAAAATACCAGTGGTGAATAAGAATGAACATAAAAATACACATCATGTCCCATAGGAATCTACTTGCATTAATGAGAAACTGGGTCAATTATTGTAGAAATATTAGGATTTGTATTCACGATTCACTGAAGTTAATTTTCAGTAATAGGAAACAAATAGTATTTCAGGTGGTTGAATATTTCCGAGAATAATCTTGTGAAATGTTGACTATAAATCCACATACATGAACTAGAATGAAATTAAGGAGTGTATAATAAGACACATACATTTAATATTTTAAAACATCTGGAGTGTGTATACACACACACACACACACACACACACACACACATTAAAAAGTAGTAGTATATATGCCAATCGAAATTCATCATGAAATATATATCATCCACAGATCGAAAAATATTCATTTTCCTGAACATGGAATTATGTATAATATTGTTCAACTAGGAAGCTCAGAGAGAGGATGAATTTTCAGATCCCACAGTGTTTAGGAGGAGTGATCACTTCTCACAATTTGTATCTGCCAAGTCAGACACCTGACAAGAATGTACGTGTGATACCAGGTAGGATTCTATATATGCATATAAAAATAGATGTGCTGAATAGGCTACATAGAATGGGAGAGAGGAATTCACATATTTGTTAACTTTAAAAACACATGGAGAACTATATCAATTACAAATTGACTAGATTTATAACACCAACACTTTGTCACGCAAAAGCCGTGTCCAACTATACACTATGCCTCCTCTGATATGCTTGTATTTCTATTCTGTTTGAGTTATTTTTCTCCATCATATTAGGATTAGTAGTCAGAGTATAGTAGGTTATGGGTTAGTGTCAGGGATTCAGTATTTCAAGTAGAAAATAGGAAAATGAATCTAATATGCATGAAAATATGTGCTACAAAAAATATTCCCACTCTCATCCAGAAGAATGCCTTGAAATTATCTTCGCCCCTAGTATGACACAATTAGAGGAGAAGAGTTAGAAAATATGTGAATACATATCTGGACTGGAAAATGCTCAGCATTACACAACTATGGAGGTGGTAGAACAGTTTCCAAAAGTAAAGGACAGTGTAAACCCTCCACAAACATGGAGCTATGCTGGCCTAAAGACTTCTTGAGAAACTGCCTCTGAGTTTGGGTAGTTGAAATATATGTTGTTGTCAGGAGCTTAACTTCCTTTGTAGTGAGACCATCAAAGTTTGGTCTGCATCTATGTAACCTGGAGGAAATGGTTTCTTATTTTCCAATGAACATGAGGCTGCAGTGCTGAATTCACTCTTTGTAGCTAAACTGTGGTCACTGGGGGCTAAGTGTCTCCCCATGTGGACATTGAAGCCATTTGGTCATCCTCCACTTTTCCTGGTGTTTCTTGCTGCTGCACTGGGTGTTTTGTATTTGCTTCACGACATACAAGGAATTCAACTGGGAAACAGTGCTGGAGGGAGTCCTGTAACATGTGGTGGGTCAGGGTCTGCAGGAGAATGCCCCAACTTGGCTTCTATCCCACATTGCTTGCCCCCTTGACCATACCAACCTGATTCTGAACATTGCCCTGAAACCTCTCCATATTACAAGATGCCATTTCATATAATGGTCTGCTGGCTGCACGAAGTCAGTCACAAGCAATTTGGAAGCCAATGTAATATCCACATGGCCACACCACAGATGTATTATCACACACCTGCACACCACTGCTCTAGGCCCACTACTCAGCACGCTCTAACTTACTGGCATCTCTGTTCTACACCATTTTCAAGAAACCCAGTAAATCAAGGCACTGTCTGGTACACTCATGATCAGCAATGGGACATCCAATGGTTATCCAGTGCCACCTGGTCATTGGGAATTTCAAAAATTTTATGATATTTATCTATCCATTTTTCAAGAATGAAGTTGAAGGCACTTTGGGGTTTCCATTCATCCCGGAACCATTAAATGGTGAGGAAGCTCATTTCAATGAAAGCTCTGAGGAAATCTCACAGGCAAGGCTTCCCAGAGTGTGCCCAAAGGGTCACATGAAGAAAGGCCCTTTAAGGTCTATAATGTGAGGTCCTTGTGTGTTTTGACTCTTAACTGTGGCTGCCAAGTTTTTCAGAATAAAATCATGTGATATCCTTGCTGAGATTCTCAGTGCTCTGTTGAAAGCTTTCCTGGGCCTAGATCTCAGGTTTCAAGGGCGACTCTTATGCATGGCCTCCTACAATCCCAACACAACTCATGGCAATACTTCTCTGAGGTCAGTTTCAGAACTCAGTTTCTAAGGGGAATCACACCAGTGTTCAAGCCCATGTGGACCCAGTCATCTATTCCAAACGCCACAAAAATGACCACATTTAAACCAAAACATTCCCACATTGCCCTTATCTTTAACCATATAAACACTCATCATTAACTCTGGCTGCAGGTTTCCAAGAGTGGCGCAGCCCAAGACAGTGTCCAAATAATGCACCCTTGCCCCTGATATGTCCAAAGTTAGGGTGGCCTGTTCACCCTTCTTATGAACCAGGAGTGATCAAATAGGCCTGCCATAAATACTGCTCTGCTTCTCCAATTTGAGGCCTACTGACTGTCAGGTATAGATTCTTTATGTGATTTGGCATCATGAGACAACCCAAGCAGTTCTGCAGGAATTTGAAGAACTCATTTGATCCAAAGGATCCCTATTCTCACTTGATGGAGGTCAGGAACCAAACAGAAGAAGTCAAGAGACTTCATCCACAATGACAGATTTTTTGCCATTTTGGTTTGGATGCACACATGGGATCTTCTTTAGATCTATCAGGAGCTGAGAATTTTAGCCACAGCCTCAAACAGGGCCTAGTGTCTGATTAAGACACATCCCTTTCCAGAGCAATTAAGCAAAGAGCCACAGGTGATGCCCATTCATTTCCATTTGAAAACTCTTTCTTCAGGCTTCACAAAGGGGTGGCCTGAGGCAAAGACCTTCCTGACATTCAAGGCAACAGAAACATAGATAAGCAAATGGAGCCAAGCAGGGTTTCTCCACTGAGACTTTACTGGTCACACTGGTATCTGAGTTTTCTGAGATGTTCCCATTCCCTTCAGCTATCAAGGACATGGCCATGTCACAGAGTTTGGAGGTGGTACATATCTTGGACAATAAACCATGATACTATTCTGGAGAGTGGCCAGAATTCAGGAAGAAAACAGCAACTTAGGAAGTTAGTAGGTGTTTCCCATCCATAAGGCAAGCAACAGTCCATTAATCAATTGTGCAGGATGAATGCTGTGAATCTTTCTACTAGACAGGACACCTCCATTGATGCATTCTCGTTTCTAATGTCTAAAACCACAGACACAGTGGCTACACAGACATAGAAACACTCGCCTTGTCTAAAGACTTACTAGAAAAAGTCGACTCCAAACCAAACCAACCACCTTTCCTACCTATTCTCAGAACATGAAACAAAACCGCAAACTCACACCCACAACCAAAAAGGCACCTCCTTCCCAAAAATAGGTCTTTAACTATCTGGAGTGTCCTCTGACTGGTGGGCCATACTATGTTCCACTCGAAATGGCCTGTCTGGTCTCAGATCTTGTCTCCTTGGCCAACTCTGTTATTCTGGGAGGAACCAGTGGTTAGCCACAACCTGCTGTCTCAAGAAAGGCCCCTCTTCAGAGCTCTACTGGCATTTGGCCATCCTCACATCACTAGGTACCAAGAAGGTCTGACTCTGTACTTGGTAAATCCAAACAAGTGAGCCCACTGGGACTGGGACTGGGACTGGCTCTTGGTGCCTGGCTTCTTGCATCCCAATTTCAGAGAGTTCCATCACCAAGAAAATGAGGTATGTCACTTTCTTTGGAACTGAATGAGGCCACTGCCTTGGCAACAACTTTGTCCTAACACTTGCTTACAATGGTCCCATGAGTTGGAGGGTGCCCCTACTTCCTGTGACAATTTGACTAGTTAGAATGGTATATCAAAATAGACACCATGGAACAGCTCTCCACGAAGGCCTGGTTAGGTCCATCTTCTCTACATTAAGAAGAGAGAGTCTGATGCATACACATCCCTTCGTCCTGTGCAGGTTGTTTGCCATGGAAGATGGCTTTTGCTCATTCAGGTCCTTCATAGCTGCCTACATCTTCTCCAGGGATAATTTCTACATCGAACTTTGAGGTTCTCAGCAGTTGGAAGATCACCTACATCCCTTATTGAAAGAATAGCCCTGTCCCTGCTCTTTTGTAATGTTAGATTGAGGCAACAGTGTATGGTTAGGGTTAATAACAGGTTCGATTTGGGTTAGGAATCATTCTGCGGGATGAATAATGGTATTGGGAACCTGCAATATATAGAAATATAGTGGTTAAATATAAGTATGGAAACAGAAATCTAGGTAAGATTTGAAGCTCAGAAGTGCATTGGGCAATAGATTGGGACACGTAGCTTTGAATTACGTTCTGCATACATATTTCAGAAAAATCGATATACAATGGCATAGGACCTTGTACCTCTGATGATTGAATGTAGTAGAGTACATCCACTCAAAAAGGGATAGTCGATAGGATCAGGAAGATAGTCAGTATGTTTCGGAAGAAGATAGAGTATAGGATTTGGACCAAAGTTCATTAGCAATAGGGTTTTGGTTAGAGAGTGAATGTCAATGTCAGCACATGTGAAGGGTCAGTCACATTGTTGAACTGGGAAAAATATGTAGGAAAGTAGATATCAATAGAGACATTAGGAAATCAGGCAAAGTATAAAGTGAGTGAAAAAACTAGACATTTCCAACAGTTTTGAGGTTGAATATATAATCTTAGGAAGAAACAAAAATGTGGTCACCAATAGGATTGACATTTGAGAGCATTAGGCAACCTGGATATGGATGTTTTTAGTAATCCATGTTCAGTTTCCATTTAGGCTTTGGTACAATCATACGTGTGACTTTTGCATTTTGTGTCCAGAATATTACTGTGGTAACATGCATATGTAGATCAGGTGACATGAGTATTTCTTCCACCATTTCTGGGAGCAATATTTAGAAGACGAATAAATTAGTATTGGGCATACTAAGAGGTGTACCCTGTGTCTATGAATATAGAGATAATGCATGAATAGACCATATAGTGAATAAATAATATAACTGGGTTCCACTTTAAATAATGGATTAAACTGATATCAGAATATGTATAAGAAATACTATATTGATATGAAATCATTCCTTCCAACCAGTTATACATCTAATGGTGATATTATAGTTATGGTTTATCATGAAGTGAGTGTCAGTTTTGCTTCAAAAGTGATAAAGGAAATCAAAAATAATGTATTTGGAAAGAAGTCTCATGATAAGACCAGTCAAGAAACCTGGAAGAATTCATGTGTTCTGAAGCAGGAAGTGATTGAAAGTGAAACAAATGCCTATAAGTTTGCTAACTTGTGGATGAAATATATATCCTATGATGTGCACAAATTGAAGAAATAGTAATGTACCAGTGTTGAATTAAAATAAATTTCAAAATACACATCATGTCACATAGGAATGTACTTGCATTGATGTTAAACTGGGTCAGTTACTGTAGAAGTATTAGTATTTGTATGCAACATTAACTGAAGTTAGTTTTCAATACTGCAAACAATATGTATTTCAGGTGGATGAATATTTCTGAGAATGATCTTGTGAAAAGTTGATTATAAATCCATATACATGAACATGAATGAATTTAGTGAGTGTATATAAGACACATATATTTCATATTTTGAAAAATCTGGAGAGTGTATATATATATATACAAAAAAAACACACACAGACAATAAATTAGCAATCGAAATTTATCATGAAATATATATCTTCCACAGATGCAAAATTATTTCTTTTAGAACATGGATTTATGTATAATGTTGTTCTTCTAGGAAACACACCCCTAGGTTAAATTTTCAGTTCCAACAGAGTTTAACAGGAGTGATCATTTCTCACAAATTGTATTTGCCAAATTAGCCTCCTCTCAAGAATGTAGGTGTGATACCAGGTAGTGTTCTATATGTGCATTTAAAAATACATGTGCTGAATAGGCTACAGAGAAAGGGAGAGAGGAATTCACATATTTGTTAACATTAAAAACACATGGAGAACTATTTCAATTAAAAATTGACTAGATTTATAACACCTACAATTAATCATGCAAAAAACAAGTCCAACTATACACCATGATTCCTCTGAACTGCTAGTATTCCTATTCTGTTTGTGTTATTTTTCTCCATCATATTAGGAGTAGTAGTCAGAGTTTATTAGGGTATGCGTTAGTGTCAGGGATTCAGTATTTCGAATGGAAAATTGGAAAATGACTCTAAAGGGTATGCAAATATGTGCTACACAAAAATGTTCACACTCTCATCCAGAAGATTGCCTTGGCATTACCTTAGTTCCAAGTAAGATACAATAAAGGACAAAAGTTAGAAAATCTGTAAATACATATCAGGAATAAAAAATGCTCAGGAGTTCACAAACTTGTAGGTGGTAGAGGAGTTTCCAATAGTAAGGGACAGGGTAAACACTCCACAAACATTGAGCTCTGCTTGTGTAAAGATTTCTTGAGAAACTCTCTGAGGTTGGGCTCTTAAAATACATGTTGTTGTCAGGAGCTTTAGCTTCCTTTGTTGTGTGACCATCAAATCTTGGTGTGCAAATATGTGACCTGAAGGACATTGTTTCTAATTTTCCAATGAAAATGAGGCAGCAGTGCTGAATACTCTTTTTGTAGTTAAACTATGGCCACTGGGGTGTAAGTGTCTCCCGGGTTGACTGTGAAGCCATTTGGTCATCCTCCAATTTTCGTGGTGTTTCTTGCTGGTGCACTGGGAGTTTGGTATTTGCTTCATGAAATACAAGGAGTTCAACTGGGACACAGTGCTGGAGGGAGTTCTATCACGTGTGGAGGGACACGGTCTGCATGAGAATGCACCAACCAGGATTCTGTCCCACATAGGTTGCCCCTTTGTCCATAGCAACCTGATTCTGAACATTGCCCAGAAACCTATCCATATAACAAGATGCCTTTACATATATGGGTCTGCTGGCTGTACCCTGTCAATCACAAGGCAATTGGAAGCCAATGGCAGATCCACATGCCCCAACACACATGTTTTTTCACACACCTTCACACCACTGCTCTAGGCCCACTAATGAACAGGCTCCAACTTACTGGCATCACTGTTCTACACAATTTTTATGAAACCCACTCACTCAAGGCACTGTCTGATACACTCATGATCAGCAACAGGACATCCAAAAGTTTTCCAGTGCCACCTGGTGATGGGAATTTCAAAAATTTCATGGTATTTATCAAGCCATTTTTCGAGGATAAAGTTGGAGGCTCTGTGGGTTTCAATTCATTCAGGAACCATTAAATGTTGAAGAAGCTCATATCAATGAAAGATCTTGAGAACACTCACAGGCAAGGCTTCCCAAAGAGTGGCCAAAAGGTCACATGAAGTCAGGCCCATTGAGGTATACAAAGTGAGGTCCATATGTGTTTTGACTCTCAACTGTGGCTTTAAAGAATTTCAGAATAAAATCATGTGATATCCAGGCTGAGATTCCCAGTGCTGTGGGCAAAGCCACCATGCACCTAGATCTCCCTGCACCACAATTAATACCTGAGATGTTGGTTGCATGGCCTTGTAAAATCCAAACACAATTCATCACAATACTTCTCTTATGTCACTTCCAGAATTCAGTCTCTAAGGGGAATCATACCAGAGTTCAAGCCCAGGTGGACCCAGTCATCTGTTCCAAGCGCCAAACAAATTACCACAATTCACAACAAAATGCTCCCACATGCCCCTTATCTTATTTCATGTAGACACTCATCATAACATCTGGATGGAGGTTTCCATGAGGGGCACAGCACAAGACAGTGTCCAAAATAACCTTTCTTGCCCCTCATTTGCCTAAAGTCAGTGTGGCCTGGAAATCCTGACTGTGAACCAGGAGTGATCAAATACGCCTGCCGTTAATACTCCTTGGCTTCTCCAATTTGATGCCTACTGACTGTGGGGTTTAGATTCTTTATGTAAACTGGATTCATGAGAAAACCCAAGCACCTATGGGCTAAACTCTGCTGGGCTTTAAAGAACTCATTTGATCCAAAGGATCCCTATTTTCACTTGATGGATGTCAGGAATCTTAGAGAAGAAGGTGAGAGTCTTCATCCACAATAACTGCTCTTTTGGCCATTTTGGTTTTGGATGCACCCATGGGATCTTTCTTTAGATCCATCAGGTGCTGAAAATCTAAGCCACAACCTCACACAGGGCCAAGAGGCTGATTCAGACACATCCCTTTCCAAAGCAATTAAGCAAAGAGCAAAACACACACAGACATTATAAAGTGGCAATATATATGCCAATTGAAATTCATGATGAAATATATATCGTCCACAGATCCAAAATATTAATTTTACTGAACATGGATTTATGAATAATGTTGTTCAACTAGAAAGGTTACCCTTAGGTTGAATTTTAAGATCCAATAGCGTTTAGGAGCAGTGATCTCTTGTCATAATTTGTATCTGCCATGTCAGCCACCTCACAAGAATGTATATGTGATACCAGGTAGGATTCTATATGTTTATATAAAAATACATGTGATGAATAGGCTACAGAGAAAGGTATAGAGGAATTCACATATTTATTAACTTAAAAAACACAAGGAGAACTATTTCAATTAAAAATTAACTAGATTTATAACACCTACCCTACATAATGCAAAAGGCAAGTCCAACTATACACCATGCCTCTTCTGAACTGCTTGTATTTCTATTGTGTTTGTATGCACTGTGGGTTTCAAGAACCATTAAATGTTGAGGAAGCTCATTTGAATGAAACTCTGGAGAACTCTCATAGGCAAGGCTTCCCAAAGAGTGACCAAAAGGTTAGATATAGCCAGGCCCATTGAGGTCTACAATGTGAGGTTCATGTGTGTTTTGACTCTCAACTATGGCTACCAAGTCTTTAAGAATAAAATCATGGGATATCTTGGCTGAAATTCTCAGTGCTCTGTGGAAATCCACCCTCGGCCTTGATCTTAGTTTCCAAGGGCGACTCTCATGCTTGGCCTCCTAAAATATCACCACAATTCATGGCAATACTTCTCTGAGTTCAGTTCCAGAAGTCAGTCTCTAAGGGGAATCACACAAGAATTCAAGCCCAGGTGGACCCACTCATCTCTTCCAACCGTCACACAAATGACCACAATTAATACCAAAACACTCTCACATGGCCCTCCTCTTCTTCTATAAAGGCACTCATCATAACATCTGGCTGGAGGTTTCCATGAGGGGCACAGCCCAAGACAGTGTCCCAAATAAGCTCCCTTGCCACTCATTTGCCTAAATTCAGGGTGGCTTGGACACCCTTCTTGTGTACCAGGAGTGATCTGAAAGGGTAAAATAAATTGAAATTAAAGTGTAAAAGTTGAAGTGTAAAAGACTGGGTTTTGTAAAGTTTCTAAGCTGTAAGGCCTGAGTTAAAATGTAAAGGACCAGTTATTGTTAAGTTCCTATGCTACATGCAAAACCTGAAATTCCTGTAGCTTGTAGTACAATTCCCGACTGCCCAGTAAATATTCCCCCTGACCGCCTGGTTATTTAATAACCTAGGACCCTGTGTGGCCTGGCACATAGGCATTGCAAGGCCTAAAGCAATCTGTTTGAATGTGTACCTCGCTTTAGAACTGACCTATCACTCCTGCCTCACCTGTTCCTGCCAATGAATGAACTAATCATGTTTAGGAATTGTTGTTTGATTTTTCTGCGGTGTATGTTGATTTCTTAAAGGAGACTGTGATATATGTAAAGTCCCGCCCTCCCCAGAAAGTGTACTTAAGCACTGCTCAACCCCTGCTCGGGGCTCTGGGCTGCTCTCCCTTCTTGAGTGAGCACGTAGCCCCAGCATGCTGGATTGGATCCTCAATGAACGCCTTTTTCTGTTGCATGAGCCGCGGTCTCTTGGTGGTCTCTTCCTCCGACGTTCACCGGATCCTTACATTTGGTGCGTTGGCCGGGAATCATGCAGCATAGGACAAGGACACCCCAACAGACCCCTCTGGGGGTAAGTAAGGCGCTTCTTTCCATTTTTCCTTGCGATCGCTCAGAGCTTTTTGTTCAGGTTCCGTTTTTCCGTTTTTGGTTTGGGTTGGCAGAGTGGCTGCCAGCGGAGAACGTAAGTTCCCCCTGTCAGTGGTGGACAAACGTGTCCTAAAGCCACAGACCACGTCCTTGCAAGGGATGCCTTGGAGGACTCAGGGAGTGATGGATGTGCCCTCATTAGGTGAGGAGGGACGGATGAGCCCACAGTAGGTGACTCTGCTGCCAACCCATCATATCTTGCTGGCTACTTTTTTCTCTCAGGTTGAATTCACTGTCTGGCTTTGTGGTCTAACCCATCAGGTTTTGCCAGTTACTAGGTTCTAATCTTTACTTCTGAACTCGTGTTAAATGTTACCTGTGTGTACATGTTTGTGTCACGTTTGTATTGTCCTTGTCTCTGTTTGAGAAACTCTCATTATGGGACAAAGCCATTCCATACCTCTGTCCTTGAAGCCTTTCCTGGTCCCTGCCTCCAATCCGACACCGTCACCCAGGATCCTATCACTCAAACCTTCTACTCCTTCCCCTCTTCCCTCCATTCTCCCTGAGTCACAAGATTGTAGATCTTGGGGTTGTGAACAAACGCGAGCTGCATGATGGTCTTTGTGTGTCTTTTTATCTGTGTTTCTGTTAAATGTGATGGCATTGTTTGGACCGATGCAGAGTCCCGAGTTCCAACCTGCCTTACATATGTGGAAGTTACTTTAGCTAAATTTTAAACTAATGCTTCTCCTGTGAGGGACCAAAAGTCAATAGAACCGCCAGTTTTTCTGTTCTCACCTTTTGCACCTCTCTTAGCTGTGTTTTAAAGAACTTTGATAAACTTTACTCCCCTTTGTTAAGCAAGATTACGGAAGCAGTGATTTCTTTTCTTCCCGTAGTTGGCTTGAGCATGCCCACTGCAGAGGGAAATGTCTGGGGTCAAAGAACTTTGATATCTCGCTTAAACTTTTCTCAAAACCCTGTCCTCATTATTAAATTGGCATTAATTGGCTTTGGGATGGGAACCAAGACTTCAGTCATAAATTTTGACACCCCAGAGGGGACTTTAAATAAACCCCACTCTGCCCTCTTGGGGAAGCCTAGCACTCAAAACAACTGCAAGCAGAGGATGAAATTTTTGGGAGGTGACTACTGCAAAGTTGGGAGACATAGAATATGCCTGGTGCCTGGGGTCAAAGCAAACCAGAGGAACTAATCCTGTAAGTAAATGGTGAGGCTAAGGGACTCCCAGCAGCTGACAGAGCCATTTTTCTGTGGGGAACTCCCTTATTCCTTACGTGCACTTTAAGGATTTCTCCACCTCTGTTTACTTAACAAAAGGGACAATGAATGCATTAATATGTTGATATTATAGATTGTTTCTTGGGGATGATCTAGGGTGAATGTGTATCTAAAAATGATTTTTTTTTATTTTAACCATCTCGTATCTAAATGGGTTTCTAAAGCATTGCACTATGTTACAGTTAAAAGTTGGGTTTAAACAATTGTTTAGTTTGATTTCAGGTAGTTCATGCTAGGAAACTTAAATACTTAGGATAAAAAATAATTAAAGAGTTTTAATTTTGAACTAGGCAGCCTGAAAAAAATTCACTAGATATACCAGTGAATTAACTTGGGAAGAGATAATAAATTATGATATGGTATCTATTCCCATCAGTGTGTAAGATTTTAAAAAATGGTACTAAATTAAAACGTTGGTCTGGCTTGTAGAAATGACATTAATTAGCAACAGTCTTGGAAATTTTTAAAGCTTAATTTCGGATACACATGGTAGTGTGTGGTTCTTTTTAAAAAATTTTCAGCCAATTTAATGTAACTTAATACTATTAGAAACTTCATAACAAAGAAAGGGGCTTAACGATCCTATAGAAACTTCTTCTGATGGTGGCTTTAATATTATCAAAAAATGATCCTATTTTCAGTTTTGTGTGAGCAAGTTTTTCTAGTGTAGAAAAATCTAAAGATATAAAATTTTGAGAATTACATCTTAAACTTGCATCAAAATTTTCAACATCCAAACCTGGAAATTATGACTTATAGCTAAAATGCCTTAGGCCTGAGGTTTCTGCTACGAATTCCAGTCTTTTCAGTTTTCCAGACCTCAGCCAGGACTTAAGTTGATATGCAAATAAAAGAAGCCTGCAGCACTCAGCAGGAGACAGATAAAAAAGAGTAAATGTGTCTTTTTACCTGAACTCAAACTAGACCTAACCAAAAAATTATATTATACGGTATTTACTAATTACTGGCCAGTCATCTTTTTTAGGACTCTTGCTTTTCTTAGATTCTGTATTTTTTTTTTGAGCTCATGATCTTGATTCTGCTGATGGGTTAATGTTTTCTGATCAGTTCTATTTTTGATCGACTCTGGAGTTTTTAGCATTTCAATGGAGATTTCACCTGAAAAAGCTACAAGGCTTTTACTATTGTGTTATGTGTTACATTTGTGTTACGTGTTGTATGTTGGTATGTCTGTATGTGTGTATGTCCATATATCATGCAGTGATATGACAATTGACAGATGAGGAGCACTCATGAAAAATTTAGAATGTATCCAAATGTCTTTGATTCACGTGATTCATATGTTTTAATTCAAATTGGGTAAACAGATAAAAATAAAGATGTCTTTAAAATTAGGCCTATAAGTTTTCTAGGTTTTCAAAAAGGCCCTAATAAAATGTAGATGTCTATAAAATAATCTGCCTAAATTCAGAAATTTACAAGTATTGTATTTAAATGTGAACAGAAAGAGGTTAGTAGATGAAAAAGAGAAACTAAAAGGTTCCAGATATAGATCTAATAGAGGAAAAATGTGTTTCTGGATAAGAGAGTCTATATGATTAAGTAATTAAAAGGGTTTAAGTAAATAATAAAAAAAGGTTTGTGTAACTTGGTTATATGTGTAAGTTTTGAGCAAGTAATCTTAAAAAAATAAACAGCTGGTAAAACAAGTACTGTTTTTATAAAATTGTGCCATGTTATTTCTTTAAAATCTAAACTTGTTTAATACAAAAACATCAATGTAATTGTGGTGTTAATGTGTTCATATCTTCCAGGTATACAAGTCTGTAAGGTAGAAGCTTCCAAAGACCATTGTATCAAGCTGGTGTTCTAAGGTTGTATGGTAATTCTAGGCTTAAAAGAAAAACATGTTGGAGATTTATGTATATCATTTGTGTTCTATAATTGGACTTGTTATCAATAAGATATGTACAGTTCCATGTTACTTTTTACACTGAGATACAATCTAAAAGTATTTTTAACTTAATGAGAGCCAAATCTGTGAAGGTTTTATTGTAAACACAAAGGTAATGCCCATTCATTTCCATGTGAAAACTGTTTTCTTCAGGCTTCACAAAGGGGTGGCCTGAGAAAAAGACTTTCCTGATATTCAGGGCAACATAACAATAGGTAATCAAAAGGCCCAAAGCAGGGTTTCTCCACTGAGACTTTACTGGCTACACTGATATCTGAGTTTTCTGAGATGCTTGCCATTCCCTTCAGCTATCCAGTACATGGCCATGTCACAGATCTTGGAAGTGGTTCATATATTGGACACAAAATCATGAGCCTATTCTGGAGAGTGGCCAGAATTCAGGAAGAAAACAGGAACGTAGGAAGATAGTTGGTGTTGCCCATTGATAAGGCAAGCCACACTCCATTTATAAATTGTGCCGGATGAATGCTGGGAAGTTTTCTCCTTGAGAGGATACACCCATTGAGGCATTCTCTTTTCTAATGTCTTCAACCACGGACACAGTGGGATACACAGACCTAAAAACACTCGCCTTGTCAAAGGACTAACTAGAAACACTCCACTCCAAACCAAACACACCCCCTTTCCTAACTATTCTCAGAACAAAAGAAAAAACCACAAACCCATACCCACAACCACAAAGGCACCTCCTTCCCCCAAGTAGGTCTGGAACTATCCAGAGTGTCCTCTGACCGGAGGGCCATACTATGTTCCCCAGAAATGGTCTGTCCTGTCTCAGATCTGGGCTCCTTGGTCAACTCTGTGAAGTTTTCAGGATCCAGCAGTGAGCCTCTACCTGTTTTCTCCGGAAGGGCCCCTCTTCAGAATTTTTCTGGAATTTGGCCATTCTCACATAAGTAGGTACCACAAAAGACTGACTCTGTCCTCGGAAAATCCAAACAAGTGAGAACACTGGAACTGGTGCTGGGACTGGGTCTTGGTGCCTGGCTTTCTGGAACCCAAATTTGGAGAGTTCCATCAACAAGGATGTGAGGTGAGGTCACTTCCTTTAGTAACTGAATGAGGTCACTGCCTTGGCAACCAATTTGTCCTAACCTTTGCTTCCTAAGGTCTCATAACATGGAGGATGTCCCTACTACCTGTGACACTTTCACAAGTTAGAATAGTATAGAAACCATAGTCACCTGCGAACAGCTCTCCACAAAGGCCTAGTTTGGTTCATCTCCTCTACCTTAAGAAGAGAGAATCTGATTCAGACACAACCCTTCATCCTGACCAGGTTGTTTGCCATGGAAGATGCCTTTTGCTCTATCATGTCCTTCATAGCTGCCTACGTCTTCTCCAGGGATCATTTCTGCATGGAACTTTGAAGTTTTCAGCAGGTGGAAGATCCCCTGCATCCCTGTATTGTAAGACCAAATCTTTCCCTGCTTTTCTGAACACTTAGATTGAGGGAACAGTGTATGGTTAGGGTTAATAATATGTTCAATTAAAACCAAAATACTCCCACATGGCCCTCATTTTCTTCCATGTAGACATTCATCATAACCTCTGGCTGGAGGTTTCCATAAGGGGCGCAGCCCAAGACAGTGTCCAAAATAAGTTCCCTTTCCCCTCATTTTCCTAAAGTCAGGGTTTCCTGGACACCCCTCCTGTAAACCAGGATTGATCAAATAGGCCTGCCAGTAATACTGCTCTGTTTCTTCATTTTGAAGCCTACTGACTGTGAGGTATAGATTCTTTATGTGATTTGGAGTCATGTGAGAACCCAAGCACTGCAGGGCTTTGAAGAACTCATTTGTCTCAAAGGATCCCTCTACTTACTTGATGGAGGTCAGGAACCTAACAGAGGAAGCAAGAGACTTCATCCACAATGACTGATCTTTTTGCCATTTTGGTTTTGGATGCACACATGGGATCTTTCTTTAGATCCATCAGGTGCTGAAAAATCAAAGCCACAGCCTCTCTCAGAGCCGAAAGGATGATTCAGACACATCCCTTTCCAAAGCAATTAAGCAAAGAGCCACAGGTGATGCTCATTCATTTCCAATTGAAAGCAGTTTTTTTCAGGCTTCACAAACTGGTGGCCTGAGGAGAAGACCTTCCTGACATTCAGGTCAACAGAACAGTAGGTTAGCAAAAGGCACAAAGCAGGGTTTCTCTACTGAGACTTTACTGGTCACACTGATATCCGAGGTTTCTGAGATGCTCCCAATTCCCTTTATCTATCCAGTACATGACCATGTCACAGAACTCGACAGAGGTCCATATCTTGGACAAAAACATGAGCCTATTCTGGAGAGTGGCCAGAATTCAGGAAGAAAACAGGAACTAAGGAAAGAAGTAGGTGTTGCCCATATAAGGCAAGCCACAGTCTATTCATAAATTGGGCAGGATGTGTGCTGAGATGCTTTCTACTAGACAGGACACATCCATTGATGCATTCACTTTTCTAATATCTACAACCACGGAAAAAGTGGGAAACACAAACATGGAAACACTCGCCATGTCAAATGACTTACCAAAAACAGTCCACTCCAAACCAAACATACTGCCTTTCCTACCTATTCTCAGAACATGATACAAAACTACAAATTCACACCCACACCCACAAAGGCACCTCCATTACCCAAGTAGGTCTGTGACTATCCAGAGTGTCCTCAGACTGGTGGGCCTTACTCTGCTCCCTCGAAATGGACTTTCCTGTCTCAGATCAGGTCTCCTTTACCAACTCTGTAAAGTTGTCAGCATCAATCAGTGAGTCACTACCTGCTTTCTCAGGAAAGGCCCCTCTTCAGAGCTTTCCTGGCATTTAGCCATCCACACATCAGTATGTACCAAGAAAGACCGACTCTGTCCTTGGTAAATCCAAACAAGTGAACCCACTGGGACTGGGACTGGGACTGGCTCTGAGTGCCTGGCTTCCTGGATCCCAAGTTCAGAGAGTTCCATCACCAAGGAAGTGAGGTAGGTCACTTCCTTCAGGAACTGAATGAGGTCACTATCTTGGCAACCACTTTATCCTAACATTTGCTTCCAAGGGTCCCATGAGAGAGAGGCTTCCCCTACTTCCTGTGTCACATTCACAAGATAGAATGGTATATCAACCATAGGCACATGTTAACAGCTCTCCACACAGACCTGGTTTGGTCCATCTTCTCTACATTAAGAAGAGAGAGGCTTATTCAGACACATCGCTTCATCCTGACCAGGTATTTTACCAAGGAAGATATCTGTTGCTCTCTCAGGTTCTTCATAGCTGCCTACATCTTCTCCAGGGTTTATTTCTGCATGGAACTTGAGGTTCTCAACAGGTGGAAGATCCCCTATCTACCTGTATTATAACACCAACTCTGTCCCTGCTCTTCATAAAGTTAAATTGAGGGAACAGTGCATGGTTAGGTTTAATAGCATGTTCGATTTGGGTTAGGAATCATTCTGTGAGATGAATAATGCTATTGGGAACCTCCGATATTACAAGCATATATAGGTGTAATATAAGTATGAAAACAGAAATCTAGGAAAGATTTCAAACCCAGATGAACATTGGACCCTTGATTGGGATACGTAGCTTTGAATAATTTCCGCAAAGTTGTGTCAGATAAATCGATATACAATGGTATAGGACCTTGTACCTTGGATGACTGAATGAGGAAGAGATCGTCCAGACAAAAAGAGATAGTTCGAAAAGTTATTTAGATATAGGGTTTTGGTTAGAGAGTGAATGTAAATGTCAGCATATGTGAAGAGTCAGTCACAGTGATGAACTGGGGAAAATGTTTAGGAAAGCAGATATCAATAGAGACATTAGGAAATCAGGGAAAGTACAAAGTGAGTGATAGGATAAGATGTTTTTAACATGGTTGAGTTTGAATATATAATCTTAGGAAGAAACAAATATGTAGTCACCAATAGGAATGATATTTGAGATCATTAGTTAATCAGGACATGGATGTTGTTAGTAATACATGCTCACATTAAATTTAGGCTTTGGTACAATCATAAGGGTGTCCTTTGCATTTTTTGTCAGGAATATTACTGTGTTGAAATGTAAATGTATATCAGGTGACTACAGTATTTCTTCAACTATTTCTGAAAGCAACATTTTAAGACTGATAAGTTAGTATGGGGACACAAGTACGTGTACCCTGTGCCTATGATTATAAAGATGATGCCTTAATAGACCATACTGTAAATAAATAATATAACTGGATCAAACTTTAAATAATTGATTGAATTGATATCTGAAAATATTATATTGATATACATAAGTTCATTCTAACCAGTTATACATCTAATGGTAATTTTAGCATTATGGTTTATGATGAAGAGTGTGGGAGTTTTGCTTCAAAAATGATTATGGAAATCGAAATAATATGTTTCGAAATTATCTCATGCAAAGAACAGTCAAGAAACATGGAGGAATACATATGTTCTGAAGCAGCAAGTAATTGCAAGTGAACCAAATGCGTACAGATTTGTGAACTTGTGGATGAAAAGTATTATCCTATGATGTCCATAAACTGAAGAAATTGTAATGTACCAGTGTTGAATAAAAATAAACTTCAAAATACACATCATGTCCCATAGGATTTTACTTGCATTGATGTTAAAATGGGTCAGTTACTGTACAAATATTAGGATTTGTAAGCACCATTCACCAAAGTTAGTTTTCAGTACTGGGAAATAAATATGTATTTCATGTGGATGAATATTTCTGAGAATAATCTTGTGAAAATTTGATTATAAATCCACATATAGGAACATGAGTTAAATTAATGAGTGTATAATAAGACACATATATTTCATATTTTGAGTAATCTGGAGAAAAAAAAATATATATATATAGATAGATACAAACACAGACATTAAAATGTAGTAATATGTATGCCTGTCAAAATTCATTATGAAATATATATCATCCTCATATCCAAAAATATTCTTTTTACTGAGCATTGATTTATGTATAATGCTGTTCATCTAGGAAATTCACCAATATGTTGAATTTTCAGTTCCATCAGTATTTAGGGGCAGTGATCTCTTCTCACAATCTGTATCATCCTAAAACAGCAAGCTCACAAGAATGTACGTGTGATACCAGGTAGGATACTAAACATGCATAATAAATTTCATGAGATGAATAGGCTACAGAGAAAGGGAGACAGAAATGTACATATGCGTTAACTTTAAAAACTCATGGAGAAGTATTACAATAAAAAGTTGACTAGATTTATAACACATACACTTGATAAAGCAGAACGCAAGTCCTAGTATACACCATGCCTCCTATGTACGGCCTGTATTTCTATTCTGTTAGGTTTCTTTTTCTACATCATATTAAGATGAGTAGTCAGAGTCTAGTAGGGTATGGGTTAGTGACAGGGATTCAGTATTTCTAATGGAAAATAGGAAAATGAATCTAATGTGTATGCAAATATTTGCTAGACAAAAATCTTCCCACTGTCCTCCAAAACAATGCCTTGATATTTCCTTCGCCACAAGTAATACACAATTAGTGGAGAAGAGTTTGAAAATCTGTGAATATATATCTGGAAAAGAAAATGCTCAGGAGTTCACAACCTTGGAGGTGGTAGAGGAATTTCCAAAAGTAAGGTACAGGGTAAACACTCCACAAACATGGAACTCTGGTGGCCTAATGAGTTTTTGAGAAACTGCCTCTGAGTTTGGGCCCTTGAAAAATTTGTTGTTGTCAGGAGCTTTAGCTTCCTTTGTATTGAGACCATCAAACCTGGGTCGGCATCTATGTGACCTGGATGACATGGTTCCTTATATGCTATTGAACATGAGGAAGAAGTTCTGAATTTTCCCTTTGTTAGTAAACTGAGGACACTGGGGTCTAAGTGTCTAACCATGTGATCTGTGAAGCCATTTGGTCATACTCCACTTTTCGTGGTGTTTCTTACTGCTGCACTGGGAGTTTGGTATTGGCTTCACGTAATACAAGGAGAAAAACTGGGACACAGTGCTAGAGGGAGTACTCTCACGTGTAGTGGGTGAGGGTCTGCAGGAGAATGCACCAACCAGGCTTCTATCCCAAAAAGCTTGCACCCATGTCCATAGCAACCTGATTCTGAACATTGCCCTGAAACCTCTCTATATAACAAGGTCCCTTTACTTGTAATGTTCTGCTGGCTGCAACATGTCAGTCACAAGTCATTCGGAAACCAATGGCAGAACCACGTGTCCCGACGACAGATGTTTTATCATACACCTGCCCACCACTGCTCTGGGCCCACTAATCAGCAGGCTCCAACTTTCTGGCACCTCTGTTCTCACCATTTTCATGAAACCCAGTCAATCAATGCAATGTCTGGTACACTCATGATCAGCAACAAATATCCAAAGGTTCTCCAGTGCCATCTGTTCATGGAAATTTAAAAAATTCATGGTATTTATCTAGCCAATTTTCAAGGATGAAGTTGGAGGCACTGTGGCTTTCAATTTATTCAGGAACCATGAAATGGTGAGGAAGCTTATTTCAATTAAAGCTCGGGAGAACTCTCAGAGGCAAGGTTTCCCAAAGAGTGGCCAAAAGGTCACATTAAGCCAGGCCCATTGAGGTCTACAATTGAGGTCCATGTGTGTTTTGACTCTCAACAATGGCTGCCACGTCTTTCTGAATAAAGTCATGTGATATCCTGCCTGAGATTCCCAGTGCTCTTTGGAAAGCTATCCTGAGCCTAGATCTCAGTCTCCAAGGGCAACTCTCATGTGTGGCCTCCTAAAATCCCAACACAATTCATGTCAATACTTCTCTGAGTTCATTTCAGTCTCTAAGGGGAATCACTCCAGAGTTGAAGTCCATGCGGACCCAGTCATCTCTTCCAACCACCACACAAATGACCACAATTAAACCAAAACACTCCCACATGGCCCTCATCTTCTTCAATATAAACTCTCATCATAACCTCTTGCTGGAGGTTTCCATGAGGGGCGCAGCCTAAGGAAGTGTCCAAAATAAGCTCACTTGCCCCTTATTTGCCTAAACTCAGTGTGGCCTGGAAACCCTTCCTGTGAACCAGATGTGATCAAATAGGCCTGCCATTAATACTGCTCTACTTCTCCAATTTGAGGCCTACTCTCTGTGGGGCATAGATTCTTTATGTGAATTGGGGTCATGAGAAAATCAAGCACCTATGGGCTACCCTCTGCAGGGCTTTGAAGAACCCATTTCAGTGAGTCGAGGAATTGGACCAAATGTTCTTTAGATATAGGGTTTTTGTCAAAGAGTGAAAGTAAATGTCAGCATATTTGAAGAGTCAGTCACAGTGATGAACTGGGGAAAATGTGTAGGAAATCAGATATCAATAGAGACATTAGGAAATCAGGCAAAGTACAAAGTGAGTGATAGGATAAGACATTTTTAACAGGGTTCAGATTCAATATTTAATCTTAGGAAAAAACAAATATGTAGTCACCAATAGGAATGATATTTGAGATCATTAGTTAATCAGGACTTGGATGTTGTTAGTAATACATGCTCACTTTCAATATAGGCTTTGGTACAATCATAAGTGTGTCCGTTGCATTTTGTGTCAGGAATATTACTGTGATAAAATGTGTATGTATATCAGGTGACTAGAGTATTTCTTCCACCAATTCTTAAAGCAATATTTTAAAGACTTATAAATTAGTATTGGGGATACAAATAGGTATACCATCGGTCTATGAATATAGAGATGATGCCTTAATAGACCATACTGTGAATAAATAATATAACTGGTTCAAACTTTAAATAATGGATTGAATTGATATCTGAAAATATATAGGAAATTTTATATTGATATACATAAATTCATTCTAACCAGTTATACATCTAATGGTAATATTAGCATTATGGTTTATCATGAAGAGTGTCTGAGTATTGCTTCAAAAATGATTATGGAAATCAAAAAAAATGTGTTTGGAAAGAATCTTATGAAAAGAACAGTCAAGAAACATGGAGGAATACATGTGTTCTGAAGTAGGAAGTGATTGAAAGTGAACCAAATGCCTATAAATTTGTGAAATTGTGGATGAAAGGATATATCCTATAATGTCCATAAACTGCAGAAATAGTAATGTATCAGTGTGGAATAAAAATGAACTTCAAAATACACATCATGGTCCCATAGGTGTCTACTTGCATTGATGTGAAACTGGGTCAGTCACTGTGGAAATATTACGATTTGTATGCACCATTCACTGAATTTAGTTTTCAGTACTAGGAAATAAATATGTATTTAAGGTGGATGAATATTTCTAAGAATTATTTTGTAAAAATTTGATTATAAATCCACATACACACACATGAGTGAATTTAGAAAGTGTATAATAAGACACATATATTTCATATTTTGGAAAATCTAAAGAGTAGATATCTATATCTATATAGATAGATAGATAGATAGATAGATAATTAGATACTCACATACACAGACATTAAAATGTAGCAATATATATGCCATTCGAAAATCATAATAAAATAGATATCATCCACGTATCCAAAAATATTCATTTTACTGAACATTTATTTATGCATAATACTGTTCATCTAGGAAATTCACCCATAGGTAGAATTTCCAGTTCCATCAGTATTTAGAGGGAGCGATCTCTTCTCACAATTTGTATCTTCCAAAATAAGCAAGCTCACAAGAATGTACATGTGATACCAGGTAGAATTCTAAAGATGCATTAAAAAATACATGTGATGAATAGGCTACAGAGAAAGTGAGACAGAAATTTACATATGTGTTAATTTTAAAAACTCTTGGAGAAGTATTACAATGAAAAGTTGACTAGATTTATAACACATACCATTGATAAAGCCGAAGGCAAGTCCAAGTATACACCATGACTCCTATGAAAGGCCTGTATTTCTATTCTGTTAAGTTTCTTTTTCTCCATCATATTTTGATTAGTAGTCAGAGTCTAGTAGGGTATGGGGTAGGTTCAGGGATTCAGTATTTCAAATGGAAAATAGGAAAATGAATCTAATGTGTATGCAAATATGTGCTACACAAAAATCTTCCCACTCTCATCCAGAACAATGCTTTGACATTACCTTCGCCCCAAATAAGACACAATTAGTGGAGAAAAGTTAGAAAATCTGTGAATACATATGTGGAAAGGAAAATGCTCAGGAGTTCACAAACTTGTAGGAGGTAGAACGGGTTACAAAAAGAGAGAGGGTAAACACTCCACAAACATGGAGCTCTGCTAGCCTTTTTGAGAAACTGCCTCTGAGGTTGGGCAGTTAAAATATATGTTGTTGTCAGGAGCTTTAGCTTCCTTTGTAGTGAGACCATCAATTCTGGGTCTCCATCTATGTGACCTGGATGACATGGTTTTTTTATTTTCTAGTGAACATGAGGCAGCAGTGCTGAATTCTCTCTTTGTAGGTAAACTTTGGCCACTGGGGTCTAAGTATCTAACTGTGTTGTCTGAAAAGCCATTTGGACATTATCCACTTTCGTGGTGTTTTTTACTGCTGCACTGTGAGTTTGGTATTGGCTTCACGAAATACAAGGAGTTCTACTGGGACTCAGTGCTGGAGGATGTACTCTCACGTGTGGTGGGTTACTAAAATGCACCAGTGGGGCTTCAATCCCACATAGCTTTTCAACTTGACAATAGCAACCTGATTCTGGACATTGGCAGGAATCCTCTCCATATAATAAGATGCCTTTACATACAGTCTGCTGGCTGTACCATGTCAGTCACAAGTGATTTCTAAGCGAATGGCAGATCCACGTGGCCCCACCAGAAATGTTTTTTTCACACACCTACACTCCACTGCTCTAGGCCCACTAGTCTGCAGGCTCCAACTTTCTGGCATCTATGTTCTACACTTTTTCCATGAAACCCAGTCAATCAAGGCACTGTCTGGTACAATCATGGTCAGCAACAGGACATCCAGAGGTTCTCCAGTGCAACCTGGTCATGGTAATTTCAAAAAATTCATGGTATTTATCTAGATATTTTTCAATAATGAAGTTGGAGGCACTGTGGGATTCAATTTATACAGGAACTATTAAAAGGTGAGGAATCTCATTTCAATGAAAGGTCTGGAGAACTCTCACAGGCAAGGCTTCCCAAAGAGTGGGCAAAAGGTCACATGAAGCCAGGCCCATTGAGGTCTACAATGTGAATTCCATGTGTGTTTTGACTCTCAACTATGGCTGACAATCTTTCAAAATAAAATCTTGTGATATCCTGGCTGAGATTCCCAGTGCTCTGTGGAAAGTCACCCTGGGCCTAGATCTCAGTTTCCAATGGCGAATCTCATGCGTGGCCTCCAAAAATCCCAACACAATTCATGGCAATACTTCTCTGAGCTCAGTTCCACAACTCAGTCTCTAAGGGGAATCACAACAGAGTTCAAGCCCAGGTGGACCCAGGCATCTCTTCCAATTGCCACACAAATGACGACAATTAAAACCAAAACACTCCCACAGGGCCCTCTTCTTCTTTTATATAGACACTAATCATAACCTCTAGCTGGAGGTTTCCATGAGGGGCACAGCCCAAGACAGTGTCAAAAATAATCTCACTTGCCCCTCATTTGCCTAAAGTCAGGGTGGCCTGGACAACATTCCTGTGAAACAGAAGTGATCATATAGGACTGCTGTTAATACTGCTCCACTTCTCAAATTTGAGGCCTACTGACTGTGGGGTATAGATTCTTTGTGTGAATTGGAGTCATGAGAAAACGCAAGCACCTATTGTCCAGCCTCTGCAGGGCTCTGAAGAACTCATTTGACACAAATGATCCCTATTCTCACTTGATGGAGGTCATTAATATTACAGAGGAAGGCGAGAGGCTTCATGTACAATGACTGATCTTTTTTCCATTTTGGTTTTGGATGCCCACATGGGATCTTTCTCTAGATACATCAGGAGCTGAAAATCTAAACCACAGGCTCACACAGGGCCAAGAGGCTAATTCAGACAAATCCCTTTCCAAAGCAATGAAGTAAAAAGCCACAGGTGATTCCCATTCATTTCCATTTGAAAACTCTTTTCTTCAGGCTTCACTAAGGTTTGGCCTGAGGCAAAGACCTTTCTGACATTCAGAGCAACAGAACAATAGGTAATCAAAAGCCCCCAAGCAGGGTTTCTCCTAGGAGACTTTCCTGGTTACTCTGATATGTGAGTTTTCTGAGATGCTCGCCATTCCCTTCAGCTATCCAGTACATGGCTCTGTCACAGAGCTTGGAGGTGGTACATATCTTGTACAAAAATACATGATACTAATCTTTAGAGTGGCCAGAATTCAGGAAAAAAATGAGAACATAGGTAGATAGCAGGTGTTGCCCATGGATAAGGCAAGCCTCAGTCCATTCATTAATTGGGAAGGATGCATACTGGGAAGTTTTCTACTAGACAGGACACACCCAATGAGATATTTTCTTTTCTAATATCTACAAAGAAAAACACAGTGGGATACACAGACACAGAAACAGTCTCCTTGTCAGATGACTTACTAGAAACAGTCCACTCCATACCAAACAAACCTCCTTTTTTACCTATTCTCAGATCATGAGAAAAAACCACAAACACAAACCAACACCCACAAATGCACCTCCTTCTTCCAAGTAGGTCTGTGACTATCTGTAGTGTCCTCTGACTGGTAGGACATACGATGTAACCCAGAAATGGCCTTTCTGTCTCAGATCTGGTCTCCTTCGTCAAATCTGTGAATTTATAAGGAGGCAGTGGTGAGCCAATTCCTATGCTCTCAGGAAAGACCCCTCTTCAGAGCTTTCTTGGTATTTGGCAACCCTTACATCAGTAGGTACCAAGAAAGACTGACTCTGTCCTTGGTAAATCCAAAGAAATGAGCCCACTGTGACTGCGACTGGGACTGGCTCAGGGTGCCTGGCTTCCTGGATCACAAAATTCAGAGACCTCCATCACCAAGGAAGTGAGGTGAGGTCACTACCTTCAGAAAATGAATGAGGTCACTGTCTTGGCCACCACTTTGTCCTAACAGTTTCTTCCTATTGTCTCCTGACATGGAGGCTGCCCTACTTCCTGTGATACTTTCACATGTTAGAATGGTATAGAAACCATAGTCACCTGGGAACAGCTCTCCACACAGGCCTGGTTTGGTCCATCTTCCCTACATTAAGAATAGAGAGGCTGACTCAGACACATCCTTTCATCCTGACCATGTTGTTTGCCATGGAATATGACTTTTGTTCTCTCAGGTCCTTCATAGCTGCCTGCATCTTCTCCAGGGATCATTTCTGCATGGATTTTGAGGTACTCAGCAGGTGGAAGATCTCCTAACTTCCTGTATTGTAATACCAACTTGGTCCCTGCTCTTCTGTAAAGTGAGATTGAGGGAATATTGTATGGTCAGGGTTAATAGCATGTTCGATTTGGGTTGGAAATCATTCTGCTGGATGAATAATTGTATTGGGAACCAGCGATATTTATAAGAATATAGAGGGAAAACATAAGTATGAAAACAGAAATCTAGGTAATATTTGAAGCCCAGAAGGATTTGGACCCTTGATTGGGATCCTTAGCTTGAGTTATGTTTTGCACCGAGGTCTCAGTTAAACTGATATACAATGGCATAAGACCCTGTACCTCAGATGATTAAATGTAGAAGAGAACATCCAGTCAAAAAGGGATTGTGTGTAGGATTAGGAAGATAGTCAGTAGGTTTAGGAGGAAGAGTGAGTCTAGGATTTGGACCAAATGTTCTTTAGCAATAGGGTTTTGGTTAGAGAGTGAATATAAATGACACCATATGTGAAGAGTCAGGCACAATGATGAACTGGGGAAAATATGTAGGAAAGCAGACATCAATAGAGACATTAGGAAATCTGGCAAAGTATAACATGATAGGATTAGAGATTTTCAACAGGGTTGAGGTTGAATACATAATCTTAAGAAGAAACAAATTTGTAGTCACCAATAAGATTGACATTTGAGAGCATTAGGCAACCTGGACATGGATATATTTAGTAATCCATGTTCACATTCCATTGAGGCTTTGGTACAATCATAAGGGTGACCTTCGCATTTTGTGTCCAAAATATTACTGTGATAATATGTATATGAAGATCAGGTGACATGAGTATTTCTTCCACCATTTCTGGGGGAAATATTTTGAAAAGATATAAATTAGTACTGGGGATACTAATAGGCTTACCCTGTGTTGATGAATATAGAGATGATGCATTAATAGACCATAATGTGAATAAATTATATGACTGGTTCCAAATTTAAATAATGGATTGTATTGATATCTGAAAAAATAGAAGAAATCATTTATTGATATACATACATTCATTCCAACCACTTACATATCTAATGGTTATCTTAGGGTTACCGTTTATCATGAATAGTGAATGAGTTTTGCTTCAAAAATGATTATGGAATCGAAAATAATGTGTTTAGAAAGAAGTCTAGTGAAAAGACGAGTCAAGAAACATGGAGAAATATAAGTGTTCTGAAGGAGGAAGTGATTGAAAGTGAACCAAATGTTTATAAATTTGTGAATTTGTGAATGAAAGGATATATTTTATGATGTCTATAAACTGAAGAAATAATAACGTACCAGGTTTGAATAAAAATGAACTTTAATAAACACATCATATCCAATAGGATTCTACTTGCATTGATGTTAAACTTGGTCAGTTACTGTAGAAATATTACGATTTGTAAGCACCCTTCCCTGAAGTTAGTTTTCAGTACTAGGAAACAAATATGTATTTCAGTGGATGTATATTTCTGAGAATAAACTTGTTAAAAGTTGATTATAAATCCACATATATGAATATGAATGAATTCAGGCGGTCTATAAGAAGACACATATATTTCATATTTTGGTAAATCTGGAGAATATATATATATATATATATATATATATATATATATATATATATAGACACACAAACACACACACATTATAATGTAGCAATATATATGCCAATTGAAATTCATCATGAAAAATAACTCATCCGCATATCCCAAAATATTCATTTTACTGAACAGTAATATATGTATAGTGTTGTTCATCTAGGAAGCTCACTCATGGGTTGAATTTTCTGTTAAAACAGCGTTTAGGAGGAGTGATCTCTTCTCACAATTTGTATCTGCCAAGTCAGCCACCTCACAAAAATGTACATGTGAAACCAGGTAGGATTCTATTTGTGCATATAAAAATACATTTGCTTAATAGGCTACAGAGAAAGGGAGACAGGAATTCACATATTTCTTAACTTTAAAAACACATGGAGAATTATTTCAAAAAATAATTGACTAGATTTATAACTCCTACCTTATATCATGCAAAAGGTAAGTCCAACTATACACCATGCTTCCTCTGAAATGCTTGTATTTCTATTCTGTTTGGGTTATTTTTCTCCATTATATTAGGATTAGTAGTCAGAGTTTAGTAGGGTATGGGTTAGTGTCAGGGATTCAGTATTTCAAACAGAAAATTGTAAAATGAATATAATGTTTATGCAAATATGTGCTAAACAAAATCTTCTCTCTCTCATCCAGAACAATGACTTGACATTCCCTTCGCCCCAAGTAAGTCAGAATTAGAGGAGAAGAGTTAGAAAATCTGTGAATATATATTTAGAATGGAAAATGCTCAGGAGTTCACAACCTTGGAGTTGATAGAGCAGTTTCCAAAAGTAAGTGACATGGTAAACACTCCACAAACATGGAGACCTGCTGGCCTAAACACTTCTTGAGAAATTGCCTCTGAGCTTGGGCACTTGAAATATATGTTGTTTTCAGGAGCTTTAACTTCCGATGTAGTGAGACCATCAAAGCTAGGTCTGCATCTATGTGACCAGGAGGACATGGTTTCTTATTTTCCAATGAACATGAGGCAGCAGTGCTAAATTCTCTCTTTGTAGCTAAATTGTGGCCACTGGGGCTAAGTGTCTCCCCATGTGGACTGTGAAGCCATTTGGTCATCCTCGACTTTTCGTTTTGTTTCTTGCTGCTGCACTGGGAGTTTGGTATTTGCTTCACGAAATACAAGGAGTTCAAGTGGGACACAGTGCTGGAGGGAGTTCTGTCACGTGTGGTGGATCAGTGTCTACATGAGAATGCACCAACTAGGCTTCTATCCCACATAGCTTGCCCCTTGACCATAGCAACCTGATTCTAAACATTGCCGTGAAAAATCTCCATATAACAAGATGCCTTTATATAGAAGGGTCTGCTGGCTGCACCGTGTCTGTCTCAAGGCATTTGAAAGTCAATGGCAGATCCACATGGCTCCACCAGAGATGTTTTATCACACACCTGCACACCACTGCTCTAGGCCCACTACTCAGCAGGCTCCAACTTACTGGCATCTCTGTTCTACACGATTTTCATGATACCTAGTCAATCAAGGCACTGTCTGGTATACTTATGATCAGCAACAGGACATCCAATGGTTCTCCAGTGCCACCTGGTCATGAGAATTTCTAAAATTTTATGGTATTTATCTAACTATTTTTCACAGATGAAGTTGTTGGTACTGTGGGTTTCAATTCATTCAGGATCCATTAAATGTTGAGGAAGCTCATTTTAATGAAGGATCTGGAGATCTCTCACAGGCAAGGCTTTCCAAAGAGTGGCCAAATTGTCACATGAAGCCAGGCCCATTGAGGTCTACAATGTGAGGTCATGTGTGTTTTGACTCTCAACGATGGCTGCCAAGTCTTTCAGAATAAAACCTGTGATATCCTAGCTGAGATTCCCAGTGCTCTCTGGAAAGCCTCCCTGGGCCTAGACCTCAGTTTCCAAGGGCGACTCTCATGTGTGGCCTCCTGAAATCCCAACAACATTCATGGCAATACTTCTCTGAAGTTAGTTCCAAATCTCATTCTCTAAGGGGAATCACATCAGAGTTCAAGCCCAGGTGGACCCAGTCATCTCTTCCAACTACCACACAAATGACCACAATTAAAACCAAAACACTCCCACATGGTTCTCATCTTCTTCCATATAGACACACATCATAACCTGTGGATGGAGTTTTCCATGAGGGGCACAGCCAAACCAGTGCCCAAAATAAGCTCCCTTGCCCCTCATTTGCCTAACGTCAGGGTGGATTGGACATGCTTCCTGTGAACCAGGAGTGATCAAATAGGCCAGCCGTAAATGCTCCACTTCTCCACTTTGAGGCCTTCTTACTGTGGGGATTATATTCTTCTTTTTCTAAATTTTTTTGGAAATTTAATTGGAAAGTTAAAAAAAATTGTTTTGCAGAATGTTAAATTTCTAATGGCAAAGCCTTCACCTTGTTTGTGAAGGAAACCTTGATGCCTTGCCAATCTGGTAACATGGAGACACTCAAAATTTTCTGTTACATACTACATGGATGAATGGCTACAGCACATAGTTTTTTAAAACTGAAAGGCAGATACCAGCAAGTAAGATAACAAATAAAAGACAATTTTATTAAAAAATAAAGTTGTTAAATGACTCAAATATTGGAAATTCAATTCTTTTTATTTTTGGTTGTTCAAAACATTATAAAACTCATGATATATCATCTTTCATACATTTGACTCAATTGGGTTATGTACTCCCATTTTTACCCCAAATACAAATCGCAGAATCACATCAGTTACACACTCACGTTTTTACATAATAGCATACTAGTTATTGTTGTATTCTGCTACCTTTCCTATCCCCTACTATTCCCCCTCCCCTCCCAACTTCCCTCTCTACCTCACTGCTGTTGTTTAATTCTCTCCCTTGTTTTCCCCTCTTTAGCCTCACAACCTCTTATATGTAATTTTGTGTAACATTGAGTAGTCTCCTACCATTTCCATATGCTTTTCCTTCTCTCTCCCTTTCTCTCCCCCCACTCATCTCTGTTTAGTTTTAATATTTTTCTCATGTTCTTCCTCCCTGTTCTGTTCTTATTTGCTCTCTCTATATAAAAGGAAACATTTGGCATTTGTTTTTTAAGGATTGGATAGATTCGCTTAGCATAATCTATTCTAATGCCATTCATTTCCCTGCAAATTCTATGATTTTGTCATTTTTCAGTGCTGTGTAATACTCCATTGTTTATAGATGCCACATTTTTATTATCCATTCGTCTATTGAAGGGCATCTAGGTTGGTTCCAAAGTCTAGCTATTGTGAATTGTGCCGCTATGATCATCGATGTGGCAGTATCCTTATACTGCGCTCTATTAACATCCTCAGGGAAGAGTCTGAGAAGGGCGATATCTCGGTCAAATGGTGGTTCCATTCCCAGCTTTCCCAGGAATCTCCATACTGCTTTCCATATTGTACTCACCAATTTGGAGTCCCACAAGCAGTGTACAAGTGTACCCTTTACCCCACATCCTCACCAACACTTATTGTTGTTCGACGTCATAATGGCTGCCAATCTTACTGGAGTGAGATGGTATCTTAGGGTGGTTTTGATTGCATTTCTCTGACTGCTAGAGACGGTGAGCATTTTTTCATGTACTTGTTGATTGATTGTATGTCCTCCTCTGTGAAGTGTCTGTTAAGATCCTTGGCCCATTTGTTGATTGGGTTATTTGTTATCTCATTGTTTAATTTTTTTGAGTTCTTTGTATATTCTAGATATTAGGGCTCTATCTGAAGTGTAAGGGGTAAAAATTTGTTCCCAGGATGTAGGCTCTCTATTTACCTCTCTTATTTTTTCTCTTGCTGAGAAAGATCTCTTTAGATTAAGTAAGTCCCATTTGTTTATTCTTTTTATTAACTCTTGGGCTATGGGTTTCCTATTAAGGAATTTGGAGCCCAACCCCACAGTATGTACATCGTAGCCAACTTTTTCTTCTATCAGACGCAGTGTCTCTGATTTTATATCTGGCTCCTTGATCCATTTTGAGTTAACTTTTGTGCATTGTGAGAGAAAGGGATTCAGTTTCATTTTTTTGCATATGAATTTCCAGTTGTCCCTGCACCATTTGTTGAATATGCTATCCTTCTTCCATTGCATGCTTTTAGGCCCTTTTTCAAATATAAGAAAGTTGTAATTTTGTGGATTTGTCTCTGTGTCCTCTATTCTGTACCATTGGTCCATCTGTCTGTTTTGATACCAGTACCACACTGTTTTTGTTACTATTGCTTTGTAGTACAGTTTGAACTCTGGATTCACACTTCCTGCTTAGAATTGCTTTCGCTATTCTGGGTCTTTTGTTTTTCCATATGAAATTCATGATTACTTTATCTATTTCTACAAGAAATGCCATTGGGTTTTTGATTGGCATCGCATTAAACCTGTAGAGAACTTTGGGTAATATCGCCATTTTGATGATGTTATTTCTGCCTATCCATGTACAGGGCATACTTTTCCATCCTCTAACATCTTCTTCTATCTCTCTCTTTAGGGTTCTGTAGATTTCATTGCATAAATCTTTCACCTCTTTGGTTAGGTTGATTCCCAAGTTTTTTATTTTCTTTGAGTATACTGTAAAAGGAGTGGTTTTCCTCATTTAAATTTCAGAAGTTTTGTTGCTGATATACAGGAATGCCTTAGATTTATGCGTGTTGATTTTATATCCTGCCACTTTGCTGAATTCATTTACTAACTCTAGCAGTTTCTTTGTAGACCCTTTTGGGTCTGTTAAATATATTATCATGTCATCCAAAAATAGCGATAATTTAAGTTCTTCTTTTCCTATTTTTAAGTCTTTAATTTCATTTGTCTGTCTAATTGCTCTGGCTAGTATTTCAAGAACTAAATCGAATAGAAGTGGTGATAGATGGCATCCCTGTCTTGTTCCAGATTTTAAAGGGAATGCCTTCAGTTTTTCTCCATTTACGATGATGCTAGCCTGAGGTTTAGCATATATAGCTTTTACAATGTTGATGTAAGTTCCTGTTATTCCTAGTTTTTATAGAGTTTTAAACATAAAGGGATGCTGTACTTTTAAAATGCTTTTTCTGCATCTATCGAGATGATCATATGGTTCTTCTCTTTAAGTCTATTGATGTGGTGAATAGTATTTATTGATTTCCGTATATTGAACCAGCCTTGCATCCCTGGGATGAATCCCTCTTGATCATGATGCACAATTTTTTTATATGCTTTTGTATTTGATTTGCCAGGATTTTATTGAGAATTTTTGCATCCAAGTTTATTAGAGATATTGGTCTGTAGTTTTCTTTCTTTGAAGTGTCTTTGTCTGGTTTTGGGATCAGGGTCATGTTGGCCTCATAGAATGAATTTGGAAGAACTCCTTCTTTTTCTATTTTTTGAAATAGCTTGAAAAGTATTGGTATTAATTCATCTTTGAACGTTTTGTTAAACTCTGCTGTATAACCATCTGGTCCAGGGTTTTTTTTGGTAGGTAGTCTTTTGAAGGTTTCTTCTATTTCTTCCTTTGTTATTGGTCTATTTAAATTTTGTGTGTCTTCCGGACTCAATCTGGGCAGATCATATGACATAAGAAATTTATCGATATCTTCATTATCTTCTGTTTTATTGGAATATAGGGTTTCAAAATACTTTTGAATTATCTTCTGTATTTCTGTAGTGTCTGTTGTGATATTGCCTTTTTTATCCCATATGTTAGTAATTTGAGTTCTCTCTCTACTTCTCTTCATTAGCATGGCTAAGGGCCTGTCGATTTAATTTATTTTCAAAGAACCAACTTTTATTTGTTCAATTTTTTTTGTTTCAATTTTGTTGATTTCTCCTCTAATTTTAATTATTTCTTGTCTTCTACTACATTTGTTGTTTTGCTCTTTTTTTTCTAGGTTTTTGAGATGTAGTGTGAGATCATTTATTTGTTGTTTTTTTTTCTTTTTTTGAGGAAAGAATTCCAAGAAATGAATTTCCCTCTTAAAACTGCTTTCATTGTTTCCCACAGAATCCGGTATGTTGTGTCTGTATTGTCATTTGTCTCTAAGAGATTTTTTATCTCCTCCTTTATGTCTTCTGTAACCCATTGATTATTCAGTAACATATTGTTCATTTTCCATGTGATGTAGAATTTTTCCTTCCTTCTTCAATCATTAATTTCAAGTTTCATTCCATTATGATCAGATATGGTGCATGGTATTATCTCCATACTTTTATATTTACTAAGAGTTTCCATATGGCATAATATATGGTCTATATTTGAGTAGGACCAATGTGCTGCTGAGAAGAACATGTATCCACTTTATGATGTTTGATATATTCTATATATGTTGGTTAAGTCTAGGTTATTGATTGTGCTATTGAGTTCTATAGTTTCTTAATTTAGATTTTCTCTAGAGGATCTGTCCAATGGCGAGGGTTGTGTGCTGAAGTCACCCGTAATTATTGTGTTATAGCCTATATGACTCTTGAACTTGAGGAGAGTTTGTTTTATGACTTGTCACCACCATTGTTTGGTGCATACAAATTGATAATTGTTATGTCTTGTTGGTGAATGTTGCCTCTTAACAGTATATAGTGTCCTTCTTTATCACTTTTGATTAACTTAGGTTTTAAGTTGATTTTATTCGATATGAGTATGGCCACTCCTTCTTGCTTCCGATGGCCAACAATGGCTGCGAAGTCTTTCAGAATAAAATCATGTGATTTCCTGGCTGAGATTCCCATTGCTCTGTGGAAAGCCACCTTGGGCCTAGATCTCAGTTTGAAAGGGTGACAATCATGCGTGGCCTCCTAAAAACCAACACAATTCATATCAATACTTCTATGAGGTACGTTCCAGAACTCAGGCTCTAAGGGGAATCACACCAGAGTTCAAGTCCAGGTGGACCAAGTCATCTCTTCCAACCCCCACACAAATGACCACAATTAAAACAAAAAAACTACCACATGGCCCTCATCTTCGTCCATAAAGACCCTCATCAAATGTTCTGGATGGAAGTTTCCATGAGGGTTGCAACTAAAGACAGTTTTCAGAATAAGCTCCCTTGCCTCTAATTTCCCTAAAGTCAGGGTGGCCTGGACACCCTTCCTGTGAACCAGGAGTGATCAAAAAGGCCTGCCATTAATTCCGCTTTGTTTCTATAATTTGAGGCTTACTGAATGTCAGGTATAGATTTTTTATGTGATTTGGAGTCATGAGAAAACCCAAGCACATCTGCAGAGCATTCAAGAATTTATTTGACAAAGAGGATCCCTATTCTCACTTGAAGGGGGTCAGGAACCTAACAGAGAAAGGCAAGAATCTTCATCCACAATGACTGCTCTTTTTGCCATTTTGGTTTTGAATGCACACATGGGATCTTTCTTTAGATCCATCAGGTGCTGAGAATCGAAGCCACAGCCTCACACAGGGCCAAGAGGCAGATTCAGATAAATTCCTTTCTAAAGCAATTAAGCAAAGAGCCACAGGTGATGCCCATTTATTTCCATTTGAAATTTTTTTCTTCAGGCTTCACAAAGGGGTGGCCTGAGGAAAAGACCTTCCTGACATTCAGGGCAACAGAACCTTGATTGGTATACTGAGCTTGAATTATGTTCTGCACCGAGGTCTCAGATAAATCGATATACAATGGCATAGGACCGTGTACCTCGGATGATTGAATGTAGAAGAGAACATCCAGTCAAAAAGGGATAGTCTGTAGGATTAGGAAGATAGTCAGTAGGTTTAGGAAGAAGAGTGAGACTAGGAGTTGGACCAAAAGTTCTTTAGCAATAGGGTTTCAGTTAGAGAGTGAATGTAAATGTCAGCACATCTGAAGAGAAAGTCACAATGATGAACAGGATAAAATATGTAGGAAAGCAGATATCAATAGAAAGATTAGGAAATCAGGCAAAGTATAAAGTGAGTGATAGGATTAGACATTTTCAACAGGCTTGAGGTTGAATATATAATCTTAGGAAAAAACAAATATGTAGTAATCAATAGGATTGACATTTGAGAGCATTAGGCACCCTGGACATGGATGTTTTTAGTAATCCATGGTCAGTTTCCATTTAGGCTTTGGTACAATCATATGTGTGACCTTTGCATTTTGTGTCCAGAATACTACCGTGATAAAATTTATATGTAGATAAGGTGAAATGAGTATTTCTTCCACCATTATGGGGAGTAATATTCTGGAAACTTATAAATTAGTACTGGTGATACAAATAGGTGTACCTTGTGTTGATCATTATTGAGATGTTGCATGAATAGACCAGATTGTGAATAAAGTATATAACTGGTTCCAACTTTAAATAATGGATTGAGTTTGCTTCTGAAAATATATTGGAAATCTTATATTGATATATATACCATCATTCCAACCAGTTATATATGTAATGGTAATATTAGGGTTATGGTTTATCGTGAAGAGTGAGTATTGCTTCAAAAATGATTATGGAATCAAAAATAATGTGTTTAGAAAGAAGTCTAGTGAAAAGACCAGTAAAGAAACATGGAGGAATACATGTGTTCTGAAGTAGTAAGTAAATGAAAGTGAACCAAATGCCTATAATTTTGTGAAGTTGTGGGTGAAAAAATATATCCTATGATGTCCATATACTGAAAAAATAGTAATGTACCAGTGTTGAGTAAAAATGAACTTCAAAATACACATCATGTCCCATAGCAATCTACTTGCATTGATGTTAAACTGGGTCAGGTACTGTAGAAATATTAGGATTTGTATGCACCACCTACTGAACTTAGTATTCAGTAGTAGGAAACCAATATGTATTACAGGTGTATAAATATTGCTGAAAATAATCTTGTAAAAATTGGATTTTGAACCCACATACATGAATATAAATGAATTTAGGGAGTGTATAATAAGACACATATTTTTCATATTTTTTTAAAATCTGGAGAATATATATACATATATATATATATATATTATATATATATATATATATTATATATATATATATACACATATATATACATATATAATATATATGTGTATATATACACATATATATTTTTTTTCCAGATTTAAAAAAAAAATACATACACACACACACACACACACATTAATATTTAGCAATATATATGCCAATCGAAATTCATCATGAAATATAATTCATCCACATATCCAAAAATATTCATTTTACTGAACATGGATTTATGTATAGTGTTTTTCACTAGGAAGCTCACCCATAGGTTGAATTTTCAGTCCCATCATTATTTAGGGAGAGTCATCTGTTCTCACAATTTTATATTCCAAAATCAGGGAGCTCACAAGAATGTCCGTGTGATACCAGGTAGGATATTATATATATATGTATAAAAAAATACATGTGCTGAATAGGATACAGAGAAAGGGAGACAGGAATTTATATATGTGATAATTTTAAAAAATCATGGAGAAATATTACAATGAAATGTTGACTAGATTTAAAACACATACTCTTGATAATGCAGAAGGCAAATAGAAGTATACACCATGCTTCCTATGAAAGGCCTGTATTTCTATTCGGTTAGGTTTCTTTCTCTCCATGATATTAGGATTAGTAGTCAGAGTCTAGTAGGGTATGGGTTAGGGTCAGGGATTCAGTACTTCAAATGGAAAAAAGGAAAATGAATCTAATGTGTATGCAAAAATGTGATACACAAAAATCTTCCCCCTCTCATCCAGAACAATGCCTTGACATAACCATCGCTAAAAGTAAGACACAATTAGAGGAGAGGAGTTAGAAAATCTGAATATATATGTGGAATGGAAAATGCTCAGGAGTTCACAACACTGGAGGTGGTAGAACAGTTTCCAAAAGTAAGGGAGAGGGTAAACAATCCAGAAACATGGAGCTGTGCTGGCCTTGAGACTTATTGAGAAACTTCCTCTGAGGTTGGGAACAAGAAATATATGTAATTGTTAGGAGATTTAGCTTCGTTTGTAGTGACACCATGAAATCTGGGTCTGCATCTCTTTAACCTGGAGCACATGGTCCTTATTTTCTAATGAACATGAGGGAGCAGTTCTGAATTCTCTCTTTGTAGGTAAACTGTGGCCACTGGGAGCTAAGTGTCTTTCCGTGTGGACTGTGAAGCCATTTGGTGATCCTCCACTTTCCAGGGTGTTTCTTACTGCTGCACTGGGAGTTTGGTATTTGCTTCACGAAATACAAGCAGTTCAACTGGGACAAAATGCTGGAGGGAGTTCTGGCATGTGTGGTTGGTCAGGGACGCAAAGAGAATGTACGAACCAGGCTTCTATCCTACATAGCTTTCCCCTTGACTATAGCAACCTGATTCTGAACATTGCCCTGAAACCTCTCCATATGACAAGATGCCTTTACATATAAAGGTCTCCTGCCTGCACCATGTCAGTTGCAAGTCTTTCGAAGCCAATGGAAGATCCAGGTGGTCCTACCAAAAATATTTATTTACACACCTACAGTCCACTTCTCTACGCCCACTACTCATTAGGCTCCAAATTACTGGCATCTCTGTTCTACACCATTTTCACGAAAACCAGTCAATCAAGGCACTCTTTGGTACACTCATGATCAACAACAGGAAATCCAAAGTTTATCCAGTGCCACCTGGTCATGGGAATTTCAAAAATTTTATGGTATTAGTCTAGTCATTTTTCAAAAATGAAGTTAGAGGCACTGTGGGTTTCAATTAATTCAGGAATCATTAAATGGTGAGGAAGCTCATTTCAATGAAAGCTCTGGAGAACACTCACAGAAAAGCCTTCCAAAAGACTGGCCAAAAGGTCACATGAATCCAGACACATTGAGGTGTACAATGTGAGGTCCATATGTGTTTGGACTCTCAACTAGGGCTGCCAAGTCTTTAAGAATTAAATCATGTGATATCCTGGCTCAGAATCCCCGAGCTCTGTGGAAAGCCATCCTGGGCCTAGATCTCAGTTTCCAAAGGCGATTCTCACGCGTGGCCTAGTAAAATCCCAAGAGAACTCACGACAATACTTCTCTGAGGTCAGATCCAGAACTCATTCTTTAAGGGGAATCACACCAGAGTTCAAGCCCAGGTGATCCCAGTCATCTTTTCCAACTACCACACAAATTACCACAATTAAAACAAGAACACTCCCATATGGCCCTCATCTTCTTTCATATTGACACTCATCATAATTTTGCTGGAGGTTTCCATGAGGGGAGCAGACCAAGACAGTGTTCAAAATAAGCTCCTTTGACCCTCATTTGCCTATAGTAAAGGTGGCCTGGACACCCATCCTGTGAACCAGGAGTGATCAAGTAGGCCTGCCATTAATACCTCTCCAATTCTCCAATTTGAGGCCTACTGACTGTTTGGTTTAGATTCTTTATGTGAATTTTAGTCATGAAATAACCAAGCACCTATGGGCTAGCCTCTGCAGGTTTTGAAGAACTCATTTGACCCAAAGGATCCCTATTTTCACTTGATGGAGTTCCGGAACCTTACAGAGGAAGTCAAGAGACTTCATCCCAATGGCTGCTCTTTCTGCCATTTTTCCTTTGGATGCAAACATGGGAACTTTCTTTAGATCCATCAAGTGCTGAGAATCTAAGCCTCAGCCACACACAGGGCCAGGGGGCTGATTCAGTCACATCCCTTTTCAAAGCACTTAAGAAAAGAGCCACAGGTATGCCCAATCATTTCCATTTGAAAACTGTTTTCTTCAGGCTTCACAAAGGGGTGGCCAGATGCAAAGAACTTCCTGACATTCAGGGCAACAGAACAATAGGTAAGCAAAAGGCCCAAAGCAGGGTTTCTCCTCTGAGACTTTCCTCGTCACACTGATATCTGAGTTTTCTGAGATGCTCGCCATCACCTACAGCTATCCAGTACATGGCCATGTCACAGAGCTTGGAGGTGGTACATATCTTGGACACAAAACCATGGGCCTATTCTTGAAATTGGCCGGAATTCAGGACGAAAATAGAAACTTAGGAAGGTAGCAGGTGTTGCTCATCGATAAGGCAAGCTACAGTCCATTCATAAACGGGGCAATATGAATGCTGAGAAGCTTTCTACTAGACACGACACATCCATTGATGAATTCTCTTTTCTAATGTCTACAACCACGGAAACAGTGGAATACACAGACATAGAAACACTCGCCCTGTGAAAAGACTTACTAGAAACAGTCCACTTCAAATGAAACAAACCAACTGTCCTACCTATTCTCAGAAAATGAGACAAAACCACAAACCCACAACCACACCCACAAAAGCACCTCCTTCCCCTAAGTAGGTCTTTGACTATCCGGAGTGTCCTCTGACTTGTAGGTCATAATACGTTCCCCCGAAATGGCCTGTCCTGTCTCAGATCTGGTCTGCTTGGCAAACTCTGTGAACTTCTCAGGAGCCAACGGTGAGCCACTAACGACTTTCTCAAGAAAAGCCCCGCTTCCGAGCTTTCCTGGCATTTGGCCTTCTCACGTCTGAAGGTACCAAGAAAGACTGACTGCATTTAGGAAATCGAAACAAGTGAGACCATAGGGACTGGGACTGGGACTGGCTCTGGGTGCCTGGCTTCCTGGATCCAAAGTTCAGAGAGTTCCATCACCATGGAAGTGAGGTGAGGTCACTTCCTTCCTCAACTGAATGAGGTCCCTGTCTTGGCAACCACTTTGTCTTAACTGTTACTTCCAAGGGTCCCATGAGATTGAGGCTGCCCCTACTTCCTGTGACACTTTCACAAGTTAGAATGGTATATCAACCATAGGCACCCAGGAATAGATCTCCACACAGGCCTGTTTTGGTCCATGTTCTCTACATTAAGAAGAGAATCTGATTCAGACACAACCTTTTATCCTGACCAGGTTGTTTGCCAGGAAGATGACTTTTGGTCTCTCAGGTCCTTCATAGCTGCCTACATCTTCTCCAGGGATCATTTCTGCATGGGCCTTTGAGGTTCTCAGCAGGTGGAAGTTTCTCTACATTTCTGTATTGTAAAATCAACTCTTTCCCTGCTCTTCTATAAAGTTAGATTGAGGGAATAGTGTATGATTATGGTTAAAAACATGTTTGATTTGGGTTAGAAATCATTGTGCTGGATGAATAATGCTATTGGGAACCTGCTATGTGTATAAGAATATATAGGTGTAATATATGTATGAAAAAAGAAATCTAAGTATGATTTGAAGGCCAGAAGGGCATTGGGCCCTTGATTGGGATACGCAGCATGGAATTACGTTCTGCAGAGATGTCTCAGATAAATCGATATACAATGGCATAGGACCTTGTACCTTGCATGAATTAATGTAGAAGGAACATCCAGTCAAAAAGGGATAGTCGGTAGTGAAAGGTTAATAAAATAGGTACTTGCTATTTCCTGTTTTTCTGTATGCTTAAAAAAACACTGTTGAAATCTTGAGAAATGTTTGCTAATCTTGTTCTAGAATGTACTGTTCCCAACTTCCAAACTGCAGAATGTACTGCCTCACTCGGTGTCACGCGAACCGCCCACTTACCCTTACACATCAGTAAACTTCCCTCCCTTCCCTCTCCAAGGAATGTATGTAAGCTCTGCGTAAGCTGTTCTCAGAGCTCTCTGATCTATTTAAGTTAGCTGTGAGCCCCAGCAAGCTGGACCCAAAATAACCCTTTGCTGTTGCATGAGACAGTCTCTTGGTAGTCTCTTCCTCCAACACTCACCTGACCTTTACATATTGAGGTTCCACCGAGTTCCGGCAGTGGCGGATGAGAGACCCCAACGGGCTCCTCTCGGAGCAAGTAAGGCGCCTCTTTCTGGTTTCAGGTGTCATGTTAGGGCTTGGCAAAATTTCTGGCGATGAAGAGCCTGGGGTCTCTCCGATGGTGGCTGAGAGACGTGTCACAGAGACATAGGGCACCTCCCTGGGGGACCCCGCAGAGGACTCGGAGAATCAAGGAACAATTGCTTCATCGACTCAGTGATATTTTCTTTTAGATTCGGTATTGCCATCCTATCGGGTTTTGCCGGCTACGCATTCGTGGTCTCAGTGTTGGATGTCCATTGCCTGTCTTTATGGTCGTGTCTTATCTGTGTCATGTGTCTTTGCTTTTACTGTTTGTGTACCTTTCATTATGGGACAGAGCACTTCAATGCCTCTGTCCCTGACCCTTGATCACTGAACCAAAGTCCGCTTAAGGGCTCAGAATCTTTCTTTTTTTAGTAAAACGCTGGACCTGGCAGACTCTCTGTGCCTCAGAATGGCCCATCTTTGGAGTCGTATGGCCCCAAGAAGATCTTTCTACTTCCCACTAATTTAAAAAGTCAGAGATATTGTCTTTCAGCCAGGGCCACATAGCCATCCTGATCAACAGCCATATATCTTAACTTTGCAGGACCTCTGCAAATCTCCTCCTCCATGGGTGAAGCCTTTCCTTGCCCATGCCTCTGCTCATACTCCTTCCCACATGATCTCTCAAACCCTCACCTCTTCCTCCTCCTCCACCCTCTGTTCTCCCTGAGTCACAAGATTTGACTCTACTGGACTCTTCCTCCTCTCCTTATCCCCTGCCCTCGTCCCCTAACACACAACACACTCTAAGTGATTCCCCTGCTGCTGACTAAGCCTCTCTACCATTGGAGGAAGCTAAGCTGGTAATAGGATCTGATAATGGACCAATGTTCATGGCCCAGGTAAGTCAGGGGTTAGCCAGGAACCTGGGGATTAATTGGAAGTTATATTGTGCTTACAGACCCCAGAGTTCAGGACAAGTAGAAAGAATGAATAGAATCATTGAAGAGACCTTAACGAAATTAAGCTTAGAGACCAGCATAAAAGATTGGACTGTGCTCCTGACTTATGCAATGTTTCATGCAAGAGAAAATCCTTCTGTTTCTTTGAGTAACCTTACCCCCTGAGAAATTCTCTATGGTGGCCCTCGTCCAGTAAGGGTCCTAAGCCCAACTGTAAGACCTAAGGATCCTTTCCACACCCTCTTGCTTGACAGACTTAAAGCTCTTGAAAGAACTCAGTGATACCTGTGAAAATAGCTGCCCACCTCGTAACAAACTGTGTACCAGGGGATTCCACATCCATATCAAATAAGAGACTTCATGTATGTAAGATGACATCAGGTGTCATCCCTGGAACCCAGCTGGAAAGGACCATACCAGGTGCTACTTATAACACCTACAGTGGTAAAGGTATACAGAATCACATCTTGGATCCATGCCTCTCATCTCAAGCCTGCTCCTTGTCCAGAATCTTTCTGGAAACTGGAAAAGACTGGTAACAGTTTCAAATTGTGTATTCGCCATGTGGATAAGGTTATATACTCTCCCCTTGGCCACAAGTAGTCCTAAGCCTCATCAGCCTTTTAAGCAGCGATGGCTGATCACAAATCCTACTGGAAAAGTGTATAATCTATCTCAAATACAGCCCCCTTAGGGACCTGGTGGCCATCTCTCCACCCAGACATTTGTCAGCTGGCTATAGGTTTTTTCTATTGGGATATCCCTGATGAAGAAAATCCCACTAAAATACCATTAAATCCCTTGTGTACCATAGATAATGGAAACAAACATTATGGATGTAGGGACACGCGAGCCAGATGCGGTTGGCTAGCCTAGATTACTATGTTTGCCCGGCAAACTATCAAAGCCACAAACAGTAACCGCTGTGTGGGGGAAAAGCCGATTTCTTCTGTATTTCATGGAGATGTGATCATACAGGGGCTGCCTGATGGAACCCCAATACTTCATCAAATTCAGTACACAGCATTGGCCATATTACCAAGTAGAAAACAGAAAAAGGATGGCCCCCAGAGGGGTCTCTAGATCCTCAAATTTTGCGTGACCTTTTTAACTTCTGCAAGTGCTCAAAAGGGTGAAAGGAGATTCCCCTATGTGGAAGCCTTTTCCCTCCTTCACTCACATCCTGAACTATGCTTCTCCAATAGATTTTTATCCTCAGCCTTCTGCTCCAGACTCTCTGCTGTCACTCCCACCTCAGCAACCTGATTTCTCCCCTCCAATTACTAGATCAAAAACCCAAACCTCCACCAGTTCTCAGACAATTGCCCACTAGTGAGGTAGCAGGTACTGAGGTACCCCTCCACCGACTCATTCCTCTCTTCTCCTGTCAGTGCCCTCACCGGGTCCCACCAGGTCCTCTTTCCAGCTAACCCAAAGCTCAAACGAGCTGAGGAGAGCTCTCAGACCCTTATCCAAGATGTAATATAAATGGCCATTAAAGTTGCTTTGTCATCACTGAAAACAGGCTACTAAAATTTAAAGTCCCTCACAGGATTTTGGGATACTCACTCCCGTTTTCTGCTCTGCTCTACCTGTTCTACTGCTGAAGTTTTGTTGCTAGGAAATTCCCAAACCCGTTTCCAATTATTCTTTTACATCTCTCTTTTTCCTCATTCTCAGATCCTCAGAGCTTCTCTCAGCCCCACCTTCCCCGTATTCCCCCTCTGTACCAGGCCTACAGAAAAGTCTTAAATGTCCTTCTCCAGAAGTCTTCACCATGGCTGAATTTAGAAATTTCAGCATAGAGTTTCTATAAAGAGTTCAATGTAGATAAACTTTATCTTTTTGTATTGCCCTGTTCTACTTGGCCACTGGCTAAAAAACTCAGTACTTCTAAGCTAGACAACCCCTAACTTGTTTTTCACAAAATATGTGAACTAGGCCTCTGGCCTTCAGCTGGGGCTTCGCAGAAATGGCTACATTTCTAAGATAAAGAAATTACCAAATGGGCTCCGTTGTAACAGCTGGCAGGGGGAAAATAAGAAAGGGAATAAAAAGCTCTCCCCCTCCCATGTGTCCTTGAAAATTTAACTTGCCCAGAACAGAGGAAAAATCAGAAACAAATACTGCTTTTTTGAACTTCTGCAGACTGTAAACTTCTGAGCCCCATCCTTATATGCTGGGTACAAAATTCTGAAACTACCTAAACTTGAGTTTCAGGGGATTAATTGATTACAACAGAAGCAATGCCCTCTGAATCCGGTTGCAACAAAATAGGACTGTTTCCCTGTCTTCAGTGCTATCTTAGTTGCCTTGCCTTGTCTGTCCCTACAACAGCATAATTCTATATACTTAAACATTGTTTATGTTTTCATGAAATGGTCAACAGATGGGATTAATTTTGAAATGGTGCAGATGTTTCCCAGAGTGCTGTATCATGATGCAGGTTCGTTTGAAGATCAAATGGGGGGGGGCATACAACCGGTTCCACTGGGAACATGTATCGCTCACTTTAGCCATCCTATTATGAATAGGAGTTGCTGCACGGGTGGGCACAGGAGCCACTGCCATTGTCCATGGGACACAACAAATGACCCAATTAGAAGCAGCAATAGAGCAAAACTAAGATATTAGAAACCCCCATCAGAGCTTTTCATGAATCTTTAACCTCTCTCTCTGAAGTTGTTTTACAGAACAGTTGAGGGTTGGACCTCCTCTTTATTAGAGAAGGGGGCCTTTGTGATGCATTGAGGGAAGAATGTTGTTTTTATGCTGACCATAATGGAGTTGTAATAAAATCTATGAGTAAATTTAAAAGACACCTTGAAGAGCATCAACAAGAGAGAGAGGCCCAAAAAGGGTGGCTTGAGTCTTGGTTCACACACTCCTCCTGGTTAACTACGTTTTTATCAACCTGGCAGGTCCAATAATAATCCTCATATTATTGCTAACTATAAAACCCTGTTTGCTCAACCGTGTAATTTCTTTTCTCCAGGCTCAAATTGGACGAGTTAAACTTATGGTAATACCCCACTAGCAGACATAGAATGTGACACCCTCCAATGATCATTTTTATGATTAAAAGTAGCCAGAAGAAGAAGTGGGGAATTAAAGGTTAATAAAATAGGTACTTGTCACTTCTTGTTTTTCTGTTTGCTTAACAAAACACTGTTGAAATTTGAGAAATGCTTCCAAATCTTGTTCCCAGAATGTTCTGTCCCCAACTGCGCAACTGCAGAATGTACTCCCTCACCCAATTGCACGCAAACCACCCACTCGCCCTGACCCATCAATAAAATTCCCTCCCTGCCCTCTCCAGGGAAAGTATATAAGCTCTACTTAAGCTATTCTCAGGGCTATCTGCTCGATTCAAGTGATCTCTGAGCCCCAGCATGCTGGACACCCAAAAAACCCTTTGATGTTGCATGAGATAGTCTGTTGGTTGTCTCCTCCTCTGAAGCTCGCCCCACATTTACTTGGATGATTGAACGTAGAAGAGAACATCCAGTCAAAAAGGGATAGTCTATAGCATTAGGAAGATAGTCAGTACTTTTAGGAAGAAGGGTGAGTATAGGAATTAGAGAGTGAATGTAAATGTCAGCACAGGTGAAGAGTCAGTCACAATGATGAACTGGGGAAAATATGTAGGAAAGCAGATATCAATAGAGACATTACGAAAACAGGCAAAGTATAAAGTGAGTGATAGGATTAGATATTTTGAACAGGGTTGAGTTTACATATATAATCTTAGGAAGAAACAAATATGTAGTCACAAATAGGATTGACATTTGAGATCATTAGGCAAATTTCAGGTGGATGAATATTTCTCAGAATAATCTTGTGAATAGTTGATTATAAATCCACATACATAAACATGAATGAATTTAGGGAGTGTATATAAGACACATATATTTCATATTTTGAAAAATCTGGAGAGTGTATATATATATATATATATATATATATATATATATATATATATATACAAAACACACACACAGACAAAAAAGTAGCAATATATATGTCAATCAAAATTTATTATAAAATATACATCATCCAGAGATCTAAAAATATTAATTTTACTGAACATGGATTTATGTATAATGCTGTTCAACTAGCAAGCTCACCCATAGTTTGAATATCCAATTCCAACAAGTTTAGTAGGAGTGATCTCTTCTAACAATTTGTATCTGCCAAGTCAGCCACCTCACAAGAATGTACGTGTGGTACCAGGTAGGAATCTATATGTGCATATAAGAATACAGAGAAAGGGAGACAGGAATTCACATATTTGTTAACCTTAAAAATACATGGACAACTATTTCAACAACAAATCGACTAGATTCATAACTCCAACTCTGTATCATGCAAAAGGCAAGTCCAACAATACACCAGGCCTACTCTGAACTGCTTGTATTTCTATTCAGTTTGGGTTAGTTTTCTCCATCATATTAGAATTAGTAGTCAGAGTCTGGTCGGGTATGGGTTAGAGTCAGGGATTCAGTATTTTGAATGGAAAATAGAAAACTGAATCCAATGTGTATGCAAATATATGCTACAGAAAATTCTTCCCACTCTCCTCCAGAACAATGCCTTGACATTACCTTCGCCCGAAGTAAGACACAATTAGAGGAGAAGAGTTAGAAAATCTGTGAATACCTATCAGGAATGGAAAATGCTCCAGATTTCACATCTTTGGAGGTGGTAGAGGAGTTTCCAAAAGTAAGGGACAGGGTAAACACTCCACAAACATGGAGCTCTGCTGGCCTAAAGACTTTTTGAGAACCTGCCTTTGAGGTTGGGCACTTAAAATATATGTTGTTTTCATTAGCTTTAGCTTTATTTGTAGTGAGACAATCAAAGCTCGATCTGCTTCTATGTGACCTGGAGGACATGGTTATTTATTTTCCAATAAAAATGAGGCAGCAGTGCTGAATTCTCTCTTTGTAGGTACACTGTGGCCACTGAGGGCTAAGTGTCTCCCCGTGTGGACTGTGACCACAACTTGGTCATCCTCCAATTATCGTCGTGTTTTTTGCTGCTGCACTGGGAGTTTGGTATTTGCTTCATGAAATACAATGAGTTCAAATGGGAGACAGTGCTGAAGGGAGTTCTGTCAGCTGTGGTGGGCATGGTCTCCAGGAGAATGCACCAACCAGGGTTCTATCCCACGTAACTTGCCCCCTTGACAATAGCAACATGATTCTGAACATTGCCCTAAAACCTCTCCATATAAAAATATGCCTTTACGTATATGGGTCTGATGGCTGCACCATGTCAGTCTCAAGCCATTTGGAAGCCAATGGAAGATCCACATGGCCCCACCACAGATGTTTTATCACTCACTTGCATAACACTTCTCTAGGCCCACTACTCACCAGGCTCCTACTTACTAGCATCTCTGTTCTACACCATTTTCATGAAACCCAGTCAATCAAGGCCCTGTCTGGTATATTCATGATCATCAACAGGACATCAAAGGTTCTCCAGTGACATCTGGTCATGGGAATTTTAAAAATTTCATGGTAATTATCTAGCAATTTTTCATGGATGAAGTTGGAGGCACTGTGGGTTTCAATTCATTCAGGAACCCTTAAAGGGTTAGGAAACTAATTTCAGGCAAAGCTCTGGAGTACTCTCACATGCAAGGCTACCCAATGAGTGGCCAAAAAGTCACATGAAGCGAGGCCAATTGAGGTATATAAAGCGAGGTCCATGTGGGTTTTGAATCTCTATAATGCATGCCAAGTCTTTCAGAATAAAATCATGTAATATCCTGGCTGAGATTCGCAGTGTTCTGTGGAAAGCCAACCTGTGCCTAGATCTCAGGTTCCAATGGCAACTTCATGCCTGGCCTCCTAAAATCCCAACACAATTCATGGCAATACTTCTCTCAGGTCAGTTCCAGAACTCAGTCTATAAGGAGAATCACACCAGAGTTCAAGTCCAGGTGGACCCAGACAACTCTTCCAACCGCTACTCAAATGAAAACAATTAAAACCAGAATACTCCCTCATGGCCCTATTCTTCTTCCATATAGACACTAATCATAACCTCTTCCTGGAGTTTTCCATGAGTTGTGCAGCCCAAGAAAATGTCCAAAATAAGCTTCTTGCACCTCTTTTGCCTAACTTCAGCGTGGCCTGGGCACCCTTCCTGTGAACCTGGAGTGATCAAATAGGCCTGCCCTTAATACTGCTCCGCTTATCCAATTTGAGGCTCTCTGACTTTGGGGTCTAGATTCTTTATGTGAATTGGAGTCATGAGAAAATCCAAGACAGTGTCCAAAATCAGCTCGCTTTTTCCTCATTTGCCTAAAGTCAGGGTGGCCTGGACACCGTTTCTCTGAACCAGGAGTGATCAAATAAGCCTGCCGTTAATACTTCTGTGTTTCTCCAATTTGAGGCCTACTGATTTCAGGTATCAATTTCTTATGTGATTTGGAGTTACTCGAAAACCCAAGCACCTCTGCAGGGAATTGAAGAACTCATTTGACCCAAAGAATCCCTATTCTCACTTGATGGAGTTCAGGAACCTAACAGAGGAAGGCAAGAGACTTCATCCATAATGACTGATTTTTTTGCCATTATGGTTTTGGATGCACACATGGGATCATTCTTTAGATGCATCAGGTGCTGAGAATCTAACTCAAAGCCACACACATGGCCAAGAGACTAATTCAGACACATCCCTTCCCAAAGCAAATAAGCAAAGAGCCACAGGTGATGCCATTCATTTCCATTTGAAAACTGTTTACTTCAGGCTTCACAAAGGGGTGGATTGAGGCAAAGAACTTCCTGACATTCAGTGAAAAACAACAATAAGTAAGCAAAGGCCCAAAGCAGGGTTTCTGCACTGAGACTTTCCTGGTCACACTGATATCTGAGTTTTCTGAGATGCTCGCAATTCTCTTCAGCTATCCAGTACATGGCCATGTCACAGAGTTGGAGGTGGTACATATTTTCAACACAAATCCATGAGCCTATTCTAGAGAGTGGCCAGAATTCAGGAAGAAAACAGCAACTTAGAAAGATAGCAGGTGTTGCACATCGACAAGACAAGCTGCACTCCATTCATATATTGGGCAGGTTGAAATATGGGAAGATTTACACTTGACAGGACACATCCATTAATGCATTCTCTTTTCCAATGTCTACAACAATGGACACAGTGGGATACACAGACATAGAAAGACTCACCTTGTGAAACAACTTACTAGAAACTGTCCACTCCAAACCAAACCGCCTTTCCCATCTATTCTCAGAACATGAGACAAAACAATAAACCCACACACACTCCCACAAAGGCACCTCCTTCACCCAAGTAGGTCTGTGACTATCCAGAGTGTCCTCTGACTGGTGGGCCATACTATGTTCCCCTGAAATGGTCTGTCTTCTCTCAGATCTGGTTTCCTTGGCCAACTCTGTGCAGTTGTCAGGAGCCAGTGGTGAACCACTATCTGCTTTCTCAGGAAAGGTCCATCTTCAGAGCTTTCCTGGCATTTGGCCATCCTCACATCATTAGGTACCAAGAAAACTGACTCTGTCCTTGGTAAATCCAAACAAGTGAGCCCACTGGGACTGGGACTGGGACTGCCTCTTGGTGCCTGGCTTTTTGGATACCAAGTTCAGACAGTTCCATCACCAAGGAAATGAGGTATGTCACTTTCTTTGGAACTGAATGAGGTCACTGCCTTGGCAACGACTTTGTCCTAACACTTGCTTCCAAAGGTCCCATGAGATGGAGCCTTCCCCTACTTCCTGTGACACTTTCACAAGGTAGTATGGTATATCAACCATTGGCACCCAGGAACAGCTCTCCACACAGGACTGGTTTGGTCCATCTTCTCTACAATAAGAAGAGAGAGGCTGATTCATACATATCCCTTCATCCTGACCAGGTTGTTTGCCATGGAAGATGACTTTTGCTCTCTCAGGTCCTTCATACCTGCCTACAACTTCTCCAGGTATCATTTCTGCATGGACCTTTGAAGTTCTCAGCAGGTGGAAGGTCCCCAAGTTTCCTGTATTGTAAAAACCACTCTGTCCCTGCTCTTCTGTAAAATGAGATTGAGGGAACAGAGTATGTTTAGGGTTAATAACAGGTTTGATTTGGGTACGAATCATTCTGTGCGATGAATAATGCTATTGGGAACCTGCGATATTTACAAGAATATAGAGGTGAAATATAAGTATGAAAACAGAAATCTAGTTATGATTTGAAGCCCAGAAGGATATTGGGCCCTTGATTGGGATACTTAGCTTTGAATTATGCTCTGCAAAATTGTCTCAGATAATTCGATATACAATGGCATAGGACATTTTATTGAATGTAGAAGAGAACATCCAGTCAAAAAGGGATAGTCGGTAGGATTAGGAAGATAGTCGGTAGGTTTAGAAAGAAGAGTGAGTATAGGATTTGGACCAAAAGTTCTTTAGCAATAGGGTTTCGATTATAGAGTGAATGTAAATGTCAGCACATATGAAGTGTCAGTAACTAGGATCAACTTGGGAAAATTTGTTGAAAAGCAGATATCAATAGAAACATTATGAAATCAGGCAAAGTATAAAGTGAGTGATAGGATTAGACATTTCCAACAGGGTTGAGTTTGAATATATAAATTAGGAAGAAACAAATATGTAGTCACCAATAGGATTGACAATTGACAGCATTAGGCAACCTGGACATGGATGTTTTTAGTAATTCATGTACACTTTACATTTAGGCTTTGGTACAATCATAAATGTGACCTTTACATTTTTTTTGTCCAGAATATTACTTTGATAAAATGTATATGTACATCAGGTGACATGAGTATGTCTTCCACCATTTCTGCAAGCAATATATTGAAGATGTAAAATTAGAATCGGGGGTACAAAGAGGTGTACCCTGTGTCTATGAATATAGAGATAAAGAATGAATAGACCGTAATGTGAATGAATAATATAACTTTTTTCAACTTTAAAAAATGAATTGATCTAATATCTGAAAAATCACAGGAAATCGTATATTGATATACAATCATTCATTCCAAGCAGTTATACATCTAATGGTAATATTCGTGTTTTGGTTTATCATGAAGAGTGTGTGAGATTTGCTTCAAAAGTGACTATGGAAATAATGTGTTTGGAAAGAAGACTCATGAAAATACCAGTAAAGAAACCCTGACAATACATGTGTTCTGAAGCAAAAAGTGATTAAATTTGAAACAAATGCCTACAAATTTGTGAACTTGTGGATGAAATGTATATCCTATGATGTGCAAAAACTGAAGAAATAATAATGTAAAAGTGTCGAATACAAATGAATAAAGAATTACATATCATGTCCCATTGGAATCTACTTGCATTGATGTTAGACTGGGTCAGTTACTGTAGAATAATTAGGATTTGTATGCATCATTCCCTGAAGTTAGTTTTCAGTACTAGGAAACAAATATGTATTTCAGGTGGATGAATATTTCTGAGAATAATCTTGTGAAAAGTTGATTAAAAATCCACATACATGAACATAAATGAATTTAGAGAGTGTATATTAGACACATATATTTCATATTTTGAAAAATCTGGAGAGTGTACACACACACACACACACACAACACTCACAGATATTAAAAAGTAGCAATATAAATGCCAATCGAAATTCATCAGTAAATATATATCATCCACAGATGCAAAAATATTTATTTTACTGAACATGAGTTTACGTATAATGTTGTTCTATTAGGACGCTCCCTATAGGTTGAATTTTCAGTTCCAACAGCATTTAGGAGGAGTGATCTCTTCTCACAATTTGTATCTGCCAAGTCAGCCACCTCACAAAGATGTACGTGTGATACCTGGTAGGATTCTATATATGCATATAAATATACAAGTGTGAATAGGCTAAAGAGAAAGGGAAACATGAATTCTCATATTTGTTAACTTTAAAAACACATGGAGATCTTTTTCTATTAAACATTGACTAGATTTATAAATCCTACCTTGTATAATGCAAAATGCAAGTCCAACTATACAACATGCCTCCAATGAACTGCTTGTATTTCTATAGGTTTGTGTTATTTTTCTCTATCATATTAGGATGAGTTGTCTGAGTCTAGTATGTATGGGTTAGTGTCAGGGATTCAGTATTTCAAAAGGAAAATTGGAAATTGAATCCAATTTGTATGCAAATATATGCTGCACAAATATCCTCCCACTCTCATCCAGAACAATGCCTTGAAATTACCTTCACCCCAAGTAAGACACAGTTAGAGGAGAATAGATAGAAAATCAGTGAATACATATCTGGAATGGAAAATGCTCAGGAGTTCACAACCTTGGAGGTTGTAGAGGAGTTTCCAAAAGTAAGGGACAGGGTAAACACTCCACAAACATGGAGCTCTGCTGGCCTAAAAACTTTTAGAGCAACTGCCTCTGAGTTTGGGAATGTGAAAAATATGTTGTTGTCAGGAGAATTGGCTTCCTTTGTAGTGAGACCATCAAACTGGGTCTGCCTCTATGTGACGTGGAGGACATGGTATCTTATTTTCCAATGAACATGAGGTAGCAGTGTTGATTTTCTTCTTTTTAGGTAAACTGTGGCCTCTGGGAGCTAAGTGTCTCCCCGTTGGACTGTGAAGCCATTTGGTCCTCCTCCACTTTTTGTGGGGTTTTTGCTGCTGAACTGGGAGTTTGGTATTTGCTTCATGAAATTCAAGGAGTTCAACTGAGACACAGTGCTGGAGGGAGTTCTGTCATGTGTGGTGGTTCAGAGTCTGCAGAAGAACGCACCAACCACGCTTCTATCCCTCATAGCTTGCCACATTGCATCCTTGTCCATAGCAACCTGATTCTGAACATTGCCCTGAATCCTCTCCATATAACAAGATGCCTTTAATTACAAGGGTCTGCTGGCTGCTTCATGTAATCCACTAGCCATTTGGAAATCAATGGAAGATCCACATTGCTCCAACACAGATGTTTTATCACACTCCTGCCCACCACAGCTCTAGGCCCACTTCTCAGCAGGCTGCAACTTTCTGGCACCTCTGTTCTACACAATTTTCATAAAACCCAGTCAAGCAAGGCACTGTCTGGTACATCCATGATCAGCAACAGGACATCCAAAGATTCTCCAGTGCCACCTGGTCATGGGAATTTCAAAAATTTCATGGTATTTATTTAGACATTTTTCAAGGATGAAGTTGGAGGCACTGTGGGTTTCAATTTATTCAGGAACCAGTAAATGGTGAGCAAGATTATTTCAATGAAAGCTCTGGAGAACCCTCACAGGCAAGGCTTCCCAAAGAATGGCCAAAAGGTCACATTAAGCCAGGCCCATTAAGGTCTACAATATGAGGTCCATGTGTGTTTTCACTCTCAACTATGGCTGCCAAGTCTTTCGAATGAAATCATGTGTTATCTTGGCTGAAATTCCCAGTGCTCTGTGGAAAGCCACTCTGGGGCTAGATCTCAGTTTCCAAGGGTGACTCTCATACATTGCCTCTTAAATCACAACACAATACATGGCAATACTTCTCTGAGATCAGTTCCTGAACTCAGTCTATAAGGGGAATCACACGAGAGTTCAAGCCCAGGTAGACCTTGTTATGTCTTCCAAGTGTCACACAAATATCCACAATTAAATCCAAAACACTTCCACATGGCACTCATCTTCTTCCATTTACACAATCATCATAATCTCTGGCTGGAGGTTTCCATGAGGGGTGCAGCCCAAGACAGTGTCCAATATAACCTCCCTTGCCCCTCATTTGCCTAAAATAAGGGTGGCCAGGACATCCTTCCAGTGAACCAAGAGTGATCAAATAGGCCTGCCATTAATATGGCACTGCTTCTCCAATTTGAGGCCTACTGACTGTGTGTTTTAGATTCTTTATGTGAATTGGAGTCTTGAGAAAAACCAAGCACTTATGGGCTAGCCTCTGCAGGGTTTTGAGGAACAGATTTGATCCAAATTATCACTATTCTCACATGATGGATGACAGGAACGTTACAGAGGAATGCGAGAGACTTCATCCACACTGACTGCTCTTTTGTCCATTTTGGTTTTGGATGCACACATGGGATCCTTCTTTAGATCCATCAGGTGCTGAGAATCTAAGCCACAGTCTCACACAGGGCCAAAAGGCTGATTCAGACACATCCCTTTCCAAAGCAATTAAGCAAAGAGCCACAGGTGATGCCCTTTCATTTCCATTTGAAAACTGTTTCTTTAGGCTCTACAATGGTGTGGCCTGAGGCAAAGACCTTCCTGACATTCAGGGCAACAGAACAATTGGTAAGCAAAAGGCCCAAAGCAGGGTTTCCTCACTTAGAATTTCCTGGTCAAACTAATATCTGAGTTTTCTGAGATGCTCCCATTTCTTTCAGCGATCCAGTACATGGCCATGTCACAGAGCTTGGAGGTGGTACATATTTTGGACACAAAACCATGAGCCTATTCTGGAGAGTGGCCAGAATTCAGGAAGAAAACAGGAACTTAGGAAGATTGTTGGAGTTGTCCACCCATAAGTCAAGCCGCAGTCCATTCATAAATTGGGCAAGTTGAGTCTAGACAGGACACATCCAATGATTCATTCTCTTTTCTAATATCTAAAACCACGGACACAGTGGGATACACAGACAAAGAAACACTGGCCTTGTTAAACGACTTACCAGAAACAGTTCACTCCAAACCAAACAAACCGCCTTTCCTACCTATTCTCAGAACATGAGACAAAATCTCAAACCCACACCCACACACACAAAGGAAGCTCCTTCCCCAAGTAGGTCTGTGACTATTGGGAGTGTCTTCTGACTGGTGGGCCAAACTATGTTCTGATGAAATCGCCTGTCCTGTGTCAGATATGGTCTCGTTGGCCAAATCTGTGAAGTTGTCACTAGCCAGCGGTGAGCCACTACCTGCTGTCTCAGGAAAGGCCCCTCTTCAGAGCTTTCCTGACATTTGTTCATCCTCACCTCAGTAGGTACCAAGAAAGACTGACTCTGTCCTTGGTAAATCCAAAAAATAAGACCACTGGGACTGGGACTGAGACTGGCTCTGGGTGCCTGGCTTCCCGGATTCCAAGTTCAGAGAGTTCCATCACCAAGGATGTGAGGTGAGATTACTTCCTTCAGGAAATCTTTGAGGTCATTGCCTTGGCAACCACTTTGTCCTATGAGATGGAGGCTGCCCTTACTTCCTGTGACACTTTTACAAGTTAGAATGGTATATCAACCATAGGCACCCAGGAACAGCTCTCCACACATGCCTGGTTTGGTCTATCTTCTGTATATTAACAAGAGAGAGGCTTATTCAGACACAACCCTTCATCCTGGAAAGGTTGTTTGCGATGGAAGATGACATTTGCTCTCTCAGGTCCTTCATAGATGCCTACATCTTCTCCAGGGATCAAATCTGCATGGACATTTGAGGTTCTCAGCAGGAGGAAGATACCCTACATTGCTGTATTGTAAGACGAACTCTGTCCCTGCTCTTCTGCAAAGTTAGATTGAGGGAAGAGTGTATGGTTAGGGTTAATAACATGTTTGATTTGGGTTACGAATCATTGCGAAGGATGATTAATAGTATTGGGAACCTGCGATATTTATAAGATTATAGAGGTGAAATATAAGTATGGAAACAGAAATCTAGGTAAGATTTGAAGCCCAGAAGGGCATTAGGCCCTTGATTGGGATACTTAGCTTATAATTACGTTCTGCACAGATGTCTCAGATAAATCGATAATCAATGGCATAGGACCTTACACCTTGGAAGATTGATTTTAGAAGAGAACATCCACTCAAATTGAGATAGTCGGTGGGATTAGGAAGGTAGTCAGTAGGTTTAGGAAATAGAGTGAGTATAGGACATGGAGCAAAAGTTCTGTAGCAATAGTGTTTTGGTTATAGAGTGAATGTAAATTTCAGCACATGTGAAGAGTCAGTCACAATGATTAACTGGAGAAAATATGTAGAAAGGAAAATATCAATACAGACCTTACGAAATGAGGCAATTATACAGTGAGTGATAGGATTAGACATTTTCAATAGGGTTGAGATTGAATACATAATCTTAGGAAGAAACAAATATGTCGTCACCAATAGGAATGACATTTGAAAGCATTAGGCAACCAGGACACTTATCGTTTTAGTAATCCATGTTCACTTTCCATTTAGTATTTGGTACAATCATAAGTGTGATTTTTGCATTTTGTGCCCAGAAAAATATTGTGATCAAATGTATATGTAGATCATATGACATGAGTATTTCTTCCACGATTACTGGGAGCAATATTTGAAGACATATAAATTAGTATTGGGGGTACAAAGTGGTGTACAATGTGTCTATGAATATAGAGATAATGCATGAATAGACCATACTGTGAATAAAATATTATAACTGGTTCCACTTTAAATAATGGATTGAATTGATATCTGAAAATATATAGGAAATCATATATTGACATACAATCATTCACTCCAACCAGTTATATATCTAATGGTAATCTTAGGGTTATTGTTTATCATGAAGTGTGTGTGAGTTTTGTTTCAAAAGTGATTATGGAAATCGAAAATAATATGTTTGGAAAAAAGTCTCATGAAAAGACCAGTCAAGAAATATGGAGGAATCCATGTGTTCTGAAGCAGGAAGTGATTGAAAGTGAAACAAATGCTATAAATTTTCTAAATTGTGAATGAAATATATATCCTGTTATGTGCATAAACTGATGAAATAGTAATGTATCAGTGTTGAATAAAAGTGAATGTCAAAATACACATCATGTCCAATAGGAATCTACTTGCATTGATGTTAAACTGGGTCAGTTACTGTAGAAATATTAGAATTGTGTGCATTATGCACCAAAGATAGTTTTTTTTTATTTTTATTTATGGTTGTTCAAAACATTACATAGTTCTTGATATATCATATTTCACACTTTGATTCAAGTGGGTTATGAACTCCCATTTTTACCCTGTATACAGATTGCAGAATCACATCAGTTACACATCCATTGATTCACATATTGCCATACTAGTGTCTGTTGTATTCTGCTGACTTTCCTATCCTCTACTATCCCCCCTAGCCTCCCTGCCCCTCCCCACTTCTCTCTCTACTCCCTCTACTGTAATAAATTTCTCCCCCTTGTATTATTTTTCCCTTTCCCCTCAATTCCTCTTGTATGTAATTTTGTATAACCCAGAGGGTCTCCTTCCAATTCCATGCAATTTCCCTTCTCCCTCCATTCCACCTCTCATCCCTGTTTAATGTTAATCATCTTGTCATGCTCTTTGTCCCTATCTGTTCTTAGTTACTCTCCTTATATCAAAGATGACATTTGGCATTTGTTTTACACGAATTTTGTAGCTTCACTTAGCATAATCCAGTCTAATGCCATCCATTTTCCTGCAAATTCTATGATTTTTTCATTTTTCAATGCAGAGTAATAATCCATTGTGTATTAATGCCACATTTTTTTATCCATTATTCTATTGAAGGGCATCTAAGTTGGTTCCACAGTCTTGCTGTTGTGAATTGTGCTGCTATGAACATCGATGTAGCAGTGTCCCTGTAGCATGCTCTTTTTAGGTCTTTAGTGAATAGACCAAGAAGGGGAATAGCTGGGTCAAATGGTGCTTCCATTCCCAGCTTTCCAAGAAATCTCCATACTGCTTTCCCAATTGGCTTCACCAATTTGCAGTCCCACCAGCAATGTACAAGTGTACCTCTTTTCCCACATCCTTGCCAGCACTTCTTGTTGTTTGACTTTATAATGGCTGCCAATCTTACTGGAGTGAGATGGTATCTTAGGGTGGTTTTGATTTGCATTTCTCTGACTGCTGGAGATGGTGAGCATTTTTTCATGTACTTGTTGATTGATTGTATGTCCTCATCTGAGAAGTGTCTGTTGAGGTCCTTGGACCATTTGTTGATTGGGTTATTTGTTATCTTATTGTCTAATTTTTTGAGTTCTTTGTATACTCTGGATATTAGGGCTCTATCTGAAGTGTGAGTAGTAAAGATTTCTTCCCAGGATGTAGGCTCCATATTTACCTCTCTTATTGTTTCTTTTGCTGAGAAAAAACTTTTTTAGTTGAGTAAGTCCCATTTGTTGATTCTAGTTATTAACTCTTGTACTATGGGTGTCCTATTGAGGAATCTGTAGCCCGACCCCACAGTATGTACATCATAACCAAATTTTTCTTCTATCAGACAGTGTGTCTCTGATTTGATATCAAGCTCCTTGATCCATTTTGAGTTAACTTTTGTGCATGGCGAGAGAAAGGGATTCAGTTTCATTTTGTTACATATGGATTTTCAGTTTTCCCAACACCATTTGTTGAAGATGCTATCCTTCCTCCATTGCATGCTTTTAGCCCCTTTATCAAATATAAGATAGTTGTAGTTTTGTGGATTGGTTTCTGTGTCCTCTATTCTGTACCATTGGTCCACCTGCCTTTTTCGGTACCAGTACCATGCTATTTTTGTTACTATTGCTCTGTAGTATAGTTTGAAGTCTGTTATCGCTATACCACCTGATTCACACTTCCTGCTTAGCATTGTTTTGCAATTCTGGGTCTTTTATTTTTTCATATGAATTTCATGATTGCTTTCTCTATTTCTACAAGAAATGCCTTTGGGATTTTGATTGGCATTGGATTAACCCTATAGAGAACTTTTGGTAATATCGCCATTTTGATGATGTTAGTTCTGCCTATCCATGAACAGGGTATATTTTTACATCTTCTAAGATCTTCTTCTATTTCTCTCTTTAGGGTTCTGTAGTTTTCATTGTATAAGACTTTCACCTCTTTTGTTAGGTTGATTCCCATTTTTTTTTTTTAGGATGTTGTGAATGGAGTGGTTGTCCTCATTTCCATTTCAGAGGATTTGTCGCTGATATACAGGAATGCATTTGATTTATGCGTGTTGATTTTATATCCTGCCACTTTGCTGAATTCATTTATTAGCTCTATTAGTTTCTTTGTAGACCCTTTTGGGTCTGCTAGGTATAGAATCATGTCATCTGCAATAGTGATAATTTAAGTTATTCTTTTCCTATTTATATGCCTTTAATTTCTTTCATCTGTCTAATTGCTCTGGCCAGTCTTTTGAGAACTATATTGAACAGAAGTGGTGAGAGCGGGCATCCCTGTCTTGTTCCAGATTTTGGAGGGAATGTCTTCAATTTTTCTCCATTAAGAATGACGCTAGCCTGCGGTTTAGCATAGATTGTTTTTACAATATTGAGGAATGTTCCTGTTATTCCTAGTTTTTCGAGAGTTTTGAACATAAAGGGATGCTGTACTTTGTCGAATGCTTTTTCTGCATCTATCTAGATGATAATATGGTTTTTATTTTTAAGTCTATTGATGTGGTGAATAACACTTATTGATTTTCGTATATAGAACCCTCCTTGCATCCCAGGGATGAATCCTACTTGATCATGGTCCACATTTTTTTGATATGTTTTTGTATCTGATTCGCCAGAATTTAATTTAAGATTTTTGCATTTAGGTTCATTAGAGATATCGGTCTTTAGTCTTCTTTCTTTGAAGTGTCTATCTGGTGTAGGAATCAGGGTGATATTGGCCTCGTAGAATGAATTTGGAAGATCTCCCTCTTTTTCAATTTTCTGAAATAGCTTGAAAAGTATTGGTATTAGTTCATATTTAAAGGGTTTGTAAAAGTCTGCTGTATACCCATACGGTCCTGGGATTTTCTTAGTTGGTAGTCTTTGGATGGTTTCTTTTATTTCCTCAATTGATATTGGTATGTTTAGGTTGTCTATATCCTCCTAACTCACTCTGGTCAGATCATATGACTTAAGAAATATTTCGATGCCTTCACTATCTTCTATTATTTTGGAGTATAAGGATTCAAAGTAATTTCTGATTATCTTCTGTATTTCTGAAATATCTGTTGTGATATTGCCTTTTTCATCCCATATGATAGTAATTTCAGTTCTCTCTCCTCTTCATTAGCATGACTAGGGGTCTGTCCATTTTATTTATTTTTTCAACGAACCAACTTTTAGTTTTGTCAATTTTTTCAATTGTTTCTTTTGTTTCGATTTCATTGATTTCTGCTCTGATTTTAATTATTTCTTTCCTTCTACTTCTTTTCCTGTTGTTTGCTCTTGTTTTTCTAAGATTTTGAGATGAAGTATGAGATCATTTATTTCTTGTTTTTTTCTTTTTCTAAGGAATGAACTCCAAGCAATGAATTTTCCTCTTAGAACTGCTTTCAATTTGTCCCATAGATTCTGATATATTGTGTCTGTGTTTTCATTTTTCTCTAAGAATTTTTTATTTTCCTCCTTGATGTCTTCTATAACCCATTGATCATTCAGTAACCTATTTTTCATTCTCCAAATGATGCATGATTTTTCCTTCCTTCTTTTATCATTGATTTTTAGTTTCATTCCATTATGATAAGATAAGATGCATGGTATTATCTCTACTCCTTTAATTTGTCTAAGAGTTGCCCTGTGACATAATATATGATCTATTTTTGAGAAGGATCCATGTGCTGCTGAGGAAAAATGTAACTGCTTGATGTTGGGTGGTATATTCTATATATGTCAATTAAGTCTAGGTTATTAATTGTGTTATTGAGTTCTATAGTTTCCTATTTCAACTTTTGTTTGGAAGACCTGTCCAGTGGTGAGAGAGCTGTATTGAAGTCTCCCATGATTATTGTATGGTGGTCTATTAGACTCTTGAACTTGAGAAAAGTTTGTTTGATGAACATAGCTGCACCATTGTTTGGGGCATACATATTTATGATTGTTATGTCTTGCTGGTGTATGGTTCTCTTGAACAGTATGTAGTGTCCCTCTTTATCCCTTTTGATTAACTTTGGCTTGAAATCTATTTTATTTGATATGAGTATGGACACTCCTGCTTTTTTCCGAAGTCCATATAAGTGATATGATTTTTTCCAAACTTTCACCTTCAGTGTATATATGTCTTGTTCTTATCAAATGCGTCTCCGGTAGGCAGCATATTATTGGGTCTTGTTTTGTGATCCATTCTACTGGCCTGTGTCTGTTAATTGGTGAGTTTAAGCCATTAACATTTACAGTTATTATTGAGATAAGGGTTGTTCTTCCAGCCATATTTGTTTATTTATGTTATTAAACATGGATTGTTTTCCTCTTTGATTATTTCCCCCCTTTAATGTCCTACCTCCCACTGTTGGTTTTCATTATTTTCCAATTACTCTTCCTGTAATATTTTGCCAAGGATGTTTTGAAGAGATGGTTTTCCAGCTACAAATTCTTTTAACTTTTGTTTATCGTGGAAAGTTTTAATTTCATCTTCCATCCTGAAGCTTAATTTTGCTGGATACACAGTACATGGTTGGAACCCATTTTCTTTCTGTGATTGAAAAATGTCATTCCAGGATCTTCTAGCTTTCAGAGTCTTTGTTGAAAGATCAGCTGTTATCCTGATTGGTTTACCCCTAAATGTAATCTGCTTCCTTTCTCTTGTAGATTTTAAAATTCTCTCCTTATTCTGTATGTTGGGCATCTTCATTATAATGTGTCTAGGTGTGGATCTCTTATGATTTTTCACATTCGGCGTCCTGTAGGCTTTTAGAACTTGGGAGTCTGTCTCATTCTTCAAGTCTGGGAAGTTTTCTCATATTATTTCATTGAATAGATTGCTCATTCCTTTGGTTTGGACCTCTATACCTTCCTGTATCCCAATGACTCTTAAGTTTGGTCTCTTTATTTTATCCCATATTTCTTGGATGTTCTCTTCATGGTTTCTTAACAGTTTGGCTGAGCTGTCTATGTTCTTTTCAAGTTGAAATACTTTGTCTTCATTGTCTGATGTTCTATCTTCTAAGTGTTCTACTCTGATGGTAGTATTCTCAATTGAGTTTTTAAGTTGGTTTATTGCTTCCTGCATTTCTAGGATTTCTGTGTGTTATTTTTTACAACCTCTATCTCCCTGTATAGTTGATCTTTTGCTTCTTGGTTTTGTTTATGTAATTCATTGTTGAAGTGATCTTTCATTGTCTGATTTTGCTGTCTAATGTCTTCCTTGAGACTTCAGATCATCTGAAGAATGTATATCCTGAGTTCTTTATCTGACATTCCATCTGCTGCAGCTATTACCTCTTCTAAAGTTGTGTTGACCTGCATTGCTTGTGGTTCTTTTTTCCTTTTCTTTTCATACTGCTCGCGTTTCTTTCTGCTTGGTGAAACTGTTGTGATTTTGAAATTTTCCCCCTATATATTTATATTGCTCTTGTATATTTGAAAAGTCTTCATTGCAGGGGCAGGGGTGGCTGTGCTGTTCCACCAATTGGGGTGATATATCTACCACGCTGATGGGCCGCTAGGCCTGTTATTCTGATAGGTCGCAGGTCTGCTTACCATGCAGGCGCAGGAGGCTGCTCTCCTCTGCCCCTCCTCCAATTGGTGTGACGTGTCTACCACGCCCGTGGACCCCTGCGGTGTTCTGCCGATCGGTCGCAGGTCTGCCTACCTTGCTTGCGTGGGCGGCGGCTCTGCTCTACCCCTACCCCAATTGGGGTGACGTGACTACCACGCCGGTGGGCCGCTGGGCCTGGTCTGCCGGTTGGTCGCAGGTCAGGATACCTTGTGAGCAGGGGCTACAGATCTGTTCTGCCCCTACTCCAAATGGGGTAAAGTGTCTGCCGCGCCAGCAGGCCGCTGGGCCTCTTCTTCTGGTCAGGTGCAGGTCTGCTACCTTCCGGGCGCGGGTGGTGGCTCTGCTCTGCCCCTACTCCAATTGGTGTGTCGTGACTACCATGCCTGCAGGTTGCTGGGCCTGTTCTGGGCATGGGTGAAGGCTCTGCTCTGCCCCTACTCCTATTGGGGTAATGTGACTACCATGCTGGTGACCCACTGGGATTGTACTAGGCACGGGAGAAGGCTCTGCTCTGCAACTACTCCAATTGGGGTGACGTGCCTACCACACCTGTGGGTCGCTGGGCCTGTTCTGGGCCCGGGCAGCGGCTCTGTTCTGCCTCTACTCCAATTGGGTTGACGTGACTACCATGCAGGTGTGTCACTGGGTCTGTTCCAGGTGCGGGCAGCTGCTCTGCTCTGCCCCTCTGGCTTGATGACAAAGTGAGAGAGACCCGGGTGTTTGTGACTCACTTTCTTCACCAGGAGACCAACTGTTTCTGTCACTGCTGGTATCAATGAAGTTATCTCCTCTGCTGCTTTCTGATGACATCAGAAATTTGTCATGTTGGTATCCCATGTGAAAGGCAGCATTTCGTTCCCTTTTCTGGGTGACCAAAGCAATGGGTGAGTCCTGACCGGCCCTCACAAGCCGCGTCTCAATCCTGTTGCCACTGCCTATGAAGGCTCGGTTGATATTTACCTCCACAGTATTCAGCAAGACCCGGAACGAGAAGCAGTTTCCGCGGGTTCTTTAGCCCTGGGCCAGATCAGTTCCGAGAGGCAGAATTCGGCCGCTCTGGGCTTGGTGTATGTTCTAATAGGAGCAGGCTCCAAGACGGAGTTTCTGCAGGTTCTTTGGCACTGAGCCTGAGTAATTTGTCTGCGACACAAAGGTGAATGGCATCCTGAAATTACCTGTTCTATAGCTGAATGAGCTTCGATCAGTCGAAAACAGGGATGGTGACATCAGCTCTCCAAGATGGTGGCCGCTGGCTTCCTCTGTGGTGTGACTGGTGTGGAGAACCGAATTGGACCGCATCCTTTCCCGTCTCAAACCCAGAATTCAGCACTTAGCACAGTGATTGCATACCTGTCAGGAGCCCACAGAATCCACACCGCTGTATATTTGCATTGCTATCTCTTCGTTTCCCAGTGCACGCCACAGACTCTAGCCGCAGACCGATTTCCTGAATAAGCAGCATGACCCTCTATGCGGACAAATCACTCGTGTTTGAGCCAGCGTAGCTGATCCTCGTGAGATGGAAATATGTCCACTGGGTTTTGGAGCACCCCAATTTTGCTGGAAATTTCTAACAAGATAGGTTTTAGCCATTATAACTCGTCATTCTCCCGCACAGTGACGCGGTACATGGGGGTGATGCACTCCCTTCACCACCATCATATGATCCCCCAAAGTTAGTTTTCAGTACTAAGAAACAAATATGTATTTCTGGTGGATGAATAATTCTGAGAATATTCTTGTGAAAACTTGATTATTAATCCAAATACATGAATATGAGTGAATTTAGGGAGTGTATAATAAGAAAAATATACTTCATATTTTGAAAAATCCTAGAGTGAATATATATATATATATATATATATACATACACACACAGACATTAAAAAGTAGCATTATGTATGCCAATCGAAATTCACCACGAAGTAATATATCATCCACAGATCCAAAAATATTCATTTTAATGAACATGGATTTATGTTGTTCAAATAAGAAGCTCACTCATATGTTGAATTTTCAGTTCGAACAGCATTTAGTAGGAGTGATCTCTTCTCACAATTTGCATCTGCCAAGCCAGCCACCTCAAAAAATGTACGAGTGATACCAGGTAGAATTCTATATGTGCATATAAAAATACATGTGATGAATAGGCTACAGAGAAAGGGAGACAGTTATTCACATGTTTGTTAACTTTTAAAACACATGGAGAACTATTTCAATTAAAATTCGCTAGATTTATAACACCTACCATTTATCATACGAAAGGCAAGTCCAACTATACACCATGCCTCCTGTGAACGTCTTGTATTTCTATTCTGTTTGGGTTATTTTTCTCCACCATATTAGGATTAAAAGTCAAAGTCTAGTAGGGTATGTGTTAGTGTCAGGGATTCAGTATTTCGAATGGAAAATTGGAAAATGTATCAAATGTGTATGCAAATATGTGCTACACAAAAATCTTCCCACCCTCATTCAGCACAATGCCTTGACATTACCTTCACCCCACATAAGACACAATTAGAGGAGAAGAGTTAGAAAATCTGTGAATACATATGTGTAATAAAAAATGCTCAGGAGTTCACAAATTTTGCAGGTGGTAGAGGAGTTTCCAAAAGTAAGGGACAGGGTAAAAACTCCACAAACATGAAGTTCTGCCAGCCTAACATCTGGAGAAACTGCCTCTGAGGTTGGGCAATGAAATATATGCTGTTGTCAGGAGCATTAGCTTCATTTGTTGTAAGACCATCATAGCTGAGTCTTCATCTATGTGATCTGGATGACATGGATTCTTATTTTCCAATGAACATGAGGCAGCAGTGCTGAATTTTCTATTTGTAGGTAACCTGTGGACACTGGGGTCTAAGTGTCTCCCCTTGTGGACTGTAATTCCATTTGGTCATCCTCCACTATTCGTGGTATTTCTTGCTGCTGCACTGGGAGATTGGTATTTGCTTCATGAAATACAAGGATTTCAAATGGGACACAGTGCTGAAGTAAGTTCTGTCAAGTGTGGTGGGTCAGGTTCGTCAGGAGAATGCACCAACCAGGCTTCTATCCCACATAGCTTGCCCCATTGACCATAGCAACCTGATTCTGAACATTGCCCTAAAACCTCTCCATATAACAATATGCTTTTACATATAAGGGTCTACTGGCTGCAAAATGTCAGTCACAATCCATTTGGATGCCAATGGCAGATCCAAATGCCCCCACCACAGATGTTTTATTACACACCTGCCAACCACTACTCTAGTACAACTACTCAGCAGGATCCAACTTACTGGCATCTCTGTTAAACACCACTTTCATAAAACCCAGTCAATCAAGGCACTGTCTTGTATACTCATGATCAGCAACAGGACATCCAAATATTCTCCAGTGCTACCCGGTCATGGGAATTTCAAAAATTTCATGGTATTGATATAGCCAATTTTCAAGGATGAAGTTGGAGGCACTGGGAATTTTAATTAACTCAGAAACCATTAAATGGTGAGGAAGCTCATTTCAATGAAAACTCTGGAGAATTCTTACAGGCAAGGCTTCCAAAAGTGGCAAAAAGTCAGATTAAGCCAGACCCGTTGAGGTCTACAATGTATGGTCCATGTGTGTTTCGACTCTCAAATATGGCTGCCAAGTCTTTAAGAATAATATCATGTGATATCCTGGCTGAGATTCCCTGTGCTCTGTGGAAAGTCAACTTGGGCCTAGATGTCACTTTCCAAGGGCAACTCTCATGCATGGCCATCTAAAATTCCAACACAATTCCTGGCAATAATTCTCTGAGATCAGTAAAAGAACTCAGTCTCTAAGGGGAATCACACCAAAGTGCAAGCCTAGGTGGACCCAGAGATCTCTTCCAACCGCCAGACAAATATCCACAATTAAAACCAAACACTCTCACATGGCCCTCATCTTCTTCCATATAGACACTCATCATATTCTCTGGCTGGAGGTTTCCATAAGGGACACAGCCCATGACAGTGTCCAAAATAAGCTCCCTGCCCCTCATTTGCCTAAAGTCAGGGTGGCCTGGATTCTCTTCCTGTGAACCAGTAGTGATCAAATAGGCCTGCCTTTAATATTGCTTGGCTTCTCCAACTTGAGGCCTTCTAGCTTTGGGGTTTAGATTCTTTAAGTGAATTGGAGTCATGAAAATCAAACACTATGGCCTAGCCTCTGCAGGGCTTTGAAGAACTCATTTGACCCAAAGGATCCCTATTCTCACTTGATGGATATCAGGAACCTACCAGAGGAAGGCAAGAGAGTTCATCAACAATATCTGATCTTTTTGCCATTTTGGTTTTGGATGCACGCATGGGATCTATCTTTAGATCCATCAGGTGCTGAGAATCTAAGCCACAGCCTCACACAGGGCCAACAGGCTGATTCAGACATATCCCAATCCTAAGCAATTAAGCAAAGAGTCACAGGTGATTCCCATTCATTTCCATTTGAAAACTGTTTTCTTCAGGGTTCACAAAGTGGTGGCTTGAGGCAAAAAACTTCCTGACATTCAACAGAACAATAGGTAAGCAAAAGGAACAAAGAGGGGTTTCTCCACTGAGAATTTTCTGGTCAACAGATATTTGAGATTTCTGAGATGCTAGCCATTTCTTTCAGCTATCCAGTACATAGCCATGTCACAGATCTTGGAGGTACAAATCTTGGACACAAAACCACGATACTATTCTGTAGAGTGGCCAGAATTGAGAAAGAAAACAGGAAATTAGGAAGCTTGTAGGTGTTGCCCATCCATAAGGCAAGCCAGAGTCCACTCATGAATTGGGCAGGATGAATGCTGGGAAGCTTTCTACTAGACAGGACACATCCATTGATGCATTGTCTTTTCTAATGTCTACAACAATGGACTCAGTGGGATACACACACATAGAAACACTCGCCTTGTCAAAGGACTTAATAGAAATATTCCACTCCATACCAAACAAACCGCCTTTCCTACCTATTCTCAGAACATGAGACAAAACCACAAACTCACACCCACACCCACAAAGGCACCTCCTTCCCCCTAGTAGGTCTGTGACTCCCCGGAGTGTCCTCTGACTGGTGGGCCATACTATGTTCCCCGGAAATGACCTCTTCTGTCTCAGATCATGTCTGCTTGGCCAACTCTGTGAAGTTCTCAAGAGCCAGCGGTGAGACACTACCTGCTTTCTCAGGAAAAGCCCCTCTTCAGAGGTTTCCTGGCATTTGGCCATCCTCACATCTGTAGGTACCAAGAAAGACTGACTCTGTCCTTGGTAAATCCAAACATGTCAGACCACTGGGACTAGGACAGGGACTGTCTCTTGGTGCCTGGCTTCCTGGATTTCAAGTTCAGAGAGTTCCATCACCAAGGAAGTGAGGTGAGATCACTTCCTTCAGGATATGAATGATGTCACTGCCTTGGCAACCACTTTGTCCTAACAGTTGCTTCCAAAAGTATCATGAGGTGGAGGCTGTCCTGATTTTCATGGGACACTTTCTCTAGTTAGAATATTATATCAACCATAAGCATCCGGGAACAGCTTCCACACAGGACTGGTTTGGTCCATGTTCTATACATTAAGAAGAGAGAGACTGATTCAGACACAACCCTCCATCCTGACCAGGATGATTGCCATGGAAGATGACTTTTGCTTTCTGAGGTACTTCATAGCTGCCTTCATCTTCACCAGGGATCATTTCTGCATGAACATTTGAGTTTCTCAGCAGGTGAAGATCCCCTAGATTCCTGTAGTTTAATACCCACACTGTTATTGCTCTCCTGCAAAGTGAGTGTATGGTTACGGTTAATAATATGTTCGATTTGGGTTAGGAATCATTCTGCAGGAAGAATAATGAGATTGGGAACCTGCAATATTTATAAGAATATATACGTGAAATATATGTATGAAAACGGGAATCTAAGAAAGATTTGAAGCCCAGAAGGGCATTGGGCCCTTTATTTGGATACTTAGTGTTGAATTATGTTCTGTACAGTTGTCTCAGTTAAATCGAAATACAGTGGCATAGGACCTTGTACCTTGGATGATTGAATGTGAAAGAGAACATCCAGTCAAAAAGGGATAGTCAGTAGGATTAGGAAGATAGTCAGTAGGTTTAGGAAGAAGAGTGAGTATATGATTTGGAATAAAAAGCTTCTTTAGCAATAGGGTTTCGTTTAGAGAGTGAATGGAAATGTCAGCACATGTGAAGAGTCAGTCACAATGATGAACTGGGGAAAATATGTAGGAAAGCAGGTGTCAATAGAGACATTACGAAATTAGGCAAAGTATAAAGTGAGTGATAGGATTAGACATTTTCAACAGGGTTGAGTTTGAATACATAATCATAGGAAAAAACAAATATCTCGTCACGAATGGGAATGACATTTGAGAGCATTAGGCAACCTGGACATGGATGTTATTAGTTATCCACGTTCACTTTCCTTTTAGGCTTTGGTACAATCATAAGTGTGACATTTTTATGGGTTTTTTTTGTTCAGAATATTACTGTGATAAAATGTATATGTAGATCAGGTGGCATGAGTATTTCTTTCACCATTTCTGGGAGCAATATTTTGAAGACATATACATTAGTATTAGGGGTACAAAGAGGTGTACCCTGTGTCTATTAATATAGAGATAATGCATGAATAGGCCATACTATGAATAAATAACGTAACTGATTCCACTTTAAATAATGGATTGAATTGATATGTGAAAATATATAAGAAATCTTATATTGATATACAATCATTCATTCCAACCAGTTATATATCTAATGGTAATATTAGGATTATGGTTTATGATGAATGGTGTTTGAGTTTTGCTTTACACGTGATGATGTTAAACAAAAATAATATGTTTGGAAAGAAGTCTCATGAAAAGACCAGTCAAGAAACATGGAGGAATACATGTGTTCTGAATCAGGAAGTGATTGATCGTGAAACAAATGCCTATAAATTTTCTAATTTGTGACTGAAATATATATCCCATCATGTGCATGAACTGAAGACATAGTAACGTACAAGTGTTGAATAAAAATGAAAGTCAAAATACACATCATGTCCCCTAGGAATCTACTTGCATTCATTTTAAACTGGCTAAGTAACTGTAGAAATATTAGGGTTTGTATGCACCATTCACTGAATTTAGTTTTCAGTACTAGGAAACAATATGTATTTCAGGTGGATGATTATTTCTGAAAATAATCTTGTTGAAAGTTGATTATAAATCCACAGATATGAATGTATTTAGGGAGTGCATAATAAGACACATATATTTCATATTTTGAAAAATCTAAAGAGTATATATATATATATATATATATATATATATATATATACACACACACACACACACACACGCAAATGCACAGATATTGAAAAGTAGCAATACAGGAGATCCATTATGAAGGCAGGCATGGAGAATTCAAGTCTCTGATCTCTTCAGCTGCGCGGGCATAGGGAGTCGTAAACTGTCTAAATGCTGTTTGCTCAGAATCACTATGCAATATTGACCTGTTGTGAATCTGGGGCGAACAGTCTGGGCCCCTCAGAACACACACAAAGCCCGGATTGGCTGCATTCAAGCTTAGATTCATCTGGTTTTTGTGACTCAGCACTAACATTCCCGCTGAAATAATTGGTCGGGCTTTCGGAATTGACAGAGTTAAAAGCCAACTGAGCCTTCATAGGCAGTGGCCACAGGATTGAAATGGGGCTTGGGAGAGATAGTCAGGACCCACCTGTTGCATTGGTCACCCAGCAAAGGGAACGAACGGTCACCATTTTAATGGGATACCACCATGGCAGCGAACTGACGTCACAGTCAGAGGATATAACTTCATTGAAACCAGTGCGACAAGTGTGTTATCCCATTGCCATCTCTCTCAACACCGCAGGGAAACCTCAAGGGCCCTTCCCACCTCTGCCGTAATGGTCCCTCCCAGCTCTCCAAGGAGCGCGATACCCAGACCTAGGGAATCAGGATTGGCTCGGGACTCGAGGCGTGTAATTGCCGGCTACCGCTCCCACCAGTGCTGACAATTGAGGTCTCTTACACCACCTACCGGGGCCATGGCTCCCGAAGGGCAAGCAAATTCGCTGGGGTTTCTCAGCCCCAAGCTCTACAAACTTAGGGTCTGAGGGAGGCAATCAAGGAGAGTGTGCCCAGCCGTTCATGGAAACAGGGCTACCAGGAGCAGAGGCCTGGCTTGTAACCAGTATTATGGTGAGCGTCACAGGTGAGTGGGGCCTGGCTTGCGGAAGCACAAGAGAAGGCCCTAGGCACTCAGGGTTGGAGACCCGCCCAGTCTGGGAGGAAGAGCTGCTGCACAGTGATTGGTTCCCACTTATTGAGAGGAGAAGCTTGGCCCAGTGCGCACAGCTCCACCTACTGGAAGAGAAGTTAATTGAACTCTAGGACTGCATGTATTATTACTATTTTTTTATTTGTATTTTTTTCTTTTTCTTTCATTTTCATTTTTGTTGTTGTTGTTCTTTAACTTTTTAAAATGTTTTTATTTTTTTAATTTCTTTATTTTATTATTATTACTATTAATATTATTATTTTAAATTTTAATTTTCAATATTTTAATCATCATTATTACTTAAAATTTTCTTTCTTTATTTTCTATTTTTTTTGTCTTTTCATTTCATTTCAATTTTTTTATTCCCCCTTACTTGAATTCTACCTGCCTACTCTCATTCTCTTTAGTGACTTCTCCCTTCCCTTCTAATATCTTTCCTCCCAAGCATCAAATAAATTTATAAGAGTAAGCAGTAACTCAGTAGTCAAACAGAACGAGAAGTAACATGAGAAGCATAAAAAATCAAGGAAGAAAAGGAGTACGAACAATGAAGGACAGCCTAAATATTCAAGAGCACCTAGAGTCATCAGAAAAATGGTCATATAAAGAACTCAAGGAATACCTTAGACAGATGGAATGGAACCTTAAATAGGATACGAGACAGCAAAAACAAACAGTGATAGAACGCATTGAAAATAAATTACATAAACAGATAAAATAAGAAATTAAGCATCTTTATCAGGAGATAGAGATTATTAGAAAAATCAAACAATAATTCTAGAAATCAAGGAAATGATAAACCAAATTAAAAATTCAATTGAGAGTATCACTAACAGTGTAGAGCAAGTAGAAGACAGAATGAAGACAAAATATATCATCTTGAAAAAAGTCTAGCCAACAAAGAAATGCTGTAAAAAATTATGAGAAAACATTCAAGAGATATGGGATAACATAAAAAAAAAAACTAATAAGTCATATGGATAGAGGAAGGTACAGAGATTCAAACCAAGGGAATGAGAAGCCTGCTGAATGAAATAATTACAGAAAACTTTCCAGAAATAAAAATGGAAACGGATAAACAAATTGTAGATGCTTACAGGACATCGAGCACACAAAATCATAGTAGACCAATGCCAAGACACATTGTTATGAAGATATCCAATATACAGAAAAAAGAGAAAATATTAAAAGCTACCAGAGAAAGGAGGCAGATTACAATCATTACAATCAGGGGTAAACCAAAAAAGTTAACAATGGATTTTTCATCATAGATGCTGGAAGTGAGAAGATCCTGGAACAACGTACTTCAAACACCGAAAGACAATGGATGCCAACCAAGAATTATGTATCCAGCAAAATTAAGCTTAAGGTAAGACAACGAGATAAAAATATTTCATGATAAACAAAACCTAAAAGAATTTGCAGCCAGATAACCAGCATTGCAAAGCATCTTGAGCAAAACACTACACGAGGAAGAAATGAAAATCAACAACGAAAACCATGAGTGAGAAGTGCCTCAGTAATGACAGAGGGCGGGGGAAAAGCTAATCATGGAGAAACAAACTAATTTAAAAAAAAGATATAAGCAAACATGGGTGGCAGTACAAACCATATATCAATAGTAACTCTAAAAGTAAATGGCTTAAACTCTCGAATAAAGTGACATAGGTTTGTAACTTGAAATAAAAAAAAATCCAACAATATATTGCCTCCAGGGGACACATCTGAATGGAAAAGACATACACAGGCTGAAGGTGAAAGATTGGGAAAATTTATACCATGCACACGGTCCTCGTAAGCAAGCAGGGGTGGCCATCCTCCTATCGAATAAAATCGACCTCAAGACTAATTTAATCAAAAGGGATAAAGAAGGACATTATATACTGCTAAAATGAACCATTCACCGACAAGACATAACAATTATCAATATTCACGCAGCAAATAATGGTGCTGCGATGTTCATAAAACAAATTCTCCTCAAGTTCAAGAATCAAATAGACCACAATACAATAATTATGGGTGACTTCAACTCACCTCTCTCACCATTGGACAGATCCTCCAAACAAAAGTTGAAAAAAGAAACTATAGAACTCAATATCGCAATCAATACCCTAGACTTAACTGACATATATAGAATATATCAACCATCATCAAGTGGATATACTTTTTTCTCAGCAGCACATGGATCCTTCTCAAAAATAGACCATATGTTATGCCATAGGGCAACCCTCAGTAAATATAAAGGGGTGGAGATAATACCATGAATTTTTTGTGATCATAATGGAATGAAACTGGAAACCAATGATAAAAGAAGGAAGAAAAAATCATACATCACATCCAAAATGAAGAATATGTTACTGAATGATCAATGGGTTACAGAAGACATAAAGGAGGAAATCAAAAAATTCTTAGAGATAAATGAAAATACAGACACAACATATCAGATTCTATGGGGTACAATGAAAAGAAGTTTTAAGGGGTAAATTCATCGCCTAGAGGTCATTCCTCAAAATAGAAAAGAAAAACAAATAAATGAGCTCACACTTCATCTCAAAGCCTTAGAAAAGGAAGAGCAAAACAACAGCAAATGTAGCAGAAGGCAAGAAATAATTAAAATCATAGCGAAATTGAAACAAAAGAAACTATTGAAAAAATTAACAAAACTAAAAGGTGGTTCTTCAAAAAGATAAATAAGATAGACAGACCCTTAGCCATGCTAACGAAGAGAAGAAGAGAGAGAAATCAAATTACTAACATACGGGATGAAAAAGGCAATATTACAACAGATGCTACATAAATACAGAAAAAAATTAGAAATTATTTTGAAAACCTGTATTCCAATAAAATAGAAAATAGTGAAGACATCGATAAATTTCTTAAGTCATATGATTTGCCCAGACTGAGTCAGGAGGAAACACACAATTTAAACAGACCAATATCAATGGATGAAGTAGAAGAAGCAATCAAAAGACTACCAACCAAGAAAAGCCCAGGACCGGATGGGTATACAGCAGAGTTTTACAAAACCTTTAAAGAAGAATTAATACCAATACTTCTCAAGTTATTCAGGAAACAGAAAAACTGGGAGCTCTGCCGAATTCATTCTATGAGGCCAACATCACCCTGATTCTGAAACCAGACAAAGACACCTCAAAGAAAGAAAACTACAGACCAATATCTCTGATGAACCTAGATGCAAAAATCCTCATTAAAATTCTGGCGAATTGGATAGAAAGGCACATCAAAAAAATCGTGCACCATGATCAACTTGGATTCATCCCTGGGATGCAAGGAGGGTTCAATATATGGAAATCAATAAATGTTATCCACAACATCAATAGACTTAAAGATAAGAACCATATGATCATCTCGATAGACGCAGAAAAACCATTCAACAAAGTAGAGCATTTCTTTATGTTCAAAACATTTTAAAAACTAGGGATAACAGGAACTTACCTCGACATTGTAAAAGCTATCTATGTTAATCCTCAGGCTAGCATCATTCTGAATGGAGAAAAATTGAAGGCATTCCCTCTAAAATCTGGAACAAGACAGGGATGTCCTCTATTACCACTTCTATTCAATATAGTTCTCCAAAAACTGGCCAGAGCAATTAGAGAGATGAAAGACATTAAAGGCATAAAAATAGGAAAAAGAGAACTTAAATTATCACTATTTGTAGATGACATGATTCTATACATAGAAGACCCAAAAGGGTCTACAGAAAAAACTACTAGAACTCATAAATGAATGCAGCAATGTGGCAGGATACAAAATCAACATGAATAAATCAAAGGCATTTCTGTATATCAGCGACAAAACTTCTGAAACAAAAGTGAGTCAAAACACTGCATTCCCAATTTCCTCAAATAATTAAATACTTGGGAATAAACCTAACAAAAGAGGTGAAAGATTTATATAATGCAAACTACAGAACCCTAAAAAGAGAAATAGAATAAGATCTTAGAAGATGGAAAAATATACTGTGTTCATGGATAGGCAGAACTAACATCATCAAAATGGTGATATTACCAAAAGTTCTCTATAGGTTTAATGCAATGCCAATCAAAATCCCATAGAAACTTTTTGTAGAAATAGATAAAGCAATCATAAAATTCAAATGGAAAAATAAAAGACCCAGAATAGCAAAAGCAATTCTAAGCAGGAAGTGTGAATCAGGCAGTATATCGATACCAAGTTTCAAACTATATTACAGAGCAATCATAATAAAAACAGCATGGTACTGGTACCAAAACAGGCGGGTGGACCAATGGTACAGAATGGAGGACACAGAAACTAATCCAAAAAGCTACAACTATCTTATATTTGATAAAGGAGCTAATGGCCTGCAATGGAGGAAGGATAGCATCTTCATCAAATGGTGTTGGGTAAACTGGAAATCCATATGCAACAAAATGAAACTGAATCCCCTCCTCTCGCCATGCACCAAAGTTAACTCAACGTGGATCAAGGAGCTAGATTCAAATCAGAGTCTCTGCATCTGATAGAATACAAAGTTGGCTCCGATCTACATATTGTGTGGTCTGGCTCCAAATTCCTTAATAGGACACCCATAGAACAAGAGTTAATAATAAGAATCAACAAATGGGACTTACTTAAACTGGATTATTTTTTCTCAGAAAGAGAAACAATAAGAGAGGTAAATATGGAGCTTACATCATGGGAACAAATTTTTAGTCCTCACCCTTCACATGGAGCCCTAATATCCAGAGTATACAAAGGTTACAAAGAACTTAGAAAATTAGACAATAAGATAACCAATAACCCAATGGGCCAAGGACCTGAAAAGAAACTTCTCAGAGGAGGACATAGAATCAATTAACAAGTACATGAAAAAAATGCTCTCCATTTCTAGCAGTAAGAGAAATGCAAATAAAAAACACCCTAAAATACCATCTCAATCCAGTGAGATTGGCAGCCATTATGAAGTCAAACAACAACAAGTGCTGGCGAGGATGTGGGGAAAAGGGTACTCTTGTACATTGCTGGTGGGACTGAAACTGGTGCGGCCAATTTGGAAAGCAGTATGGAGATTCCTGGGAAAGCTGGGAATGGAAGCACAATTTGACCAAGCTATTGCCCTTCTCGGACTATTCCCTGAAGACCTTAAAAGAGCGTACTACAGGGATACTGCCACATGGATTTTCATAGCAGCACAATTCACAATTGCTACACTGTGGAACCAACCCAGATGCCCTTCAATAGATGAATGGATTAAAAAATGTGACTTTTATATACTATCGAGAATTACGCAGCACTAAAAAATGACAAAATCATGGAATTTGCAGGGAAATGCATGGCACTGAGCAGATTATGCTTAGTGAATCTAGCCAATCCCTAAAAAACAATTACCAAATGTCTTCTTTGATATAATGAGAGCAACCAAGAACAGAGCAGGGAGGAAGAGCATGAAGAAAAGATTAACATTAAGCAGAAACATGACGTGTGAGGGAAAGGGAGAGAAGAGGGAAATTGCATGGTAATGGAGAGAGACACTTATTGTTACACAAAATTACATATAAGAGGTTGTGGGAAAATAAACAAGGAGAGAAATGAATTACAGTAGGTATGGTAGAGAGAGAAGATGGGAAGAGAGGGGAGTGGGGATAGTAGAGTATAGGAAAGGTAGCAGAATACAACAGTAACTAATAGGGCATTATGTAAAAATATGGATGTGTAACTAATGTGATTCTGCAATCTGTATTTGGAGTAAAAATGGGAGTTCATAACCCACTTGAATCTAATGTATGAAATATGATATTCAAGAGCTTTGTAATGTTTTGAGCAACCAATAAAAGAAAAAAAAAGTAGCAACATATATGCCAATAGAAATTCATCATGAAATGTATATAATCCACAGATCGAAAAATGTTCATTTTACTGAACATGGATTCATGTATAATATTTTTCAACTAGGAAGCTCACCCATAGGTTGAATTTTCAGTTCCAACAGCGTTTAGGAGGAGTGAACTCTTCTCTCAATTTGCATCTGCCAATTCAGCCACCTCACAAGTGTATACGAGTGATATCAGGTAGAATTCTATATGTGCATATAAAAATACATGTGCTGAATAGGCTACAGAGAAAGGGAGACAGGGATTCACATATTTGCTAATTTTAAAAACACATTTAGAACTATTTCAACAAAAAAATTGACTAGACTTATAACTCCTACATTATATAATGCAAAAGGCAATTCCAACTATACACAATGCATCCTCTGAACTGCTTGTGTTTCTTCTCTTTTTGGCTTATTTTTCACCATCATATTAGGATTATTAGTCAGAGACTAGTAGGGTATGGGTTAGTGTCAGGGATTCAGTATTTCAAATGGAAAATTGAAAAATGAATCCAATGTGTATGTAAATATGTGCTACACAAGAATCTTCCCACTCACATCCAGAACAATGCCTTGACATTACCTACGGCCCAAGTAAAACACAATTAGAGTAGAAAAGTGTGAAAATCTATGAATACATATATGGAATGGAATATGCTCGGGAGTTCACAACCTTGGAGGTGGTAGAGGAGTTTCCAAAAGTAAAGGACAGGGTAAACACTCCACAAAAAGGAGCTCTGCTGGCCTAAGAATTCTTGGGAAACGGCTTCTGAGGTTGGGCACTTGAAATATATGTTGTTGTCATGAGCTTTAGCTTCCTTTGAAGTGAGACCATCATAGCTGGGTCTGCATCTATGTAACCGAAAGACATGGTTTCTTATATTCCAATGAACATGAGGCAGCAGTGCTCAATTCTCTCTTTGTAGCTAAACTGTGTCCATTGGAAGCTAAGTGTCTCCCAGTGGGGACTGTGAAGTCATTTGGTCATCCTCCACTTTTCGTGGTATTTCTTGCTGCTGCACTGGGAATTTGGTATTTGCTTCACAAAACATAAAAAGTTCATCTGAGATACAGTGCTGGAGGGAGTTCTGTCACGTGTGGTGGGTCAGGGTCTGCAGGAGAATGCACCAACCAGGCTTGTATCCCACATAGCTTGCCCCAATAACCATAGCAACCTGATTCTGAATATTGCCCTGAAAACTCTCCATTTAACAAGATGCCTTTACATATAAGGATCTGATGTCTGCACTATATCAGTCACAAAAAATTTGGAAGCCAATGGCAGATTCACATGGCCCCACCATGATGTTTTATCACACACCTGCCCACCACTGCTCTAGGCCCCCTACTCAGCAGGCTCCAAATTACTGGCTTCTCTTGTTCTACACCATTTTCATGAAACCCAGTCAAAAACAAGGCACTGTCTGGTATACACATGATCAGCAACAGGACATCAAAAGTTTCTGCAGTGCCACCTGGTCATGGGAATTTCAAAAATTTCATGGTATTTATCTAGAAATTTTTCAAGGATGAAGTTAGAGGCACTGTGGGTTTCAATTCATTCAGGAACCATTAAGTGTTGAGAAAGTTCATTACAATGAAAGCTCTGGAGAACTCTCACAGTCAATGCTTCTCAAACAGTTGCCAAAAGGTCTCCTAAAGCCAGGCCAACTGACATCTACAATGTGAGGTCCATGTGTGTTTTGACTCTCAAATATGGGTGCTAAGTCTTTCAGAATAAAATCATGTGATATCCTGGCTGAGATTCTCAGGCCTCTGTGGAAACCACCCTGGGCCTAGATCTCAGTTTCCAAGAGTGAGTCTCATGCGTGGCCTCCTAAAATCCCAACACAATTCATGGCAATACTTCTCTGAGGTCAGTTTCAGAACTCAGTCTCTAAGGGGAATCACACTAGAGTTCAAGCCCAGGTGGACCCAGTCATCCCTTCCATCCGCCAAAAAATGACCACAATTAAAATCAAAACACTCCCACAGGGCCATCATCTTCTTCCATGTAGACACTCATCATAACCTCCAGCTGGAGGTTTCTATGAGCCCAAATAAGCTCACTTGCGCCTCATTTGCCTAAAATCATGATGGCCTGGACACTCTTCCTGTGAACCAGGAATGATCAAATATTCCTGCTGTTAAAGTGTTCCACTTCTCCAATTTGAGGCCTACTGGCTGTAGGGTATAGATTCTTTATGTGATTTGGAGTCATGAGAAAACCCAAGCAAATATCGGCTAGCCTCTGCAGGGATTTCAAGAACTCATTTGACCCAAAGGATCCCTATTCTCACTTTATGGAGGTCAGGAACCTAAAACAAGAAGGCAAAAATATTCATCAACAATGACTGCTCTTTTGGCCATTTTAGTTTTGGAAGCACATGGGATCTTTCTTTAGATCCATCAGGTGCTGAGAATCAAAGCCACAACCTCATACAAGGACAAGAGGCTGATTCAGACACATCTCATTCCAAATCAATTAAGCAAAGAGCCACAGGTGATGTCCATACATTTCCATATGAAAACAGTTTTCTTCAGGCTACACAAAGGGGTGGCCTGAGGCAAAGACCTTCCTGACATTCAGGGTAATAGAAATAGAAGTAAGCAAGTGGCCAAAAGAAGGGTTTCTCCACTGAGACTTTACTGGTCACACTGAAATCTGAGTTTTCTTAGATGCCTCCATTCCCTTCAGCAATCCAATACATGGCCATGTCACAGAATCTTGTGTTGTTACATATTTGGGAAACAAAACCATGAGCCTATTCTGGAGAGTGGCCAGAATTCACGAAGAAAACAGGAACTTTAGAAGATAGTAGATGTTGCCCATCCATAAGGCAAGCTGCAGTCCATTCATTAATTGGGCAGTATGAACGCGGGGAAGCTTTCAACTAGAGACAACACATCCATTGATGCATTCTCTTTTCTAATGTCTACAACCACGGATACAGTGGGATACACAGACCTAGAAACACTCACCATGTCAAACGACTTACTAGAAACAGTCCACTCCAAACCAAACAAACCACCTTTCCTACCTATTCTCAGAACATGAGAAAAAACCACAAACTCACACCTACAACGGCAAAGGCACTTACTTCCCCCAAATAGGTCTGTGACTATCCGGAGTGTCTTCTGACTGGTGGGCCATATTATGTTCCCCCAAAATGGCCTGTCCTGTTTCAGATCTGGTCTCCTTGTCCAACTCTGTGAAGTTGTCAGGAGCCAAAGGTGAGCCACTACCTGCTTTCTCAGGAAAGGCCCCTCATCAGAGCTCTGCTGGCATTTGGCCATCCTCACATCAGTAGGTACCAAGAAAGACTGACTATGTCTTTGGGAAAAGCAAACAAGTTAGCCCACTGGAACTGGGAGTGGGACTGGCTCTGGGTGCCTTCCTTCCTGGTTCCCAGGTTCAGAGAATTCCATCACCAAGGAAGTGAAGTGAGGTCACTTCTTTCAGGAACTGAATATGGTCACTACCTTGGTAACCACTTTGTGCTAACAGTTGCATCCAGGGTTCCCATGAGATGGAGGCTGCCCCAAAATCCTGTGACACATTCAGAAGATAGAATGGTATATCAACCATAGGCACCAGGGAACAGCTCTCCACAGAGGCCTGGTTCAGTCCATCTTCTCTTCATTAAGAAGAGAGAGGCTGATTCAGACTATCAATTAATCCTGACCATGTTGTTTGCCATGGAAGATGACTATTGCTCTCTCAGGTCCTACATAGCTGCCTATATCTTCTGCAAGGATCATTTCTCCATGGATCTTTGATGTTCTCAGCAGGTGGAAGATCATCTACATTCCTATATTGTAAGACCCACATTGTCCCTGCTCTTAAGTAAGTTATACTGAGGGAACAGTGTATGGTTAGGGTTAATAACATGTTCAATTTGGGTTACAAATCATTCTGCGGGATGAATAATGGTATTGGCAAAATGCGATATTTACAAGAGTATATATGTGAAACATAAGTATGAAAGCAGAAATCTAGGTAAGATTTGAAGCCCAGAAGGGCATTGGGGACTTGAGTGGGATACTTAGCTTTGAGTAATGTGCAGCACAGATGTCTCAGATAAATCAATATACACTGGCATCGTACCTTGTACCTTGGATATTGAATGTTGAAGAGAACATCCAGTCAAAAACTGATAGTCGGCAGGATTAGGAAGGTAGTTGGTAGGTTTAGAAAGAAGAGTGAGTATAGGATTTGGACCAAAAGTTCTTTCGCAATAAGATTTCGGGTAGAGAGTGTATGTAAATGTAAGCACATGTGAAGAGTCAGTCACAATGATGAACTGGGGAAAAATATAGGAAAGCAGATATCAATAGAGACATTAGGAAATCAAGCAAAGTATAAATTGTGTGATAGGGTTAGACATTTTCAACAGGTTTGAAGTTGAATATATAATCTTAAGAAGAAACAAATATGTAGTCAAAAATAGAATTGATATTTGAGAGCATTAGGCAACCTGGACATGGATGTTTTTAGTAATCCATGCTCACTTTCCATTTACGCTTTGGTACAATTGTAAGTGTGACCTTTGCTTTTTGTGTCCAGAATATTTCTGTAATAAAATGTGTATGTAGATCAGGTGAAAAGAGTATTTCTTCCACCAATTCTGCGAGCAATATTTTGAAGACTTACAAATTAGTATGGGGGTACAAATAGGTGTACCCTGTTTCAATGAATATAGACATAATGCATGAATAGACCATACTGTGAATAAATAATATAACTGGATCCACTTTAAATAATGGATTGAATAAATATCTGAAAATTTATAAGAAATTTTATATTGATATGCAATCATTCATTCCAACCAGTTATATATCTAACGATAATCTTAGGGTTATGGTTTATCATGAAGGGTGTGTGAGTTTTGGTTCAAAATTGATTATGGAAATCGAAAATAATATATTTGGAAAAAAGTCTCATGAATAGACCAGTCAAGAAACATAGAGGAATACATGTGTTCTGGAGCAGGAAGTGATTGAAAGTGAAAAAATGCCTATAAATTTGCTAACTAGTGAATAAAATATATATACTGAGATGTGCATAAACTGAAGAAATAGTAATGTACCAGTGTGGAATAAAAATTAATGTCAAAATACACATCATGTCCCATAGGAACCTACATGCATTGATGTTAAACTGGGTCAGTTAAAGTAGACATATTAGGATTTGTATGCACCTTTTACTGAAGTTAGTTTTCAGTACTAGGAAACAAATATGTATTTCGGGTGGATGAATATTTCTAAGAATAATCTTGTGAAAAGTTGATTATTAATCCACATACATGAACATGAATGAATTTAGGGAGTGTATATAAGACACATATATTTCATATTTTTAAAAATATGGAGAGTATATATATATGTATATATATATACATATATATATACACACACACACACACACACACACACAAACACAGACATTAAAAAGTAGCAATATATATGCCAATCGAAATTCATCATGAAATATATATCATAAAGATGCAAAAACATTCATTTTAGTGAACATGGGTTTATGTATAATGTTGTTCCACTGGGAAGCTCACCCATAGGTTGAATTTTCAGTTCCAACAGCGTTTAGGAGGAGTGATCACTTCTCACACTTTGTATCTGCTAAGTCATATACCTCACAAGGATGTACGTGTGATACCTTGTAGGATTCTATTGGTGCATATAAAAATACATGTGCTGAATAAGCTCCAGAGAATGGGAGACAGTAATTCACATATTTGTTAACTTTAAAAACACATGGAGAACTATTTCAATTAAATATTGAATAGATTTATAACACCTACCCTTTATCATGCAAAAGGCAAGTCCAACTCTGAACTGCAAGTATTTATGTACTGTTTGGGTTATTTTCTTCCATCATATTTGGATTTGTAGTCAGAGTCTAGTAGAATATGGGTTAGTGTCAGGGATTCAGAATTTCAAATGGAAAATAGAAAAATTAATCTTCTGACTCTCATCCAGAACAATGCCTTGTCATTACTTTCGCCCCAAGGGAGACACAATTAGAGTAGAAGAGTTACAAAATCTGTGATTACATTTCTGGAATCGAAAATGCTCAGGAGTGCACAAACTTGGAGGTGGAATAGGAGTTTCCAAAAGTAAGGACAGGGTACACACTCCACAAACATGAAGCTCTGCTTGCCTAAAACTTCTTGAGAAACTGCCAGTGAAATTGGGCACTGAAATATAGGTTGTTGTCAGGAGTTAAGCTTCCTTTGTAGTGAGACCCTCAAAGCTGGGTCTGCATCTATGAGACCTGGAGGACAACATTTCTTATTTTCCAATGAACACGAGGCAGCAGTGCTGAATTCTGTCTTTGTAGGTAAACTGTGGGCACTGGGGGCTTATTATCTCCCCGTGTGGACTGTGAAACCATTTGGTCATCCTCCACTTTTCGTGGTGTTTCTTGCTGCTGCACTTGGAGTTTGGTTCATGCTTCACGAAATACAAGGAGTTCAACTGGGAAACAGTGCTTGAGGTAGTTCTGTCACGTGTGGTGGGTCAGGATCTGCAAGAAAATTCACCAACCAGGCTTCTATCTCTCAAAGATTGCCCGCTTGTCCATAGCAACCTGATTCTGAACATTGCCCTGAAACTACGCCATATAACAAGATGCTTTTACATATAAGGGTCTGATGTCTGCACTCTGTCAGTTACAAGCCATTTGGAAGCCAATGGCAGATCCAAATGGCTCCACCATGATGTTTTATCACACACCTCTCCACCACTGCTCTAGGCCCACTACTCAGCAGGCTCCAAAATACTGGCTTCTCTGTTCTAAACAAATTTCATGAAACCCTGTCAATCAAGGCACTGTCTGGTACACTCATGGTAAGCAACAGGACATCGAAAGTTTCTGCAGTTCCACCTCGTCATGGAAATTTCAAAAATTTCGTGTTATTTATCTAGCCATTTTTTCAAGGATGACGTTGGATGCACTGTGGATTTCAATTATTCAGGAACCATTAAATGTTGAGAAAGTTCATTTCAAAGAAAATTCTAGAGAACTCTCACAGGCAAGGCTTTCCAAAGAGTGGACAAAGGTCACTTGAAGCCAGGACCATTGAGGTCTACAATGTGAGGTCCTATGTCTTTTGACTCTCAACTATGGCTGCCAAGTCTTTCAGAATAAAATCATGTGATATCCAGGCTGAGATTCCCAGTTCTTTGTGGAAAGCCACCCTGGTCCTAGATCTCAGGTTCCAAGGGCAACTCTCATGCTGGCCTCCTAAAATCCCAACACAATTCATTTCAATACTTCTCTGAGATCAGTTTCAAAACTCAGTCTCTACGTGGAAACACACCAGAGTTCAAGCCCAGTTGACCCAGTCATCTCTTCCAACCGCCACACCAATGACCAGAATTAAAACCAAAACACTCCCACATGGCCCTCATTTTCTTCCATATAGTCACTCATCATAACTTTGGCTGGAAGTTTTTATGAGGCACACAGCCCAAGACAATGTCAAAATAAGCTCCCTTGCCCTTCATTTGTCTAAAGTCAGTGTTTCCTGGACAACGTTCCTGTGAACCAGGACTGATCAAAGAGGCATGCCATTAATACTGTTCCGCTTTTCCAATTTGAGGCATACTGACTGTCGGGTATAGTTTCTTTATGTGATTTGCAGTCATAAGAAAACCCAAGCACCTATGGGCTAGCCTCTGCAGGGCTTGAAGAACTCAGTTGACACAAAGATCCCTGTTATCACTTGATGGAGATCAGGAACCTTACAGAGGAAGGCAAGAGACTTCATCACAATGACTTCTCTTTTGGCCATTTTGGATTTGGATGCACACATGGGATCTTTCTTTAGATCCATCAGGTGCTGAGAATCTAAGCGATAATCTCAAACTGCACTAAGAGGCTGATTCAGACATATCCCTTTGCAAAGCAATTAAGCCAGGAGCCACAGGTGATGCCCATTTATTTCCATTTGAAAACTGTTTTTTTCAGGCATTGGAAATGTGGGGCCTTAGGCAAAGACCTTCCTTACATTCAGGGCAACAGAACAATAGGTAAGCAAAATCCCAAAGCAGATTTTCTCCACTGAGACTTTCCTGGTCACACTGATATCTGAGTTTTCTGAGATATTCACCATTCTCTTCAGCTATCCAGTACATGGCCATGTCCCAGATTGTGGAGGAGATACATATCTTGAACACAAAACCATGAGCCTATGGGAGAGTGGACAGAATTCAGGAAGAAATCACGAATGTAGGAAGGTAGTAGGTGTTGCCCATCCATAAGGTAACCTGCAGTCCATTCATAAATTGGACAGGATGAATTCTGCGAAGATTTCTACTAGACAGGACACATCTATTGATGCATTCTCTTTTCTATTGTCTACAACCATGGACACAGTGGGATATCCAGACATAGAAACACTCACCTTCTCAAAGGACTTACTAGAAACAGTCCACTCCAAACCAAACAAACCGACTTTCCTACATATTCTCAAAACATGAGACAAAATCAAAAACACACACACACACACACCCACAAAGGCACCTTCTTTCCCCAAATAGGTCTGTGACTATCCAGAGCGTCCTCTGACTGGTGGGCCATACTATGTTCCCCCGAAACGGGCTGTGCTATGTCAGATCTGGTCTCCTTGGCCAAAACTGTGATGTTATCAGGAGCCAGCGGTGAGCCACTGCCTGTTTTCTCAGGTAAAGCCCCTCTTCAGAGCTTTCCTGGCATTTGTCCATCTTCAATTTAGTTGCCAAGAAAGACTGACTCTGTCCTTCTTAAATCCAAACATTTGAGACCACTGGTACTTGGACTGGGACTGCCTCAGGGTGCCTGGCTTCCTTAATCCCAAGTTCAGAGTGTTCCATCAACAAGAAAGTGACATAGGTCACTTCGTCTAGAACTGAATGAGGTCATTGCCTTGGCAACCACTTTGTCTTAACAGTTGCTTCCAAGGGTCCCTGAGATGGATCCTGCCCCTACTTCCTATGACACTTTCACAAGCTAGAATGGAATATCAACCACAGGCACCCGGGAACAGCTCTCCACACAAGCCTGGTTTGGTCTATCTTCTCTACATTAAGAAGAGAGAGACTGCTTCAGACACATCCCTTCATCCTGACCTGTGTTTTTTTTTTTTTGTCATGAAAGATGACTTTCGCACTCTCAGGTCCTTCATAGCTGCCTACATCTTCTTTAGGGATCATTTCTGCATGGACCTTTGAGGTTCTCTGCAGGTTGAAGATCTCCTACATTCCTGTATTGTAAGACCAACTCTGTCCCTGCTATTCTGTAAAGTTAGATTGAGGGAACAGTGTATGGTTACGGTTAATAACATGTTTGATTTGGGTTAGGATCATTCTGCTGGATGAATAATGGTATTGGGAACCTGCGATATATATAAGATTATATAGGTGAAATATATGAATGAAAACAGAAATCTCGGTAAAATTTGAAGCCCAGAAGGGCATTAGGTCCTTGATTGGGATACTTAGCATTTAATTATGTTCTGCACAGATGTCTCAGATAAATCTATACACAATGGCATAGGACCTGATACCTTGGATGATTTAATGTTGAGGAGAACAACCATTCAAAGAGGGAGAGTCGGTAGGATTAGGAAGATAGTTGGTAGGATTAGAAAAAAGTGTGAGTATAGCATTTGGACAAATAGTTCTTTAGAAATAGGTTTTCAGGTAGACAGAAAATGTAAATGTCAGCACATGTGAAGAGTCAGTCACAGTGATGAAATGGGGAAAATATGTAGGAAAGCAGATATCAATAGCGACATTAGGAAATCAGGCAAAGTATAAAGTGAGTGATAGCAATAGACACTTTCAACAGGCTTGAGATTGAATATATAATCTTAGGAAGTAACAAATATGTAGTCACCAATAGGATTGACATTTGAGAGCATTAGGCAACGTGGACATGGGTGATTTTCATAACCCATACTCACATTCCATTTAGGCTTTGGTACAATCGTAAGTGTGACTTTGCATTTTGTGGCCAGAATATTACTGTGATAAAACGTATATGTAGATCAGGTGACATGAGTCTTTCTTGCACCATTTCTTGGAGCAATATTTTGAAGGGGTATAAATTAGTATTGGAGGTACATATAGGTGTACCATGTATGTATGAATATAGAGATAATGCATGAATAGACAATACTGCGAATAAATAATATAACTTGTTCCAAATTTAAATAATGGATTGAATTGATATCTGAAAATACACAGGAATCATATATTGATATATATACATTCATTCCAACCAGTAATACACCTAATGGTAATATTACGGTTGTGGTTTATCATAAAGAGTGTGTTAATTTTGCTTCAAAATTGATTATGGAAATCGAAAATAATGTGTTTGGAAAGAAGTCTCATGAAATGACCAGTCAAAAACAAGGAGGAATACATATGTTCTGAAGCAGGAAGTGATTGAATGTGTTACAAATTTCTTTAAATTTGTGAACTTGTGGATGAAATGTATATTCTATGATGTACAAAAACTGCAGAAATAGTAATGTACCAGTGTTTAATAAAAATGAACGTCAAAATACACATCATGTCCCATAGGAATCTACTTGCATTGATGTTAAAGTGGGTCAGCTACTGTAAAAATATAAGGATTTGTTTGCACCATTCAATGAAGTAACTTTTTAGTACTAGAAAACAAATATGTATTTCAGGTGGATGAATATTTTGAAAATAATCTTATGAAAAGTTTAATATAAAACCACATACATGAACAAGAATGAATTTAGGGAGTGTATAATAGGACACATATATTTTATATTTTGAAAAATCTAGAGAGTATATATATATATATATATATATATATATATATATATATATATATACACACACACACACAAAACACACACAGAGACATTAAAAAGTAGCAATATATATGCCAATTAAAATTCATTGTGAAATATATATCATCCACAGATCCAAAAATATTAATTTTACTGAACATGGATTTATGTATAATGTTCTTGAACTAAGAAGCTCACTCATAGTCTGAATTTTCAGTTCCAAAAGTATTAATGAGGAGTGATCTCTTCTCACACTTTGTATCTGCCAAGTTAGCCACCTCTCAAGAATATACGTGTGATACCAGGTAGGATTCTATATGTGCGTATAAAAATACATGTGCTGAATAGGCTACAGAAAAATGGAGACAGGAATTCACAGATGTGTTAACTTTAAAAACACATGCAGAACTATTTCAACAAAAAATTGACAAGATTTATAACTCCTACCCTATATCATGCAAAAGGCAAGACCAACTATACACCATGCCTCTTCTGAAGTGCTAGTATTTCTATTCTGTTTCGGTTATTTTTCTCCATCATATTAGAATTAATAGTCAGAGTCTAGTAGGGTATGGGTTAGTGTCAAGGATTCAGTATTTCGAATGGAAAATTGAACAATGAATCCAATGTGTATGTAAATATGTGCTACACAAAATTATTCCCACTCTCAACCAGAACAATGCCTTGACAATCCCTTCACCCCAAGTAAGACACAATTAGAGGAGAAGATTTAGAAAATCTGTGAATAAATTTGTGGAATGCAATATGCTCAGGAGCTCACAGCCTTGGAAGTGGTAGAGTAGTTTCCAAAAGTATGGGACAGGGTAAAAACTCCACAAACATGGAGGTCTGCTGGCCTAGAGACTTCTTGAGAAACTGCCTGTGAGGTTGGGCACTTGAAAAATATGTTGTTGTCAAGAGCTTTAGCTTCCTTTCTAGGGAGACCATAAAAGCTTGGTCTGCATCTATGAGACCTGGAGGACATGGTTTCTTATTTCCCAATGTACATGAGGCAGCAGTGCTGAATTCTCTTTTTAGATAAACTGTGGCCACTGGGGGCTAAATGTGTGCCGGTGTGCACTGTGAAGGCATATGGTCATCTTCCATTTTCGTGGTGTTTCTTCCTGCTGCACTGAGAGTTTGGTATTTGCTTCACAAAATACAAGGAGTTCAACTGGGTCACAATGCAAGAGGAAGTTCTGTCATGTATGGTGGGTCAGGTTTTGCAGGAGGATACAAGAACCAGGATCCTATCCCACATATCTTGCCCCCTTGACCATAGCAACCTGATTCTGGACAATGTCCTGAAACCTCTCCATATAACAACTTGCCTTTACATGGAAGGTTCTGCTGGCTGCACCATGTCAGTCACAAGCCATTTGGAAGCCAATGGAAGATCCACATGGCCCCACCACAGATGTTTTATCACATACCTGCCCACCACTGCTCTAACCTACTACTCAACACAGTCCAACTTACTGGCATCTCTGTTCTACACCATTTACATGAAACCCAGTCAATCAAGGCACTGTCTGGTATATTCATGATCAGCAACAGGACATCAAAAGGTTTTCCAGTGCCACCTGGTGATGGGAAATTCAAAAATTTCATGGTATTTATCTAGCCATTTTTCAAGGATGAAGTTGGAGGCACTGTGAGTTTCAATTCTTTCAGGAACCATTAAATGGTTAGGAAGCTCATTTCAATGAAATCTCTGGAGAACACTCACAGGTAAAGCTTCCCAAAGAGTGGCCAAAAGATCATATGATGCTATGCCCATTTAGGTCTACAATGTGAGGTCCATATGAGTTTTGACTCTCAACTATGGGTGCCAAGTCTTTCAGAATAAAATTTGTGGTATCCTGGCTGAGAGGCTCAGTGCTCTGTGGAAAGCCACCCTGGGCCTAGAACTCAGTTTCCATGGGCGATGCTCATGCCTGGCTTCCAAAAATCTCAACACTATTCATGGCAATACTTCTCTGAGGTCAGTTGAAGAACTCAGACTCCAAGGGAATCACACCAGAGTTCAAGAACATGTGGACCAAGTCATCTCTTCCAACCGCCACCCAAATGACCACAATTTAAACCAAAACACTCCAACGTGGCGCCCATCTTCTTCCATATAGACACTCACAATAAACTCCAGTATGGCTGGAGTTTTCCATGAGGGGCATAGCCCAAGACCGTGTCCAAAATAAGCTCTTTTGAACCTAATTTGCCTAAATTCAGGGTGGCCTGGACACCCTTCTTGTGAACCAGAAGAGATTAAATAGGCCTCCCGTTAATACTGCTCCGCTTCTTCAATTTGAGGCCAAATGACTGTGGGGTTTGGATTCTTCATGTGAATTGGAGTCTTGAGAAAACCCAAGCAACTATGGGCTAGACTCTGCAAGGCTTTGAAGAACTCATTTGACCCAAAGGATCCCTAATCTGACTTGATGGAGGTCAGGAAAGTTACAGAGGAAGGCGAGAGACTTCATCCACAAGGACTGCTCTTTAGGCCATTTTGGTTTTGGATGTACACATGGGATCTTTCTTTAGATCCATCAGGACCTGAGAATCTAAGCCACAGCCTCACACAGGGTAAATAAGCTGATTCAGACACATCCTTTCCAAAGCAATTAAGCAAACAGCCACAGGTAATGTCCATTCATTTCCATTTGAAAACTGTTTTCTTCAGGCTTCAAAAAGTGGTGGACTGAGGAAAAGACCTTCCTGACATTCAGGGCAACAGAAGAGTAGGTAAACAAAAGGCCCCAAGCAGGGTTTCTCCACTAAGACTTTCCTGGTCACACTGATATCTGAGTTTTCTGAGATGCTCACCATTCCCTTCAGCTATACAGGACATGGTCATGTCACAGAGCTTCGAGGTTGTACATATCTTAAACAGAAAACCATGAACCTATTCTGGAGAGTGGCCAGAATTCAGGAATCAAACAGAAACTAAGGAAGATAGCAGGTGTTGCACATCAATAAGGCAAGCTGCAGTCCATTCATAAATAGGGCAGGATGAATGCTGTGAAGCTTTCTACTAGACACGACATATTAATTGATGCATTCTGTTTTCTAATGTCTACAACCACGGACACAGTGGGATACACAGACATAGAAATTCTCGCCTTGTCAAACGACTTACTAGAAACAGTTCACTCCAAACAAAACAAACCGCCTTTCATACCTATTCTCAGAACATGAGACAAAACCACAAACCCACACCCACACCACAAAGGCACCTCCTTCCCCCAAGTAGGTCTGTGACTATCCAGAGTGTCCTCTGTCTGGTGGGCCTTATTATGTTCCCTGGAAATAGCCTGTTCTGTCTCAAATCTGGTCTTTTTGGCCATCTCTGTGAAGTTGTCAGGAGCCAGCGGTGAGCCACTGCGTGCTTTCTCAGGAAAGGCCCCTCTTCATAGCTTTCCTTGCATTTGGCCATCCTTACATCAGTAGGTCCCAAGAAAGACTGAGTCTGTCCTTGGTAAATCAAAATAAGTTTGACCACTGGGACTGGGACTGGGACTGGCTCTGGGTGCCTGGCTTCCTGGATTCCAAGTTCAGAGAGTTCCATCACCAAGGAAGTTAGGTGAAGTCACTTCCTTTTGGAACTGAATGAGGTCACTGCCTTGGCAACAACTTTGTCCTAACAGTTGCTTCCAAGGTTCCCATGAGAGGGAGGCTGCTCCTACTTCCTGTGACACTTTCACAGGTCAGAGAGGTATGTCAACCATAGGCATGCAGGAGCAGCTCTCAACACATGCCTGCTTTGGTCCATCTTCTCTACATTAAGAAGAGAGTGGCTGATTCAGACACATCCCTTCATCCTGAGCAGGTTGTTTGCCATGGAAGACTTTTGCTCTCTCAGGTCCTTCATACGTGCCTACATCTTCTCCAGGGATCATTTCTACGTGGACCTTTGAGGTTTTCAGCAGGTGGAAGATCCTCTATTTTCCTGTATTTTAATACCAATTCTGTCCCTGCTCTTCTGTAAAATTAGATTGAGAGAACAGTGTATGGTTAGGATTAATAACAGGTTCGATTTGGTTTAGAAAGAAAACTACACGGTTGAGCAAACAGGGTCCTACAGTTAGCAATAATATGAAGAATTTTAATGGACCGGCCATGGCAGATAAAAGCGCAGTTAATCAGGTCACTATGTGAACCAAGACTCAAACCTCCCTTTTGGGGCCTCTGTCTCTCTTTGACGCTCTTCAAGTCGTTTTCTTAATTTATTCATAGATTCTTTTACAACTCCAGTATTGTCGGCACAAAAACAACATTCTTCCCTCAAGGCAAGCAAAAAGGCACCTTTCTCTCATGAAGAGGAGGTCCAAGACTCGCCTGCTTTGTAAAACAACTTCAGAAAGAGAGAGGTTAAAATTCCTGTAAAGCTGTGATGTCGGTTTTTAATGTCTTTAAGTTTTCACCTATTTCTGCTTCTAATTGTGTCTTTCTTGTGTCTCATGGACTAGCCCACCCCTTAAGCAACTATTATTTCTAATAGGATGGCTAAAGTAAGGGATACAGGTTCCCGCTGGAACCGGGTTGTATGCCCCCCTATTTGATCTTTAAATGAACCTACGTCATGATAGAGAACTCTGGAAAACATCTGCATCATTACATAATTAATCACATATATTGACCATTTTATGAAAACATAAATAATGTTAAAGTGTATAGAATTATACTGTTGTAGGGATGGACAAGGAAAGGGACCTAAGATAGCACCACACACAGGAAAACAGCCTTATTTGGTTGCATCCGGATTTAGAGGGCATTGCTTCTGTTGTAATCAATTAATCCCCTGAACCCCAAGTTTTGGTAGTTTTAGAATTTGTACCCAACATGTAAGGGAAGTGGATCAGAAGTTCACAGTCTGTAGAAATTCACAAAAATCAGTTTTTGTTTCTGTTTTTGTTCCTCTGTTCTGGGCAAGTTAACTTTTCAAGGACACCTTGGAAAGGGAGAGCTTTTTTGTCTCTTTTTTTTCTCCCTGCCAGCTGTCACCATGAAGCCCAGTTGGTAACTTTTTTATCTTAGAAATGTAGTCATCTCTGTGAAGCCCCAGCTCAAGGCCAGAGGCTTTGTTCACATATTTTGTGAAAACCTAGTGAGGCGGTGTCAAGCTTAGGGGTGGTGATTTTTCCAGCCAGTGGCCAAGTAGAACAGGGCAACATGAAAAGTGGAAGTTTATCTACATTGAACTCTTTCAGAGGGACTCTTTTGCTGAAAGACCTAATGTAAGCCTCGGTGAAGACTTCTGGAGAAGGTTATTTAAGACATATCTATGGACCTGGTACAGAGGGGGAAGACTGGGAAGGCGAGGCTGAGAGCAGCTCCGTGGATCTGAGAATGAGGAAGATGAGATGTAAAAGAATAATGGAAAAGGGGTTTGGGATTTTCCTAGAACAAAACTTGAGCAGTAGAACAGGTAGAGCAGAGGTGAAGATGGGAGTGAGTATTCCAAAAACCCCTGAGGGACTTTAAATTTTTAGAAACCTGTTTTCAGTGATGACAAAGCAACTTTAAAGGCCATTTTTATTACATCTTGGATAGGGGTCTGAGGGCTCTTCTCAGCTGGTTTGATCTTTGGTTTAGCTTCTTAGAGGACTTGGTGGGACCTAGTGCAGGCACAGACAGAAAAAGAGAGGAGTGAGTGAGTGGAGGGGTACCTCGGTACCTGCTACCTCAGCAAGGGGGCAATGGTCTGAGAACTGGCAGAGGTTTGGGTTTTTGATCTAGTAATTGGAGGTGAGAAATCACGTTGCTGAGGTGGGAGTGACAGCAGAGACTCTAGAGCAGAAGACTGAGGGTGAGGAACTATTGGAGAAGCATAGTACAGGATGTGAGTGAAGGAGGGAAAAGGATTCCGCATAGGGGAATTTTCCCCTTTTGAGCACTTGCCGAAGTTAAAAATGTCACGCAGAATTTGAGGATCTAGAGAACCCTCTGGGGGCCATAGCTTTTGGTTGTCTAATTGGTAATATGGCCAATGCTGTGTACTGAATGTGATGAGGAGTTTGGGTTCCACCAGGCAGCCCCTGTATGCTCACATCCCCATGAGTTACACAAGAAGTTGGCTTTTCCCCCACACAGCCATGGCTGTTTGTGGCTTTGATAGTCCGCCGGGCATACATCGTAATCTAGGCTAGCCAACCTGAATCTGGCTCGAGTTTCTGTGCATCCATAATGTTTGTTTCAATTATCTATGGAATGGAAGGGATTTAATGAAACTTTAGTGGGATCCTCTTCATCAGGGTTATGTCAATAGGAAAGACATATACCAAGTTGAAAAATGTCTGGGTGGAGAGATAGCCACCAGGTCCCTAAGGGGGCTGTATGCGAGATATACCATACTTCTTGTCTAGTAGGATTTGAGATCAGCCTTCACTGCTGAACAGGCTGATGAGGGTTAGGAGTACTGGTGGCCAAGGGGAGAGTCTACAGTCTTGTCCACATAGCGAATACGAAATTTGAAATTGTTACCAGTCTTTTCCAGTTTCCAACCAGAGTCTGGACACAGCGAAGGCTTTAGATGAGAGGCATGGATCCAAAAAGTGATTCTGTCTACTTTTACCGCTGTAGGTGTTATAAGTAGCACCTGGTATGTTCCTTTCCAGCGGGGTTCTAGGAATGACACCTGATGTTGTCTTATGTAGATGAAGTCTCTTACTTGATATTGATGTGGAATCCCCTCGTCCCCAGGTTGGTAGGCAGTGGCCAGCTGTTTCCACAGTTATCACTGAGTTCTTTCAATGGCTTTAAGTCTGTCAAGCAAGGGGTGTGGAAGGGATTGTTAGGCCTTAGAGTTGGGGATTAGGTCCCTTACTGGATGATGGGCATCATAGAGAATTTCATAGGGGGTGAGGTTACACAAAGAAACTGAGGGAGTATTTCTCGCATGAAACAGTGCATAAGGCAGGAGCATAGTCCAATCTTTTATGCCAGTCTCTAAGCTTAATTTTGTTAAGGTCTCTTTAGTGGTTCTATTTATTTTTTCTACCTCTCCTGAGCTCTGGGGTATATAAGCATAATGTAACTTACAATTAATCCACACGTGACTTACCTGGGCCATGAACACAAGTCCATTATCAGACCCTATTACCTTAAACAGACCATATCTTGGAAAAATATCTTCCAGGATCTTCTTGAGAACCATTTGGGCCGTTGTTTTTTTTTTTTTTTTTTTTTTCTGTGTGTGTGTGTGTGTGTGTGTGTGTGTGTGTGTGTAAGGCTTCAATCCATCCTGAAAATGTATCTACAAAGACTAGGAGATATTTAAGTCCATACCTTGCTGGCTTAATTTCAGTAATGTCCACTTCCCAGAATTGTCCTGGTCTGGTTCCTCATAGGTGCTTTCCTCTAAGAAACTTGGAACGTTAAGCATTAAACAATTGACTGACCCAACAGGCTTTTGTTACCGGTTCAGTTTTTTTCTTTCGCTGTGAGTTGGTTAGTGGAAAACTCTGTTCTTAATCCTACAGGAGTGCCTGCAGTTTCTTTGAACCAAGGTGAGTGAGTTGACGTACATTTTTAACTTAGTGTAGGGCTTTCTGTAATTGCAGGCTGAGCTCAGTAAAGTTGAGGCGTTCAGTGTCAGTGTCCTTAGATGTTATCTAAAACTTCCTGTTACTCAGGGGTCCATTGGAATTGGGCATCTCCCTTTAACAGCGGGTATAAAGGAGCAGCTAAGGACGCGAACCCATTTATCCATAACCTGCAAAACCCAGCAATCCCAAGAAACTCTCTTAGTTGTCTGCTGTAAGATGGGGTTGGTATCTGCTCAACGGTTTGTTTTCTGGGCTCAGTGAGCCATCGTTTACCGCCCCTGAGGAAATAGTCATGGAAGATTACTTCTTGCTGGCAAATTGGGCAATTTTGGCAGAAGCTCTATACCCGAGTTGAGCAAGCTCCGATAATAGTGCTTGGGTCCCAGTTCAGTTTTCCTTGGTGTTGGATGCCAGTAGCAGGTGATCCACGTATTAAAGCTGGGTGACTTCGGGGTGTGTAGTTCTGAAATTGTTGAGATCTCTGTGGAGGGCTTCATCAAAGAGAGTGGGGGAGTTTTTGAACCCCTCTGGGAGTCTAGTCCAAGTTAGTTGACTATACTTTCCGGTTTCTGGGTCTACCCACCCAAAAGCAAACAGCAACTGACTATCTTTATGCAGAGGCAAGCAAAAGAAAGCTTGTTTTAAGTCCAGAACAGTATACCATTTCTGCTCAGGTTTCAGAGTGCTAAGCAGTTTGAACAGATTAGGTACTGTGGGGTGAATGTCCTGCACTCTGTTGTTGATCTCTCTTTGGTCTTTAACAGGTTGATAGTCCCCGGTTCCTGGCTTTTTCTTCTAATAACAGGGGAGTGTTCCAGGCCAATTGACAGGGCCTTAGGACCCCTAAGGCCAGATATTTCTGAATATAGGGCCTTATCCCATCTTTAGCTTTTTATGCTTAGAAGATATTATTTGACATTGATTGGGGAGGCTGAGGTTTTTAACTCCACTGTTATTGGAGGTTGTTTCACGGCCAGGCCTAACACAGCAGTTTTTGCCCAGGCATCTGGGTAATCTGTTATCCATTTCTGCGGTAGCTTGCCTGTTTGATCAGTCTTGGGGGGTGTGAAGAGTGGATGTTTATCTTCTACTAATATAGTTACAGCCGTGACTATAGGAGTTTTTACTGAAGGATTTAGAAATTTCTTTTGGGGGCTTTCAGGGTTAAAAGTTATTTTGGCCCAGAGCTTGGTGAGCAGATCTCTGCCCATCAATGGGTGCGGGCATTCTGGGATTACTAGGAAGGAGTGATGGATTTTTCCTTTCCCCAGGTCCATGGTCCTCTTAGTAGTCTAAGCCCGATATTTACTGCCATTAGCCCTTTGAACTACAGACCTTTTATTTGATAGACGGCCCAATGGGGCCCTAAGGGCTGAGTATACTGCTCCTGTATTCACTTCAAAGTTTACTGGGGTCCCCTACTCTTCAAAAGTCACCCTGAGCTAGGGGAAGGAATCTGAGCCCCAACTTTCTTAGTCATCCTCCAGAGTCAGAATGGCTGGCTGGCGTGTCTGTCTCTTTATAGGGCACTCTTTGGCCCAGTGTCCTTTTTTTTTATGGTAGCCACATTGATCTGAGGCCAGGGGTGGCCTCTGGCACGGGCCCAGGTATCCCTTCCTGTCACCTTATGTCTTAATTTCTGGCCTCTTTCTTGTTGTGACCAGGATCTAAGTCAATGCCTTAGTCTTTCTTTTGCTTCTCTCATCCTCCCTTTGCTCCCTTTCTTTTTCCCTGTTTCTCTTTTATAGTATATTTTTTTTTGGCTTCTCTGACTAAATCTCTCTTTTAACTTTTTTTTTTTTTAATATCCATGGCAGCTTCCCCAATTAAGGCCATCATGACAGATGCCTTTTGATCTGCTGCCTGAGGATCGAAAGGAGTATATCTCTTATATGCCTCCATAATTCTCTCTAGAAACATAGAGGTAGATTCATCAGGCCTTTTAATAATTTCTCTTACCATGGCCAAATTAGTTGGTCACCTAGCGGCCCCTTGGATACCCGCTATTAGAGCCTGGCAATAATTGGACATATGCTCCCTATCTTCAAAGGTGTTGGGGTCTCAGTTGGGTTGGTTTAAGGGGAAGCCGGCTTTGATTATGTTGGGAAGTTGTGTTGGTCGCCCATCAAGTCCGAGGATATTTTTTTCTAGCTTCCAGGAGGTTTTTCCTCTCATTCCTCTGTCGTGAAGAGAGTCCCTAGGAGTTGTTGGCAGTCATCCCAAGTAGGCAGGTGTGAAAACGTTGGCGAGTTCTCTGAGTTTTTTTAGCCGGGCCAGCTTCCTCTAGGGAAGGAGGGGCTGTGTGTGCCATTGGACAGTCATCTGGAGGGTGCTGGGCCATCCTGGCTTCCTCGAATGGTGGAGAGGCTGAGTAAGCAGCAGGGGAATTACTTACAGGGTTTTGGGGGTTGGGGGACAAGGGCAGAGGATAAGGACGAGTAGAGTCTTGAGACTCAGGGAGAACAGAGGGTGGAGGTTGAGGAGCAGAGAGTTTGAGAGATAGAATCGTAGGGGAAGGAGTAGGAGTGGGTGCAGGGACAAGGAAAGGCTTCACCCATGGAGGAGGAGATTTGCAGAGGTCCTGACAAGTTAAGATATATGGCTATTTATCTGGATGGCTATGTGGCCCCGGCTGAAAGACAATATCTCAGACTTTTCAAATTAGTGCAAAGTAGAAACATCTTTCTAGGGGCCATCCGACTACAAAGGTGGGTTATTCTGAGACACAGAATCTGCCAGGTCTGGTGTTTTAATGAAAAAGAAAGAATCTGAGCCCTTAAGCAGACTTTGGTCCAGTGATTAAGGGTCAGGGACAGAGGCATTGAAGTGCTCTGTCCCATAATGAAATATACACAGACAGTGAAAGCAAAGACACACGACACAGACAAGACAAGACAATAAAGACAGACAATGGACGTCCAATACTGAGACCAGGACTGAGTAGCGGGCAAATCCTGATGGGCTGCCAATTCCAAATCTGAAAGAAAATATCACTGAGTCGAGGAGACTATGGTTCCTCAATTTCCCGAGTCCATCCCACAGGAACATGGCCTGTGGCTCTGTGACATGTGTGTCAGCCACCGTGGGAGAGAGCTCACACTCTTTACCAATAGCCATTTTGTCAAACCCTAACCTGAATCCTGAAACCAGAAAGAGGGGCCTTATTTACCCCCAGAGGAGCCCATTGGGGGTCTTTCATCTGCAGCTGCCGGATCTCGCTGGGGCCACCAGAAGTAAAGGTCGGGTGAGCGTCGGTGGAAGAGACCACCAAGAGATTGTCTAATGCAACCTCAAAGGGTTTATTGGGAGTCCGGCATGCAAGGGCTCAGAGCTCGCTTGAATAGAGCAGAGAGCCCTGAGAACAGCTTAAGAAGTGCTTATATATTTTCCTTGGAGAGGGCAGGGAGGGAAGTTTATTGATGGTTAAGGGCGAGTGGGCGGTTTGCGTGCAAATGGTTGATGGAGTACATTCTGCAGTTTGGCAGTTGGGGGCAGCACATTCTGGGAACAAGAAGAGCAAACAGTTCTCAAGATTTCAACAGTGTTTTATTAAGCATACAGAAAAACAGGACGTGACAAGTACCTATTTTATTAACCTTTCAATATAAGTATGAAAACAGAAATCTAGGTAAGATTTGAAGCCCAGAAGTTCATTTGGTCCTTGATTGGTATACTTAGCTTTGAATTACATTCCGTAGAGATGTCCTAGAATTATGGATATACAATGACACAGGACCTTGTACCTTCTCAGAGGTCAGTTCCAAAACACAGTCTCTAAGGGGAATCACACCAAAATTCAAGACAAGGTGGACCCAATTATCTCTACCAACCGCCACACAAATGCCCACAATTAAAACCAAAACACTCCCAAATGGCACTCATCTTCTTCCAAATAGACACTCATCATAACTTCTGGCAGGAGGATTCCATGAGAGGCGCAGCACAAGACAGTGTCCCAAATAATCTCCCTTTCCCCTCATTTGCCAAAAGTCAGAGTGGCCTGGACACCCTTCCTGTGAACCAGGAGTGATCAAATATGCCTGCCATTAATACAGCTCTGTTCTTCAATTTGAGGCCTACTGTGTGTGGGGTTTAAAGTCTTTATTTGAATTGGATTCATAAGAAAACCCAAGAACCTATGGGCTAGCATCTGCAGGGCTTTGAAGAACTCAATTGACCCAATGGATCCCTTTTCTCACTTGATGGAGGTCAGGAACCTTACAGAGGAATGCGAGAGACTTCATCAACAATGACTGATTTTTTTGGCCATTTTGATTATGGATCCACACATGGGATCTTTCTTTAGACCCATCAGGTGCTGATAATCTAAGCCACAGGCTCACACAGGGCCAAGAGGCTGATTCAGACACATCCCTTTACAACGCACTTAAGCAAAGAGCCACAGGTGATGCCCATTCATTTCCATTTGAAAACTGTTTTCTTCAGGCTTCACAAAAGCGTGGCCTGAGGCAAAGAACTTCCTGACATTCAGGGCAACAGAACAATAGGTAATCAAAAGGCCCTTTGCAGGGTTTCTCTACTGAGACTTTCCAGGTCACACTGATATCTGACTTTTCTGAGATGCTTGCCATTCTCTTCAGCTATCCAGTACATGTCCATGTCACAGTGGTTGGAGGTGGTACATATCCTGGATGCAAATGCATGAACCTATTCTGGAGAGTGGCTAGATTTCAGGAAGAAAACAGGAACTTAGGAAAATAGCAGGTGTTGCCCATCGATAAGGCAAGCCCTAGTGCATTCATAAATTGGGCAGGATGAATGCTGGGAAGCTTTCTACTTGACAGGAAACATCCATTGATGCATTCTCTTTTGTAATGTCTACAAGCACGGACACTGTGGGATACACAGACATAGAAACACTCGCCTTGTGAAACAACTTACTAGAAACAGTTCACTCCAAACCAAACAAACCGACTTTCCTGCCTATTCTCAGAACATGAGACAAAACCACAAACACACATCTACACCCACAAAGGCACCTCCTCCCCAAGTAGGTCTCTCACTCTCCAGAGTATCCTCTGACTGCTGGGCCATACTATGTTCCCCCAATATGGCGTGTCCTGTCTCAGATCTGGTCTCCTTGTCCAACTTTGTGAAGTGTTCAGGAGCCAACTGTGAGCCACTACCTGCTTTTTCAGGAAAGGCCCCTCTTCAGAGAACTCCTGGCATTTGGCCATCCTCACATCAGTAGGTACCAAGAAAGACTGACTCTGTCCTTGCTAAATTGAAGCAAATGAGACACTGGGACTGGGACTGAGACTGACTCTGTGTGCCTGGCTTCCTGGATCCCAAGTTCAGAGAGTTCCATTACCAAGGGATTGAGATGAGGTCACATCCTTCAGGAACTGAATTAGGTCTCTGCCTTGGCAACCACTTTATCCAAACAGTTGCTTTCAAGCGTACCATGAGAAGGAGGCTTACCCTATTTTCTGTGGCACTTTCACAAATTAGAATGGTATATCAACCATAGGCACCAAGGAACCGCTCTCCACACAGGCCTGATTTGGTCCATCTTCTTTATATTTGGAAAAGAGCCTTTAGTCCAGGGAGCACTACAGTGAACCTCTGCACTAAAACTATTAGCAAGCACCTGATGGAGGAGTCCTCCATAGGTAAGTGGCTCCTTTATACCATCTGATATACAGTTAAGGGAGATCTCTTCTGATGACAGAGATGTGGCACGGGGAGGCTCACATATACTTCTGTGCAGAACAGTAACGAGAATCTTTCTGTCCTCTGTTCTGTTCTGTAGGGAATTCCTCTGGAACTGTAGAGAGGTGCCGATGAGCACGCACGCGCTCCTACCCTGGAGCTTTAGCAAGATGTTGCACTGTTCCCCTGTTTCTGTGTTTAGCCACCGGGTTTCTGTTTATTTGTGTTCTGTGTTCTATTTTTTGTTTTTTTGTTTGTTTGTTTTTGTTCGTTTTGTTGTGTGATTTTGGTGGTAAAAACTTAAGTATATTGGACATGAAAATCAGAAATAAAGAGAGTAAGCCTGACACCCCTTTGGACTGTGTTTTAAGGAACTGCAATGAACTTTATCCCCCTTTGCGAAGCAGGATGATAGAAGCGCCTAGCTGGCTGCCTGGAGCACACCCATTGCAGAGGGAAATGCCTGCTGGGGACCTAAGAACAGAGTATCTCCCAGGTTAACAAGTGAAACTCCTTTAAAACCCCTTGTCCCTCCAGATAAAGAGAGTCACAACTTTGGCAGAGTCCCCTGTGTTTCTCCTTTGTTAGCCAAGCAATAAACCTCCTTTTTTCTTTTTCTCAAAACCCAGTCCTCATTATTAAATTGGTATTAATTGGCTTCAAGGTCAGGAACCAAACTTTAAGTTACAAATCTTGTACCCCCCCCCTGCCCCGGAACTTTTGAGACCTATCTACTGAAATGTTCGGAGATAGAGCATGCTTGGTGTGGAACTGAATCAGAGGAGCTAATCCTGTATGTAAAAGGAGAAACTGAGGGACTCCCAGCAGCTGCCAAAGCCCTGTTGATTCAGGGAATTACCTCCTTCCTTCCCTGCACTGTAAGGATTATGCCACCTCTGTCTTGTTAAAAAAAGAGAAAAAGAAAAAGGGGACACTAAATGCAGTAAAATCACCATGGAGACACTTTATTTTACATTTCAGGTTGCCCCTCTGTGAAAACATCTGCTCCCCTTGTGGGGACAGCTATGGTCCCACTGGTGTACGAGATTTTTCTCTTATCTGCTCTGGTTTAAAGGGTTCTCTCTGACAGCCATAGTCTGGACCCCCTTTTGGTCTGTATTGTGTCTTTGTTTCTGGCCCTTTAAGGCATGTGCAATAATGTGTTGATATTATTAATTGTGTTTTGGGAATGATCTTAGCTGAATGTGTGTCGAAATGATGATGTTTTATTTTAACAATCTGGTATCTGAATGGGTTTTTGAAGCATTGCACAATCTTGCAGTTAAAAGTCGGGTTTAGGTAATTGTTTAGTTTATGATTTCAGATAATTCATGCCAGAGAACTTAAATACTTAGGATGGATAACTGAAGAACTCTACTTCCAAGTTGGCAAGAAACTTCCCAATCATACAGTCTTTTTTTTTCACCAATTTTGAATTGGGTAGCCTGGGAAAATGTCACTGTGTGTACCAGTGCATTAATTTGGACATGGATAGTAAATCATAGTATGGTGTCTGTTGACCAAACAAGATGTAAAGATAGAAAATTTTGTGAATTGTATCTTAAACTTGTATCATAATTTTCAACATCTGAACCTGAAAATTATGGTTAAAATGCCTTAGTCCTGAGATGTCTGTTCAGAATAGCAGTTTTTTTCCTGCTCCTTCCAGACCTCAGCCATGACTTATGTTGAAATGCAAATGAAAGAAGCCTGCAAGCTTTGTAGGAGACTGATTTGAGATCTAAGGGAAAAAAAGGTAAATTGTATGGTATTTTCTAATTACTGGCAAGTCATTTTTTCTAGGACTCTTATTTTTTTTCTGAGATACTTTATGTTTTTTGACCTCATGATTTTGAGCATACAGAGCTAGGTTAATGTTTTTCTGATCAGTTCTATCTTTGACCAACTGTGGACTTCTTGAAACATTGCAATAAAGATTTCACCTGCGAAATGCTACGAGGCCTTTACTATTATTATGTGTGCACAATTTTGTTATGTGTTGTATGTCTATATATACATATGTCCGTATATCATATATATGATACATAAATTAACATATATAAGGAGCGCTCATAAAAAAAAGCGCTCATAAAAACAAATTTTAAAAAGTGGATCCAAAGATCTTTAATTCACGTGATTTAAATGTTTCAATTTAAATTGGATAAAGAGATAAAAACAAATGTCTTTAAATTTAAGCTTACAAAGTTTTCTAGGTGTTCAAACATCTAACAAAATATTAACATCTACAAAATGTCTAATATGCCTTGGCTCTAGTACCTTTCCTTCAACATAAAAATGGTTTACACTGTTCAATACGTTTCTCTAACTTTTTGATAAATAAGTAAAGTAAATTTGATATGGGATTACTGATTCATGAGTACTTTAGTTAGATATCTGATTGATTTACTAAGATCTGTATTTTTTTTTAGTAAACTCTGTATAAGATTGTAAAAATCAGTCATGTGTTAATGAGGCAAAAATTTCTTAAAACATAAGTTTACCCATAACATTGAGTTTATTAAGATTTATGTTGTCTAGAGCAAGCAACCATAAAAATTAAACAACTGATTAAATAAGAACTGTTATTTTAGAGCACTGTACTGCCATTTCTTTAAAAGCCAAACTTGATTAATGTAGAAACATAAATGTAATTGTTATGCAATTAATGTTTTCATATCTTACAGGTATGCAAGTCTGTAAGGTAGAAACCTTAAAAGAGCATTATATCAAGCTGGTGCTCTGAAGTTGTGTGGTAAAAAATATATTGTGGATTTATTTACCTGTTATCAATAAGATATGTAAATTTTTATGTTACTTTTTACATTGGGGAACAATTTAAATGTATTTTTAAGTTAATTAGAGCCTAATTTTTGTAAAGGTTAAAAACTTTCAGCATTTCTTAAATTCATGTTTTAAATGTGATATCATATGGTGTTAGCTAATGTTCATGTGACCTCAAACAATTTATGTAAACTTTGTCAAAAGATATTTAAAAATAAAGATCAGCTTTAGAATTAAAATACTTAAGATTTATAAAGAGCCCTGCCTTACCTGAGATAAGGCTGTGTGTCCCATCTTACTACATGTGAGAATGACTATGAAACATGTAGGTCAGATAATATTTCTTTAAAGTTATGTTAAAAAGTTTTTTTTTATTGTCAATATTCCTAGGATCTCAAACAGGGGATATAATGTGTAACTCAGCCAAAAAATTCAGGGAAGATATTACACGAACTAAGTATTTTTACTTTTGTTAATTTTAGTTTGAAATTTTCTTATAAGTGATCTAAAGATTCCCTGTTAGTGTTTTACAAATGCGTTGCTTTAAGAACACAACATGGGTTTATTCAAGATAATAAGTCATCAACTACAATACAGACAGAATAATACAGATCCCAATTAATAAAAAGGTAATTATAAAGTTATAGACATTAAAGCCCAGTACTCTTAATATAAGGCTGTTAAAATTTATTTGCTGGATGTTTAAGATTAGGATTTAAAATTAATGTTAAATGAAAAGGGCCAAGAAAACCAATATTTGGCTTTTGCCCTCTGAGTCAGTCTGAATCCAGGGAACAGGGGACTTCTCTAAAGAGCTTTGCAACTCTGAGCCACATAACCTCCTGATCAGGGAGATTAATGAGACCACTGGAGAACAGAAAGCCAATCAGTGCATTGGTTACAAAGAGGAGAGTCATCAGAGAAAGGAGACATCCCTGATGCTTCTGAGGGAAGCCAAATGGTCAAGCAAGACCTGGACCCACCTAGCGCAAATGGCACTAGCAGAACTGAGAATCTCCTCTCAAGTTTCCCCAGAATTGATTCCCACAAAAGCTCAGCTGACTGTTAACAATAGATAGAAACAAAAGTCAGTTTGACTGCTTCATCTTAAACACTTAGCAAAGACAGTTAAGACCAAAATACAGCCACTCCTGGGCATATTAAATAATAATAATAATAATAATAATAATAATAATAATAAAATTTTAAGGTATGCACTTTATCTTATCCTCCCAAAACAAGTAAGACTGGAGGCTACAAAGAAGGATTCTCACACAGGAATGCCTAATACTTATAAAAAGAGACTATCAAGAAGAGCTGCCACAGGCAGAAGTTTTCAGGTTAAGACCTACAGATATTCCTAACCTACAAAGGTAGGCTTGGTGTTTGCTAGTACGATTATCCAGCCCTGAGTAACAGAATTAAAGGTTTCTCTATTAGACACAGAGGTCATACTAGTAAAAGGATTTTACAAGATCAGATGACATTAAATTATTAAACTGTGTCTTATTGGGAGGGCCAACTGTAACACTTAAAGTTAAATATTAAGTTGACAGTCCTGATAACTGGGGATATTAAAGACTGGTGAGGGAATTTCTATACAGTGACATGTTCTAGCTGCTGCAACATTTATCCAGTACTCATGGTTTTTGTTTCACTCATAGAAGAACCCATTCACAGATGACTTTACAACCTGTTCTTCCCCAACCTGACTTCAAACCGAACTGACTTCTAAAAGGCAACTCATGTCTCTCAACTGACTTCTAATAGGCAACTCATGTCCCTCACGCCGAGCCCACTCACGTCACCCTGTCTCAGGACAGAAGAAGAAAAAATTAGTGATGCCACTCTTCTTACAACAATGGAGAGAAAGATAAATAGACTATCAATATAAGTAATTAAGAAGGGTAAAATCAGCGAGATCGGTTTTGGGTGAGTTCTAAAAATTTGGAGACTCTTACCTGAGGGATTAAAATTTCCTCAGTGCTCTTCCCATAATCTATCAAAGATTTGAAAGGGACACAGAGAAAAGGGGGGAATTGTAGACCCAACCTGATCTTTTATTAAAATTGGGAGCCATCATGCCACAAAGCCATGAAAAGATAATTTTGGCTTTACCATTAATTACTTCAAATTCTGAACCTGCGTGGAATGCCTGCCCGCGCCTTGAACTCACACATGCCTGGCTCTCTGACCAGATAGCAGCCCTCTCAGAAACTTTAGTGACACATCATAAATATTTGCCTTCTCTGGCAAGACAACAACCCTCTCTGAGGCTCTAATGGTCCTCATGAATTCTCATGTAGGGACAGCAAAAAAATTGTAAACTACCTTTAGTGTGATGTTTATCAGAGATCGTTATCTGTAACCCCCCTTTTGTGTAACTTTCTGGGCTATAAAGCTGGGCTGTAGGAAAGCTGGGGTTGCTGTCTTGTTCCCTTCGTTTTGGGAGGGAGAGGCAGCATGGCCGGTGGAAATAATAAGCTTAATTTTATTTGATTTTAATTTGAGTCAGTGGTCTTTTCTAGTGTCCTGGTCTAACAGGTAAACACTCCAAAAACATGGAGCTCTGCCGGCCTAAAGACTTCTTGAGAAACTTCCTCTGAGTTTGGGCACTTGAAATATATGTTGTTGCAAGGAGATTTAGCTTCCTTTCTAGTGACACCATAAAAGCTGGGTCTGCATCTACGTGACCTGGAGGACATGGTTTCTTGTATTCTAATGAACATGAGGCAGCCGTGCTGAATATTCTATTTGTAGGTAAACTGTGGCCACTTGGTGCTAACTGTCTCCCCGTGTGAACTGTGAAGCCATTTGGTGTTTCTTGCTGCTGCACTGGGAGTTTGGTATTTGCTTCATGAAATACAATGAGTTCAACTGGGACCCAGTATTAGAGGGAGTTCTGTCACTTGTGGTGGGTCAGGGTCTGCAGGAGAATGCAACAACCAGGCTTCTATCTCACAAAGCTTGCCCCTTTGTCCATAGAAATCTGACTCTGAACTTTGCCCGGAAACCTCTCCATATAACAAGAAGGGTCTGCTGGCTGCACCATATCAGTCACAAGCCATTTTGAAGGCAATGGAAAATCCTCATGGCCACACCACAGCTGTATTATCACACACCTGCCCACCACTGCAAAAGGCCCACTACTCAGCAGGGTCCAACTTACTGGCATCTTTGTTCTACACCATTTTCATGAAATACCGTCAATCATGGCATTCTCTTGTACACTCATGACCAGGAAAAAGACATCCAAAGGTTCTCCAGTGCCACCTGGTTAAGGGAATTTAAAAAATTTTATTGTATTTATCTAGCCATTTTTCATGGATGAAGTTGGAGGCACTGTGGGTTTCAGTTCAGTAGTGAGACACTACCTGCTTTCTCAGGAAAGACCCCTCTTCAGAGCTCTCCTGGAATTTGGCCATCCTCACATCAGTAGTTACCAAGAAAGACCGATTCTGTCCTTGGTAATCCAAACATGTGTGGCCACTGGGACTGTGACTGGGAATGCCTCTGGGTGCCTGGCATCCTGGATCCCAAGTTCAGAGAGTTCCATCACCAAGAAAATGATATAGGTCACTTCCTTCAGGAACTGAATGAGGTCACTGCCTTGGCAACCTCTTTGTCCTAACAGTTGCTTCCAAGTGTCCCAATAGATGGAGGCTGCCCCTACTTCCTGTGACACTTTCACAAGTAAGAATGGTATATCAAACATAGGCACCCGTGAACAGCTCTCCACACAGGCCTGGTTTGGTCCATCTTCTCTACATTAAGAAGAGAGAGACTGCTTCAGACACACCCCTTCATCCTGACCTGTTTTTTTTTTTTTTTTTTTTTTTGTCATGAAAGATGACTTTTGCTCTCTCAGGTCCTTCATAGCTTTCTATATCTCCCTCAGGGTTCACTTCTGCATGGACCTTTGAGGTTCTCAGCAGGTGGAAGATCTCTTACATTTCTATATAAGACCAACTCTGTCCTTGCTTTTCTGTAAAGTTAGATTGAGGAAACAAAGTATGGTTAGGGTTAATAACATGTTTGATTTTGGTTAGGAATCATTCTGCTGCATGAATAATGGTATTGGGAACCTGCAATATTTATAAGTATACATAGAGGTGAAATATATGTATGAAAACACAAATCTAGGTAAGATTTGAAGCCAAAAAGGGCATTGGATCCTTGATTGGGATACTTCATTCGGAATTATGTTGTGCACATGTGTCTCAGATAAATCTATACATAATGGCATAGGACCTTGTACCTTGGATAATTGAATGTCGAAGAGAACATCCAGTCAAAAAAGGATACTTGGTAGGATTAGGAAGATAGTTGGTAGGATTAGAAAAAAAGAGTGAGTATAGGATTTGGACAAAAAGTTCTTTAGCAATAGGGTTTCAGGTAGACAGAAAATGTAAATGTCAGCACATGTGAAGAGTCAGTCACAATGATGAACTGGGGAAAATATGTAGGAAAGCAGATATCATTAGAGACATTAGGAAATCAGGCAAATGATGAAGTGATTGATAGGATTAGACATTTTCAACAGGCTTGAGGTTGAATACATAATCTTTGGAAGAAACAAATATGTAGTCACCAATAGGATTGACATTTGAGAGCATTAGGCAACCTGGACATGGGTGATTTTCATAATCCATACTCACATTCCATTTAGGCTTTGGTACAATTGTAAGTGTGACTTTGTATTTTGTTGACAGAATATATATGTAGATCAGGTGACATGAGTCTTTCTTGCACCATTTCTGGGAGCAATATTTAGAAGAGATATAAATTAGTATTGGGGGCACAAATAGGTGTACCATGTGTGAATATATAATATAACTGATTCCAACTTTAGAAATTGGAATAAATTGATATCTGAAAATACACAGGAAATGTTATATTGACATACATACATTCATTCCAACCAGTTATACATCTAATGGTAATATTAGGGTTGTGGTTTATCATAAAGTGTGTGTGAGTTTTGCTTCAAAATTGATTATGGAAATCGAAAATAATGTGTTTGGAAAGAAGTCTCAATAAATAACCAGTCAAAAGCAAGGAGGAATACATGTGTACTGAAGCAGGAAGTGATTGAATGTGTTTCAAATGTCTTTAAATTTGTGAACTTGTGGATGAAATGTATATACTATGATGTACAAAAACTGAAGAAATAGTAATGTACCAGTGTTAAATAAAAATGAACGTCAAAATACACATCATGCCCCTTTGGAATCTACTTGCATTGATGTTAAATTGGGTCAGTTACAGTGGAAATATAAGGATTTGTTTGCAACATTCAGTGAAGTGAGTTTTCAGTACTAGAAAACAAATATGTATTTCAGGTGGATGAATATTTCTGAAAATAATCGTATGAAAATTTGATTATAAAACCACATACATGAGCATGAGTGAATTATTTAGGGAGTGTATAATAGGACACATATATTTTATATTTGGAAAAATCTAGAGATATATATATATATATATATATATATATATATATATATATATATATATCTCACAGAGAAACATTAGAAAGTAGCAATATATATGCCAATCAAAATTCATCGTGAAATATATATCATCCACTGATCCAAAAATATTAATTTTACTGAACATGGATTTATGTATAATGTTGTTCAACTAAAAATCTCACTCATAGTTTGAATTTTCAGTTCCAAAAGCGTTTAGGAGGGGTGATCTCTTCTCATACTTTGTTTCTGCTAAGTTAGCCACCTCACAAAAATGTACGTGTGATACCAGGTAGGATTTTTTATGTGCATATAAAAATACATGTGCTGAATTGGCTACAGAAAAAAGGAGACAGAAATTCACATATGTGTTAACTTTAAAAACACATGGAGTACTATTTCAACAAACAATTGACAAGATTTATAACTCCTACACTATATCATGCAAAAGGCAAGACCAACTATACACCATGCCTCCTCTGAACTGCTTGTATTAATATTATGTTTGGGTTATTTGTCTCCATCATATTAGGATTAGTAGTCAGAGTCTATTAGGGTATGGGTTACTGACAGGGATTCAGTATTTCAAATGGAAAATTGGAAAATGAATCCAATGTGTATGTAAATATGTGCTACACAAAAATCTTCCCACTCTCATCCAGAACAATACCTTGACAACACCTTCACCCCATGTAAGACACAATTAGAGAAGAAGAGTTAGAAAATCCATGAATACATATCTGGAATGGAATGCGATCAGGAGTTCACAACCTTGGAAGTGTTAGAGGAGTTTCCAAAAGTAAGGGACAGGGTAAACACTTCAAAAACATGGAGGTCTGTTGTCCTAGAGACTTCTTGAGATACTGCCTGTGAGGTTGGGCACTTGAAATATATGCTGTTGTCAAGTGCTTTAGCTTCCTTTCTAGTGAAACCATAAACCTGGGTCTGCATCTATGTGACCTGGAGGACATGGTTTCTTATTTTCCAATGAACATGAGACACCAGTGCTGAATTCTCCCTTTGAAGGTAAACTGTGGCCCCTTGGGGCTAAATGTCTCTAGTGTGGACTATGAAGCCATATGGTCATCCTCTATTTTCGTGGTGTTTCTTGGTGCTGCACTGGAAGTTTGGTATTTGCTTCATGAAATACAAGGAGTTCAACGGGGACACAGTGCGTGAGGGATTTCTGTCACATGTGGTGGGTCAGGGTCTGTAGGAGAATACAAGAACCAGGCTTCTATTCCACATAGCTTGCCCTCTTGAACATAGCAACCTGATTCTGAACAATGTCCTGAATCCTCTCCATGTAACAAGATGCCTTTACATATAAGGGTCTGCTGGCTTCACCATGTCAGTCACAAGCCATTTGGAAGCCAATGGCAGATCCACATGGTCCCACCACTGATGTTTCATCACACACATGCCCACCATTGCTCTTGGCCCACTAATCAGCAGGATCCAACTTTCTGGCATCTCTGTTAAACACCATTTTCATAAAAACCAGTCAATCAAGGCACTGTCTGGTATACTCATTGTTGGGAAAAGTAAAAACGGCAGCCATACTCCAGAAAAAAAAACCCAACATGGCGCCTAAGCACTTCTTCTTCCTACATTCTTCTTTTCTGCAGTGGTGCGAAATGTTCCCGCCCGTGTGAACTCTTCTGCTGGCGCCAATTTCAAATCTTGCTGGCCGCAATAAGAACTAATTCTTAGTTCTTAGCCCCAATAAGAACTTTATTGGGGCTAAGAACTAAGCCCCAATAAGAACTAATTGGGGAATCTTAGCCCCAATAAGAACTAATTCCTGGGCTCCGGAGCTGATATCTGAAAGAACTTGCCAATAAACGGATTGCCTGCCATTTATCTAAGCCCTCCCATCTCCTCCTTAGTTCTATATAAGCACACAGCTTTTTGCAATAAAATTGGAATTCTCCCGGTGAAGTTCCCGGGGAGTTCTTTCATTCTGGTGCCCCGTGTGAGGATATGGGTGAGCTCTTTCCAACAAGAGCCCCGTCCACTGCTCCACCGTGGCACTCTGCCCTGGTCTGCTCTTTTCAGAAGCAGGCTTCCTGCACTCACCACTGATTTGTTGTATGTAAGCCTCCCCTGACCCCGGCTCGCCAACTCCCTTCGGGCTACCGCTGGCTTTGTGACCATGATCGTCTGTCACACTCTAGACACCTGGTAGGGGGGAGGAATTCCTCCCACTAAGACCTTTACTGGTTGCAGTGGACCCTCTGATGATCTGTTTCCCTTTGGGGTGTGAGGCTTCTGAGTTTACATGAGAGGCTCTGTGGTTTTTCCTCCTCTGCTGCTGCTGCTGCTGTCAGCTAGAGTTGCTGTTTCCTGCGGGCCTGCTGTGTCTGGCTGAAGCTGCCTCTCTGCTCGGGGAAAACTGAACTCCCATCCTGGAACTGCATTCTGCTGGAGCCGGAGTTCTGTTTTCATTACTTACTTCTTCTGCTGCATTCGAAAACTTTCCTGATGTCAGGTTGCCCGTGGCTCCGAACCCATTGGGTCTCACAGATCGCACTTCACTGGTGACGATCAGGTAGTGCCCTCTGTATTTCCTCATGACGGCTGGTCATTTTGGGGATGCCCACCTGACCCCCATTCGCCCTGAGCGCTTCCCGGAGTCCGTTCCAGGCCGGGTTTTCTCTTTGTCTCTCTTGCTTACACTTATTGTCTCTCTCTCTCTCTCTCTCTCTCTCTCTCTCTCTCTCTCTCTCTCTCTCTCTCTCTCTTCCATCTCTCCCTGTGACTGTGGGCACCTCTTTATCTGTACCTGAAACCTCACCTCTCAAAAGTTTAATAAAAAATCTGGCCACACTCTCCCTCACACCAGACATCAAGCCCAAACTTCTAATCAAATTCTGTACCCAAGATTGACCTACATATCCACTGGATAATGGCAATCATTGGCCTCCAGAAGGCTCCTTAGATCCAAACCTCCTCTTGGACCTTTTTAATTACTGCCAGCATCTGAAAAAGTGGAGTGAGATTCCCTGTATTGAATGTTTTAGCCTTCTCGCACAGCACCCTGTCTCTGCTCCTCCTGCCCTCCCTCTCAGGTCCTTCTTGCTTGCAAACCCCTCTCTTCCCCTAGTTCTACTCCTGACTTCGCAGATTCGTCCTCATTCGACCCAGCAGATCAACCCCCACCTTATCCCCCAGCCCCAACTGACCCTTCTCTCCCGCAAAATCCTCCTCTTCCTCTGCCTGATTCCACGGATCCTCAACCTTCCATTTCATCCCCCTCCCTTCCCCACTCTTCTGCCTGCTCCACCTCCTCCTCTTCCACAGACACATTCCATTCCCCTCCCTTTCCTTCCTGTCCACCGCCTGCCTCTTTCAGTCCTCCTGTTACCAGGTCTAAGGGACTCCTTCCCACCCCCAAGACAATCGCACCCCTTCGTGAGGTAGCTGGTCCCAAGGGTGTCATCAGAGTCCACGTGCCCTTCTCCATGTCGGACATTACTCAGCTAGAGAGGAAGTTAGGCTCTTTCACCACTGACCCCACCACTTACATTCGGGAGTTTCAATGGGTACTGCAAGCATATAGCCTCACTCATCATGACATCTACATGCTCTTGGCCAATAAACTTCTCCCCAAGGAAAGGCAATGGTTCTGGGAGCTAGCCCAAGCCCATGCTGATGAAAATCATAGGACCAATCATAACCACCCACAGGCCCTCATGCTGTCCCAGAGCAGGATCCCCTATGGGCTTACAGTCTAGTGACCTTTTTGCATCCTGCCTCTTGGCGGGACTGAAAAAGGCCACCCGCAAGGCTGTTAACTTTCAAAAGATGCAGGAGGTCATTCAAAGGAAGGAGGAAACACCTTCAGAATTCCTGGATAGACTAACCAAGTCCCTTCAGCAGTACACAAACCTCGACCCAGAAACCCCTGATGGCCGTCATGTCTTAATGACATATATTCTGGCCCAAAGCTACCCTTACATTAAAGCCAAGCTTAAAAAGTTTGAACAGCGCACTGCTACTCCTCAGACCAAAATCCTTGCTGTCACTTTCAAGGTTTTTCATGGTAGAGAGGATGAAAGTGAATTTCGTAGGCAGAGGGCTGAAAATGCCAAATTCCAAATGTTGGCCCAGCTCATTCAGAGAAGGCCATCACCATGCCGTCCCAATATGACCCCCCCTGGAGCTTGCTTCAAATGAGGTAAAGAGGGACATTGGACCAGGAATTGTTCTTCGCCGAGGACACCCTACAACCCCTGCTCAAAATGCCATCAAAGTGGACACTGGGGGGCAGACTGCCCAACAACCCAGAAGGGAGGTTGGTCTGCTGCCCAGCAACCACAGCCTCACCTGGGCTTGGCAGAGGAGGATTGACGGAGTCCTGGGCCTTCCCTCCAGACTATTACCATCAAGAATCAAGAGCCTAGGGTCACCTTCCTGCTGGATGGACGCTTCATTAACTTCCTCTTGGATACTGATGCCGCTTTTTCGATTTTGAGGGAGTATTAGGGTCCTACCACAGCCTCAAAAACTCCTATTGCCAGGGTAGGAGGTAAAAAGATTTTTCCTCAACCCCCCCCCCAATCATGTTATATGCAGCGATCCCTTTTGTCCTTCACTCACTCCTTTCTTGTTATGAGCCATTGCCCCATTCCCTTTCTGGGAAGGGACATACTCTCACTATTAAAAGTCACCATTCACTTATCACCCCACACCTCTCCTACCTCTCATTTCCTCATGATATTCCTAGGGGCAGATACACCTCCTTCATGCACTCTCCCACGACTATCTAAACCATTTAACCCTGAGGTTTGGGACACAATTACACCCTTTATGGCTAAATGCAGTCCTATTCATATTGTCTTACGGGACCCTTCAAGATATGTTATTCAACCACAATATCCACTCACAACCACATCCCTCCTTGGATTAGAACCCATCATCCAGGATTTATTATGAAAGGGGTATCTTAGGCCTACACACTCTCCTTTCAACACACCCATTCTGGCAGTTAAGAAACCTAACGTGTCCTACAGGCTGGTTCAAGAACTTCTCCTTGTCAACTCCTCTGTGGACCCCATCCACCCGCTAGTGCCCAACCCTTACACCCTCCTCTCTCAGATCCATACCACTACTACTCACTTCTCAGTCCTAGATTTAAAAGATGCATTCTTTTCTATTCCCTTGTTCTCAGAATCTCAGGATATCTTTGCTTTTTCATGGACTGACCCTCACACCCGCCATTCTCATCAGCTTACCTGGACTGTCCTCCCACAGGGATTCACGGATAGCCCCCATCTCTTTGGCCAATTTCTTGCCCAGGACCTCACATCCTTTCACCTGACCTGTCCTGACTCTACTCTACTTCAATATGTCTATGACCTTCTTCTATGTAGTCTTTCTGGGAACACTCTCAATCCCACACCGCTCAGCTTCATAAATTCCTAGAAGACAAGGGATATAGGGAGTCTCCCCACAAGGCCCAGGTTTCCCAGTCTTCGGTCACCTATCTTGGTTTTTGCCTTACACCCGGGAAAAAGGAAATAACACTGGATAGGAGGCAACTCCTCTGTGATCTTTCAGTGCCCTATACGAAAGCCAAAATACTATCATTCCTAGGATTAGCAGGTTATTTTAGGGCCTGGATCCCAAATTATTCTCTTCTCTCCAAACCCCTGTATGACCTAGCAAAGGGACACCCTAGTGAATCTCTTGCCTCCTTTCCCATCTACCACTTCCGCAGGCTTCAGCAACTCCTCTTAAAGGCACCTGCCCTTCACCTTCCAGATCTTTCAAGAACATTTCATCTATATGTCCATGAAAAAGGGGGGCAAGCACTTGGGGTCTTAGGTCAAAACTATGGGCGTACATTTGCACCTGTGTCATATTTGTCCAAGCAACTAGACCCTACCATCCGTGGGTGGGCCCCTTGCTTAAGAGCTCTGGCTACTGGACAAATTTTACACAAAGAAGCCTCTAAGCTGACTTTTGGGGCCCCTTGAACTATCCACTCCCCACATCACTTGAAGGATCTTTTAGCTTAAAAGGGCCTTCAAACTCTCCCTACATCCAGATTTCTGTCGCCCCTCACTTCCTTTCTGGAAAACCCTAATATTATTTTCCTCCCCTGCTCTGCACTAAACCCTGCCTCACTGCTCCCAATGACTCCCGTGTCTCACATACCAACTCATAATTGCTTGGAAACCTTAGATGATTTCCTCCCCTGTCATTCTTCCATTTCTGAGAGACCACTCAGCAAGCCTGACCTTATCTGGTTTACTGACAGCAGTTCCTTTAGGGAGAACGGAACTCATTACTCTGGATACGCTGTATTTTCAGCCACTGAGATTATAGAGGCCAAAGTTTTGCCTTCAGGAACTACAGACAAGTAGGCTGAACTTATAGCTTCCACTCGTGCCTGCCTTCTAGCACAAGGCAAATCCCTCACCCTCTAACCTGATTCAAAATATGTCTTCCATATCTTATTATCCCATGCTGATATTTGAAAGTAGCGAGGCCTACTTACCACCAAAGGTAATGCGATCACTAATTCAGCTTTTATAACCAATCTAATAGAGGCCACTTACCCACCCAGTTGGGAGTTGTCCATTGTAGGTCCCATCAGAAGGACGGCTTTCTTATCACTGAGGGCAATGCCAAAGCTGACCAGGCGGCACGAATGGCTGCTACCACTTTCAATTATGGCCTCCATGGGGGACATATAATGGCCACTTTAGACAGCTCATCTGAAGCCCCTACGTCTTTCAGTAAGAACAAGCATCTTTTCAAGTTCCTTCATACTCTATTCCTTTCCAATTCTCAGTCTTTGACCCTCTTTTTACAGAGTTTCTTTTCCCTCACCCCCTCTGACAAGCCATGCTACAGAATATAGCCTCTAATTGTCAGATCTGTCAGCGGACCAACCCTCATCTTCCTTTAAGGCCCAAACCTTTCCCTTTCCACCAAGCCCGGGGACACATTCCCGCTGCTGACTGGCAGGTAGACTTCACCAACATGCCCACAGTATGGCGCACTAAATACCTCCTTGTCTTTGTGGACACTTTCTCTGGTTGGGTTGAGGCATTTCCCACTTCCAATAAAAAGGCTTCCACTGTAGCTTCAATCTTACTGACAGACATCATCCCCAGGTTTGGTATGCCCACTTCCCTACAATATGACAATGGCCCTGAGTTTACTTCTAGGATCACACAAAAGGTCTCTCAAGCCCTCTCCTTCAAGTGGCATTTCAACTGTCCATATTTCCCCCAGGCTTCAGGGAAAGTGGAAAGGGTAAATCGTACTCTAAAGGAAGTCCTTACCAAATTGACAATGGAATTAAACATAGACTGGTTCAAACTCCTTCCCTTGGCTTTGCTTCGAATCAGAGCTCTCCCTAAGAAACCATCTTTACTGTCTCCTTTTGAGATAATGTATGGAAGACCTCTTATAACCCCTGGGTTGGTCATTTCACAAGGACCTCTCACCCGAGATTTGTCTTTGCCTCTCTTGCTCCATCTCCGCTCGGAACTCTGGAAATATCAGGACTGGCTTCTTCCGGACCCAGTCTCCTCTCCCAACACTCCTCCCTTAACACCTGTTAGTCTAGTCTATTATAATACCCCAGAGGAGAAAGGGACTCTTGCCGCAAAATGGGAAGGCCCCTATCCTGTCATTCTCTTTACCCTTACCACCGCCAAACTCTCCTTACCAGACAACTGTCTCACTCCCTGGATTCACATGTCTAGGTTGAAGCCACATCACCAGGAGGCCCCACCTGCTGAAGACAGAGCCACCCCAGAGGAACTCCAAGAATCACCTACTGAACCTCCCCTTTACTCCTGCTCTCCACACCCATCTCACCCATTTTAGTTGTGGCTCACACGGTTTTCCTTGCAGCCCAATTCCTCTTAAAGAAGGCACAATGAGCTCTCCCAACACCCTAGTCTTCTCTAACTGCTTGTTTTTTGTGCTCTGCTTATTTTCTGTGCTCTGTCAGGACTGGTCTTTACCCTCCTCACCTACCATGCATTTATTCACTTTTCGGGAACGATACTCAGAACATGGCATGCAGAAGGTCTGCACAGTGGATGCAACTACTTGCTTCATCCACAACTGCACCTCTATTTCCCTAAAATTGTCACCTTCAAGGACCTTCGTCCCTGGTAGCTGGAACTGGCCTTTCATTTGCTTCCTTTTTGATCAAACAAAAGATTATTGTCATTGGTGGCCTGAGATATATAATGGGTGCCCCTATTGGTCATGCAGGTTCCATGATGAACGTGGTAGCTATTCTTACCACTCACTCGGTTACCCTGAAGGGTGGACTTCTAGTTACATAAAGTGGCATAAAGGCTCTTCATCCAATAACAATGGATGGTATACTTTAGATAAACCTGACCCCAAGGCCAAACGTTGGGGCTATGTTGAGTTTGCTGTCTATGCTCGGACAACCTCAGTCAGACCCACAGGGTGGATGACTATTGGCCGCACCCTGATTACGCAACCTAAGGCAACCATTCAGGTAGTCGAACACATTAAGGACTCAGAATCAAAACTTCGAGATCATATCCATAGCTCATCCAAAGAGGATTCAGAGCCTTCAACCCTCTCAGGTCCCCCTCCCACATGGCTCAATTTGCTACACCAAACTTTTTGATTATTAAACTCCACCCCTCTTTCTGTGCCTACTTCTCAGTGCTTTCTCTGTGCTTCACTTAGTTGTCCACTTCTAGCAGCAGTCCCATTAGCGGCAGGAAATATTCCAGCAAAACCCTACAATTTCTCTAAAAAGGACAACCCCTACATGTGACACGTATCCCACTGTGGGAAAGTTATTCCACCAATACTTTATTTCCTTTCATCTGTTTCCACCTGCCAATAATGAATCCTTTACCCATTTGTTCCTTGAGCTACAGCACCCCATAGAGCCCTGTGTTTATGCAACCTGGACATTTCCTCTGGTGTAATGGGTCTTTAAGTACCTCAACCATCAATGTCTCTGGCGCCTGTTTCTTGGTTACTGTAGTTCCTCAGCTATCTTTGTTTACTCGCACCGAATTCTGACAGTTGGCCCTACCTTCCCGCACCCGTAGGGTAGTCTTTCTGCCGGTTCTGGTAGGCCTCATTTTAACAACCTCAGTGACGGGTCTCGGACTCTCTGGTGGAGCTATAGGTCATGCTCTATGGGATCCAATGACCTTCAACAAAAACTGCAGGAAACACTCAATACCATGGCTGAGTCTCTGGGTTCCTTGCAGCGGCAGGTTACTTCATTGGCACAAGTGGCTTTACAGAACCAAAGGGCAATTGATCTTCTCATTGCAGAAAAAGGGGTTACATGCCTATTCCTCAGAGAGAAATTTTGCTATTATGTTAATGAATCTGGGCTAATAAAAAAAAATGTTGTTAAATTGCAGGAATTATCGACCCAATTGCTCAAACCTACCTCCTCCAATCCCATAACGGGGTTCTTCCAATCCTATCTTGCCATGTACTTACTACATATCTTGGGGCCAATTATTTGAATGCTCCTTTTTTGTGCTATCTTGCCCTGCATAATGAAGTGCCTTCAAACCCAACTGCATAAAATTCCTAATCAAACTTTCAACCAGCTTTTGCTTAGTCACTACCAGCCTCTGATGACCGATGAATCCCCAACATCTCCAAGAGAACAGTTCACTCAGTGATGAAGCTCACTACCAGGCACGATGGAATGCAACGGGTATTAGACAGCGGGAGACAACGAGCTCGGAGAACCTCTTAATCTGCCATCCTGGATTCATAGTCTTTACCACCTTCTAAGCTTTCTCATGGCCCTTGGCCTCTTCTATGTCAGTCCCCCCACATGGAACTTCTGCCAAAAATTGACATTTGCTTTAATTTTTATCTTCATTCTGTTTTTATTTGCTCTGATCTTCTTCAGGTGCTGGAGACACCATGTCCAGGCAATGCTTCCAGTATTTCCTTGAGTCTCTGTTACAGGACCAGTGGCTGATACCAACAATCTCTTCCATCCAGGACTGGTTCCATGCCATCAACATCTTTGGCTTCAGGGAACATTCATTGACTTCACCCCTATGAAAATAGCTGTCTATAGCCACTGGGTTTTTTTTCTGGCTGCCATGATATCCCCATACCTGCCCCCTGAGCATTCCTCCACTTCTCTTTCTAGGCCCCACACCACCCCCACACAGCAGGAAGCAGCCAGATCTGACAAACGACGCCCCACTTCCTAAGAAAACAAAAAGGGTGGAATGTTGGGAAAAGAATAAATGGCAGCCATACCCCAGAGAAAAACCCCAACATGGCGCCTAAGGACTTCTTCTTCCTACCTTCTTCATTTCTGCAGTGGCGCAAAAAGTTCCCGCCCTTGTGAACTCTCCCGCCAGCGCCAATTTCAAATCTCGCTTGTGGGGAACCTTAGCCCCAATGAGAACTGATTCCTGGGCTTTGGAGCTGATATTTGAAAGAACTTGTCAATAAACGGGTTGCTGCCATTTATCTAAGCCATACCATCTCCCCCTTAGTTCTATATAAGCACACAGCTTTTAGCAATAAAATTGGAATTCTCCCGGTGAAGTGTCATTGCGTGGGGAATTATTTTACTCATGTTCAGCAACAGGATATCCAAAGGTTCTCCAGTGCCACCTGGTAATGGGAATTTCAGAAATTTGATAGTATTTATTTAGCCATTTTTGAAGGATGAAGTTGGAGTCACTGTGCGTTTCAATTAATGCAGGAACCATTATGTCTTGAGGAAGCTCATTTAAATGAAATCTCTGGAGAAATCTCACAGGCAAGGCTTCCCAAAAAGTGGCCAAAAGGTCACATGAAGCCAGGATCATTGAGGTCTACAATATGAGTTCCATTTGTGTTTAGACTCTCAATTATGGCTGCCAAGTCTTTCAAAATAAAATCATGTGATATCCTGGCTGAGATTCTCACTGCACTGTGGAAAGACACCCTGGCCCTCGATCTCAGTTTTCAAGGGCGCATCTCATGCGTGGCCTCCTAAAATCCCAACACATTTCATGGCAATACTTCTTTGAGGTAAATTCCAGAACTCAGTCTCTAAGAGGAATCATGCCAGAATTCAAGCCCAGGTGGATCCAGTTATCTCTTCCAACCGCCAAAAAAATGACCACAATTAAAACCAAACACTCCCACATGGCCCTCATCTTCTTCCATATAGACACTTATCATAACCTCTGGCTGGAATTTTTCATGAGGGGTGCAGCCCAAGACAGTGTCAAAAATAAGCTCCCTTGCCCCTCATTTGCCTAAAGTCAAGGTGGCCTGGACACCCATCCGGTGAACCAGGAGTGATCAGATAGGCCAGCTGTTAATACTGCTCTGCATCTCCAATTTGAGGCCTACTGACTGTCAGGTATAGATTCTTTATATGATTTGGAGCCATGAGAAAACCCAAAAACCTATCGGTTAGCCTCTGCAGGGCTGTGCATAACTCATTTGAACCAAAGGATCTGTATTCTCACTTGATGGTGGTCAGGAACCTTACAAATGAATGCGAGAGGCTTCATTCACAATAATTGCTCTTTTGGCCATTTTGGTTTTGGATGCACACATGGGATCTCTCTTTACATCCATCAGGTGCTGAGAATCTAAGCCACAACCTCACACAGGACCAAGAGGCTGATTCAGACACATCCCTTTCCAAAGCAATTAAGCAAAGAGCCACAGGTGATGCCCATTCATTTCCATTTGAAAACTGTTTTCTTCAGGCTTCACAAAGGGGTGGCCTGAGGCAAAGACCTTCCTGACATTCAGGGAAACAGAACAATTGATAAGCAAAAGGCCGAAAGCATGGTTTCTCCACTGAGACTTTCTTGGTCACACTGATATCTGAGTTTTCAGAGATGCTCGCCATTCCCTTCAGCTATCCAGGACATGGCAATGTCACAGAGCTTGGAGGTGGTACATATTTTGGACACAAAACCATGAGACTATTCTGGAGAGTGGTGAGAATTCTGGAAGAAACAGGAACTTAGGAAGGTAGCAGGTGTTGCCCATGGATAAGGCAAGCTGCAGTCCATTCATAAATTGGGCAGGATGAATGCTGGGAATCTTTCTACTATACAGGACATATCAATTGTTGCATTCTATTTTCTAATGTCTACAACCACGGACACAGTGGGATACACAGACATAGAAACACTTGCCTTGTCCAACGACTTACTAGAAGAAGACCACTCCAAATCAAACAAACCGTCTTTCCTACCTATTCTCAGATCATGAGACAAAACCACAAAATCACACCCACCCCACAAAGACACCTCCTTCCCCCATGTAACTCTGTGACTATCCGGAGTTTCCTCTGAGTGGTGGGCCATACTATGTTCCCCCAAAATGGCCTGTCCTATCTCAGATCTGGTCTCCTTGGCCAACTCTGTGAAGTTGTCAGGAGCCTGCGGTGAACCACTACCTACTTTCTCAGGAAAGGCCCCTATTCAGAGCTCTCCTGGTATTTGGCCATCCTCACATGTGTAGGTACCAAGAAAGACTGACACTCTCCTTGGTAAATTCAAACAAGTGAGCCTACTGGGTCTGGGACTGGACTGGCTCCGGGTGCCTGGCTTCCTGGATCCCAAGTTAAGAGAGTTCCATCACCAAGGAAGTGAGGTAGATCACTTCTTCAGGAACTGAATGAGGTCATTGCCTTGACAACCACTTTGTCCTAACAGTTGCTTTCAAGAGTCCCATGAGATGGAGGCTGCCCCTACTTCCTGTGACACTTTCACAAGTTAGAATGGTATATAAACCATGGGCACCCGGGAACAGCTCTCCACCTAGGACTGGTTTGGTCCATCTTCTCTACATTAAGAAGAGAGAGGCTGATTCATACACATCCCTTCATGCTGACAAGGTTGTTTGCCATAGAAGATGACTTTTCTCTCTCAGGTCTTTCGTAGCTGCCTACATCTTCTCAAGGGATCATTTCTGCATGGACATTTGGTGTTCTCAACAGGTGGAACATGCCCTACATTCCTGTATTTTAAGAGCAACCCTGTCCCTGCTGTTCTGTAAAGTTTGATTGAGAGAACAGTGTATGGTTTGGGTTAGTAACATGTTCAATTTGGGGTTAGGAATCCTTCTGCATGACGAATAATGGTATTGGGAAACTATGATATTTACAAGAATATATAGGTGAAATATAAGTATAAAAACAGAAATCTAGGAAAGATATGAAGTTCAGAAGGGCATTGGGCCCTTAATTGGTACACTTAGCTTTGAATTATTTTCTGCAAAAATGTCTCAGATAAATCTATATACAATGGCATAGGAGCTTGTACCTTGGATGATTGAATGTCGAATAGAACATCCACTCAAAAAGGGATTGTCGGTAGGATTAGAAAGATAGTCAGTAGGTTTACAAAGAAGAGTGAGAATAGGATTTAGACCAAAAGTTCTTAAGCAATAGGGTTTCAGGTAGACAGTGAATGTAAATGTCAGCACAAGTGAAGAGTCAGTCACAATGATGAACAGGGGAAAATATGTAGGAAAATAGATATAAATAGAGACATTACTAAATCAGGCAAAGTATAAAGTGAGTGATAGGGTTAGACATTTTCAACAGGCTTGAGGTTGAATATATATTATCTTAGGAAGAAACAAAAATGTAGTCACCAATAAGATTGACATTTGAGAGCATTAGGCCACCTGGACATGGAAGGTTTTAGTAATCCATGCTCACTTTCCATTTAGGCTTTGGTACAACCTTAAGGGTGACCTTTGATTTTTTTGTCCAGAATATTACTGTGAAATAATGTATATATAGATCAGGTGACATGAGTATTTCTTCCACCATTTTTTGAGGAATATTTTGAAAACGTATAAATTAGTATTGAGGGTAAAAATAGGTGTACCCTGTGTCTATGAATATAGAGATAATGCATGAATAGACCATACAGTTAATAAATAATATAACTGGTTCCACTTTAAATAGTGTATTGAATTGATATCTGAAAATACATAAGAAATCATATGTTGATATATAATCATTCATAACAACTAGTTATACGTCTAATTGTAATCCTAGGGTTATGCTTTATCATGAAGAGTGTGTGAGTTTTGCTTCAAAAGTGATTGTGGAAATCAAAAATAATGTGTTTGGAAAGAAGTCTATTGAAAAGACCAGTTTGAAACATGGCGGAACACGTGTTTTCTGAAGCAGAAAGTGATTGAAAGTGAAATAAATGCCTATAAATTTGTGAACTTGTGGATGAAATATATATCCAATAATGTGCATAAACTGAAGAAATAGTAATGTACTAGTTTTGAATAAAAATGAACTTCAAAATACTTATCATGTCCCATTGGAATCTACTTACATTGATGTGAAAATGGATCAGTTACTGTAGAAATATTAGGATTTATATGCACCATTCACTGAAGTTAGTTTTCAATACTAGGAAAAAAATACGTATATCAGGTGAATGAATATTTCTGAGAATAATCTTGTGAAAAGTTGATTATAAATCCACATACATAATCATGAATGAATTTAGGGAGTGTATAATAAGACACATATATTAAATATTTTGAAATATCTGGAGAGAATATATATATATATATATATATATATATATATATATATATATATATCCACACACAGATTTTAAAAATTAGCAATATATATGCCAATCGAATTACACCGTGAAATATGTATCATCCACAGATCCAAAAATATTCATTTTACTGGATATGGATTTATGTATAACTTTTTTCAACTAGGAAGCTCACCCATAGGTGGAATTTTCAGGTCAAACAGCGTTTAAGAGGAGTGATCTCTTCTCACACTTTGTATCTGCCAAGTCATGTAACTCACAAGAATGTACGTGTGATACCAGGTAGGATTCTATATGTGCATATAAAAATACATGTGCTGAATAGAATACAGAGAAAGGGAGACAGGAATTCACATATTTGTTAACTTTAAAAGCACATGGAAAACTATTTCAACAAAAGATTGACTAGATTTATAACTCCTACCCTATATAATGCAAAAGGCAAGTCCAAGTATACAACATGCCTCCTCTGAACTGCTTGTATTTCTATTCTGTTTCCGTTATTTTTCTCCATCATATTAGGATTAGTATTCAGAATCTAGCAGGGCATGTGTTACTGTCAGGGATTCAGTATTTCAAATGTAAAATAGAAAAATGAATCCAATGTGTATGCAAATATGTGCTAAACAAAATCTTCCTACTCTCATCCAGAACAATTCCTTGACATTTTTTTCGCCCAAAGTAAGACACAATTAGAGGAGAAGAGTAATAAAATCTGTGAATAATATGCTCAGGAGTGTACAACCTTGGAAGTGGTAGAGGAGTTTCCCTAGTATGGGACAGGGTAAACACTCCATAAACATGGAGCTCTGCTGGCCTAAATACTTCTTGAGAAACTGCCTCTGAGTTTGGGCACTTGAAATATATGTTGTTGTCAGGAGCTTTAGCTTCTTTTTAGTGAGACTATCAAAGCTGTGTCTGCATCTATGTGACCTGGAGGACATGGTTTCTTATTTTCCAATGAACATGAGGCAGCAGTGCTGAATTCTCTCTTTGTAAGTAAACTGTGGCCACTGGGGGCTAAGGGTATTCCCATGTGGACTGGGAAGCCATTTGGTCATCCTCCACTTTTCGTGGTGTTTCTTGCTGCTGCACTGGGACTTTGGCATTTGCTTCATGAAATAAAAGAAGTTCAACTGGGACACAGTTCTGAAGGCAATTCTTTCATGTGTGGTTGGTCAGGGTCTGCAGGAGAATGCACCAACCAGGCTTCTATCCCACATAGCTTGGCCCCATGTCCATAGTAACCTGATTCTAAACATTGCCCGGAAACATCTCCATATAACCAGAAGCCTTTACATGGAAGGGTCTGCTGGCTGCACCATGTAAGTCACAAGCCATTTGGGATCCAATGGCAGATCCACATGGCCCCACCACAAATTTTTTATCACACACCTGCCTACCACTGCTCTAGGCCCACTACTCAGCAGGTTCCAACATACTGGCATCTCTGTTCTACACCATTTTCATGAAACCCACTCAATCAAGGCACTGTCTTGCATATTTACGATCAGCAACAGGACATCCAAAGTTTCTCCAGTGCCACCTGGTCATGGGAATTTCAAAAATTTCATGGTATTTATCTAGGCATTTTTCAAGGATGACGTTGCAGGCACTGTGGGTTTCAATTCATTCAGGAACCTTTAAATGGTGAGGAAGCTCATTTCAATGAATGCTCTGTAGAACTCTCACAGGCAAGGCTTCCCAAAGAGTGGCAAAAATGTCACATGAAGCCAGGCCTATTGAGGTCTACAATGTGACGTCCATGGGTGTTGTGACTCTCAACAATGGCTGACAAGTCTTTCAGAATTAAATCATGTGATCTTCTGGCTGAGATACCCAGGGCTCTGTGGAAAGCCACCCTGGGCCTAGATCTCAGTTTCCAAGGGTGATTCTCATGGGTGGACTCCTAAAATCCCAACAAAATTCATGGCAATACTTCTCTGAATTCAGTCTCTAAGGGGAATCACACCAGAGTTCAAGCCCAGGTGGTCCCAGTCATGTCTTCCAACCGGACACAAATGACCAAAATTAAAACCAAAACCCTCCCATATGGCCCTCATCTTCTTCCATATAGACACTAATCACAACCTCTGGCTGAAGGTTTCCATGAGTGGCGGAGTCCAAGAGAGTGTCCAAAGTAACTCCCTTGCCCCTCATTGGCGTAAATTCAGGGTGGTCTGGACACCCTTCATGTGAAACAGGAGTGATCAAATATGCTAGACGTTAATACTTCTATGCTTCTCCAATTTGTGGAAAACTGAGTGTCAGGTATATATTTTTATGTGATTTGCAGTCATGAGAAAACACAAGCTCCTCTGCAGGTCTTTGAAGAACCCATTTGACCCAAAGGATCCCTATTCTCACTTGATGGAGTTCAAGAACTTTAAAGAGGAAGGCGACAGACTTCATCCACAAGGACTGCTTTTTGGCAATTTTGGTTTTGGATGCACACATGGGATCTCTCTTTACATCCACCACGTGCTGAGTATCTAAGCCACAACCTCACACAGGGCCAAGAGGCTGATTCAGACACATCCCTTTTCAAAGCAATTAAGCAAAGAGCCACAGGTGATCCATATTCATTTCCATTTGAAAACTGTTTTCTTCAGGCTTCACAAAGGGGTGGCATGAGGCAAAGACCTTCCTGACATTCAGGGCAACAGAACATTAGGTTAGCAAACGGCCCAAAGCAGTGTTTCTCCACTGAGACTTTCCTGGTCACACTGATATCTGAATTTTCTGAGATGCTCGCCATTCCCTTCAGCTATCCAGTACATGGCCATGTCACAGAGCTTGGAGGTGGTAGATAACTTGGTCACAAAATCATGAGCCTATTCTGGAGAGTGGCCAGAATTCAGGAAGAAAACAGGAACTTAGGAAGATAGCAGGTGTTACCCATCCATAAGGCAAGCCGCATTCCTTTCATACATTGGGCAGAAAGAATTCTGGTAAGCTTTCTACTAGCCTGGACACATCCTTTGATGCATTCTCTTTTCTAATGTCTACAACCATGGACACAGTGGGATACACAGACATAAAAACACTCGCCTTGTCAAATCACTTGTTAGAAATCGTCCACTCCAAACCAAACAAACTGCCTTTCCTACCTATTCTCAGAACATGAGACAAAATCACAAACACACACTCACACCCACAAATTCACCTCCTTTCCCAAAGTAGGTCTCTGACTATCGGGTGTGACCTCTGACTGGTGGGCCGTACTATGTTCCATTCAAATGGCCTGTTCTGTCTCAGATCTGGTTTCCTTGGCCAACTCTGTGAAGTTGTCAGGAGACAACAGTGAGCCACTTCCTGCTTACTCAGGAAAGGCCACTCTTCAGAGCTTTCCTGGCATTTGGCCATCCTCACATCAGTAGATACCAAGAAAGACTGACTCTGTCTTTGGTAAATCAAAAGAAGTGAGACCACTGGGACTGGGCCTGGGACTAGATTTGTGTGCCTGGATGCCTGGATCCCAAGTTCAGAGAGTTCCATCACCAAGAATGTGAGGTGAGGTCACTTCCTTCAGGAACTGAATGAGGTCAATGCCTTGGCAAGCACGTTGTCCTAACATTTGCTTCCAAAGTTCCCATGAAATGGAGGCTGTCCCTAATTCCTTTGACACTTTCACAAGTTAGAATGGTATATCAAACATTGGTAACCGGGAACAGCTCTCCACAGAGGCCTCGTTTGGTCCTTCTTCTCTACATAAAGAAGAGAGAGGCTGATTCAGACACATCCCTTCATGCTGACCAGGTTGTTTGCAATGAAAGATGACTTTTGCTCTCTCAGTTCCTTCATAGGTGCCTACAACTTCTCTAGGGATCATTTGCGCATAGACCTTTGAGTTTCTCAGCAGTTGGAAGATCCCCTAAATTCCTGTATTTTAAGACCAACTCTGTCCTTGCTCTTCTCTAAAGTTAGATTGAGGGAACAGTGTATGGTTAGGGTTAATAACAGGTTTGATTTGGAATAGAAATCATTCTGCTGGATGAATAATGGTATTGGGAACCTGCGATATTTTCAAGAATATATAGGTAAAATATATGAATCTGAAAACAAAAATCTAGGTAAGATTTGAAGCCCAGAAGGGCATTGGGCCCTTGATTGGGTATTAAGCATAGGACCTTGTAACTTGGATGATTGATTTTCAAAGAGAACTTCCAGTCAAAATGGATAGTCAGTAGTATTAGGAAGATAGTCAGTATGTTTATAAAGGAGAGTGAGTATAGGATTTGGACCAAAAGTTCTTTAGCTATAGGGTTTCGGGTATTGAGTGAATGTAAATGTCAGCACATGTGAAGAATTAATCACAATGATGAACTGGGGAAAATATGTAGGAATGCAGATATCAATAGAGACTTTAGGAAATCTGGCAAAGTATCGTCGGTAGTGAAATGTTAATAAAATAGATTCTTGTCACTTCCTGTTTTTCTGTATGCTTAATAAAACACTGTTGAAATCTTGAGAAGTGATTTCTAATCTTTTTCCCAGAATGTGCTGTCCCCAACTGCCAAACTTCAGAATGTACTCCCTCACCCAGTTGCACAGAAACTGCTCACCCGCCCAGGCCCATCAATATACTTTCCTCCCTGCCCTCTTCAAGGAAAGTATATAAGCTCTGCTTAAGCTGTTCTCAGGGTTCTCTGCTCTATTCAAATGAGCTCTGAGCCCCAGCATGCTGGACCCCCAATAAACCCTTTGTTTTTGCATGAGAGAGTCTCTTGGTGGTCTCTTCCCCCAATGCTCTTCCGATATTTATATATGGAGGTTCCACCGAAATCCAGCAGTGGTGAACGAGAGACCTCAATGGGCTACTCTCAGGGTAAGTAAGGCACCTCTTTCTGGTTTCAGGTTTCAGGTTAGGGCTTGGCAAAATGGCTGTCGATGAAGTGTGTGAGCTCTCTTTGATGGTGGCTGGCAGACGTGTCACAGAGCCACAAGCCAAGTCCCTGGGTGAGGCCACAGAGGACTCGGGAATCGAGGAATAATAGTCTCCTCGACTCAGTGATACTTTGTTTCAGATTCGGTATTGCCAGCCCATCGGGTTTTGCCACCTGCTCAGTCTTGGTCTCAGTGTTGGACGTCCATTGCCTGTCTTTATTGTTTTCTCTTGTCTGTGTCCTGTGTCGTTGATTTAATGTTTGTGTATCTTTCATTATGGGACAGATCACTTCAATGCCTCTGTCCCTGACCCTTGATCTATGGACCAAAGTCCGCTTAAGGGCTCAGAATCTTTCTTTTTCAGTAAAACGCTGGACCTGGCAGACTCTGTGTGCCACAGAATGGCCCACCTTTGGATTCGGATGGCCCCTAGAAGGATCTTTCTACTTCCCACTAATTTAAAAAGACAGAGATATTGTCTTACAGCCAGGGCCACATAGCCATACTGATAAACAGGAATATACCTTAACTTGGCAGGACCTCTGCAAATCTCCTCCTCCGTGGGTGAAGCCTTTCCTTGCTTTGTCCCCGTTCCTACTCCTTCCCCCACGATCTCTCAACCCCTCTGCTCCTCCTCCTCCTCCACCCTCTGTTCTCCCTGAGTCACAAGATTTGACTCTACTTGACTCTCGTCCCCCTCCTTATCTTCTACCCTTGTCCCACAACCCCCAACACCCTCTAAGTGATTCTCCAGCTGCTGACTCAGCCTCTCCGCAATTGGAGGAAGCTAAGCCAGCCCAGGGCCCTCCAGATAACTCCCCTGCGTCACACACAGCCCCTCCTCCCTGGAGGAAGCTGGAGTTGCTAAAGGAACTCGCCGGTGGCAAATGATTGAAAACCCTGGAACTCCCGTGTTGCTTCCCTCCATCCCTAAGGGCCAATGATTGACGATGGCCATAGGGAAAAAATGCAAGCCTACCAGTATTGGCCTTCTCCTCTTCAGACCTATATAAATGGAAAAATAACAATCCCCCTTTTACCGAGGACCCAACCTGGCTCTCAGGTCTGGTGAAGTCATTGATGTTTTCACACCAACCTACTTGAGATGACTGCCAACAACTCCTAGGGACTCTCTTCATGACAGAGGAACAAAAGAGAATCCTCCTGGATGCTAGAAAAAAGTATCCTCGGACCAAATGCGTGACCGACAAAACTTCCCAATATATTCAAAGCCGGCTTTCTCTTGAAACGACCCAACTGGGACCCCAACACCTTTCAAGGTAGGGAGCATCTGTCCACTTATCACCGGGCTCTAATAGTGGGTATCTTAGTGGCCGCTAGGTGACCAACTAATTTGGCCAAGGTAAGAGAGATTATTTAAGGGCCTGATGAATCTCCCTCTATGTTCCTAGAGATAATTATGTAGGCATATAAGAGACATACTCCTTTCGATCCTCAGGCAGAGGATCAAAAGGCATCTGTCACAATGGCCTTTATTGGGAAAGCTGCCCTGGATATTAAAAGAAAGTTACAATGCTTAGATGGATTACAAGATATGACTTTGAGGGATTTAGTCAGAGAACCCGAGAAGGTATACTTTAAGAGAGAAACTGAGGAAGAGAAGGGAGCTGAGTGAGGATAAAAGAAACAAAAGACAGACTAAGGCATTGACAAAGGTCCTGGTCACAACAACAAATAGGCCAGAAATTAAGAAACAGAGAGACAGGAAGGGATACCTGGGCACACACTAGAGGCCACCCCTGGCCTCAGATCAATGTGCCTACTCTAAAGAAAAAGGACACTGGGCCAAAGAGTGCCCTAGAAAGAGACAGCCATGCCAGCCAGACATTCTGACTCTGGAGGAATACTAAGAAAGTCCGGGCTCAGATCCTCTCCCTGACCTCAAGGTAACTTTTGAAGTGGAGGGGAACACAATAAACTTTGAAGTAGATACAGGGGGAATATACTCAGCCCGTAAGGCCCATTGGGCCCTCTACCGAATAAAAGGTCTCTAATTAAAGAGTCAAACAGAAGTAAATATCGGGCTTTGACAACTAAGAGGACCATGGACCAGGGAAAAGGAAAAATCCATCACTCCTTCCTAGTAATCCCAGAATGCCTGGCCCCATTGATGGGCAGAGTTCTGCTCACCAAGCTCTGGGCCAAAATAACTTTTAACCCTGAAGGCCCCCAAGTGGAATTTTTTAATCCTTCAGTAACTACTCCTATAATCATGGCTCTAACTATGTCAGTAGCAAATGTTCATCAACTCACTCACCTTTGTTCAAAGAAACTGCATTCATTCGTGAAGGATCAAGAACACAGTTTTCCACTAACCTACTCACAGCAAAAGGAAATAACTGAATGGGTAACAAAAGCCTGTCAGGTCCATTAATTGGTTAAAGCTTACACTTCCAAGCTTCCTGCAGGAAAGCACCTATGAGGAACCAGACGAGGATAATTCTGGGAAGTGGACTTTACTGAAATTAAGCCAGTAAGGTATGGACTTAAATAACTCCTAGTCTTTGAACATACATTTTCAGGATGTATTGAAGCCTTCCCCACACACACACAAAAAAAAGAAATAAAAAAGAAGAAAAAAGAAACATCACAAATGGCTGTAAAGAAGATCCTGGAAGATATTTATTCTCCCCTTGACGATCAGTAGTCTTAACCCTCATCAGCCCCTTAAGCTGCGATGGCTGATCACAAATCCTACTGGACACGAAGTATGGCCTATCTCGAATACAGCCCCCTTACGAACCTGGTGGCCATCTCTCCACCCAGTCATTTGTCAGCTGGCTATAGGTCTTTCCTATTGGGATATCCCTGATTAACAGGATCCCACTAAAATTCCATTAAATCTCTTCCGTACCATAGATAATGGAAACAAACATTATAGATGTAGGGACACGTGAGCCAGATGCAGGTTGGCTAGCCTAGATTACTATGTTTGCCCGGCAGACTATCAAAGCCACAAACAGTCACGGCTGTGCGGGGGGAGAACAGACTTCTATTGTAAGTCATGGGGATGTGAGCATACAGGGACAGTCAGATGGAACCCAAACTCCTCATCAAATTCTGTACACAGCATTGGCCATATTACGAATTAGATAACCAAAACCGATGGCCCCCAGAGGGGTCTCTAGATCCTCAAATTCTGTGTGACCTTTTTAACTTCTGCAAGTGCTCAAAAGGGTGAAAGGAGATTCCGCTATGTGGAGGCCTTCTCTCTCCTTTGCTCACATCCTGAACTATGCTTCTCCAATAGATGCTCACCCTCAGCCTTGTGCTCCAGACTCTCCGCTGTCACTCCCACCTCAGCAACTTGATTTCTCCCCTCCAATATCTAGATCAAAAACCCAAATCTCGACTGGTTCTCAGACCATTGCTCCCTTGCTGAGGTCGCAGGTAATGAGGTACCACTCCATTCACTCACTCCTCTCCTCTCCTGTCAGTGCCCGCACCGGGTCCCACCCAGTCCTCTTACCACCTAATGCAAAGCTCAAACCCGCTGAGAAGAATCCTCAGACCCTAATACAGGATGTAATGAAAATGGCCTTTAATGTTGCTTTGTCATCACTAAAAACAGGTTACTAAGAATATAAAGTCCCTCACAGGCTTTTTGGAATCTCACTCCCGTCTCCCCCTCTGTTCTATCTGTTCTACTGCTCAAGTTTTTGTTGCTATTAAGATCCCAAAGCCCTCTCCCAATATTCTTTTACATCTCTCCTTCCTCATTCTCAGATCCACAGAGCTGCTCTTATCCCTGCCTTCCAAATTGTCCCCCTCTGTACCAGGCCCACAGAAAAGTCTTAACTGACCTTCTCCAGAAGTCTTCACCATGGCTGATTTAGGACTTTCAGCAAAAGAGTCCCTATAAAAGAGTTCACTGTAGATAAACTTCCTATTTTTGTGTTGCCCTGGTCTCCTTGGCAACTGGCTAAAAAATTCAGCACTCCTGATCTAGACACACCCTTACTAGTTTTTCACAAAATATTTGAAAAAAGTCCTCTGGCCTTGAGCTGGGGCTTCACAGAGATGGCTACATTTCTAAGATAAAGAAGTTACAAACTGGGCTGTATGGAAACAGCTGGAAGGGGGAAAAAAGGAAGGGAAGACACCCCCACCCAGGTGTCCTTGAAAAGTTAACTTGCCCAAACTGAGGAAAAAACAGAAACAAAAACTGCTTTTTGTGAACTTCTGCAGACTGTGAACTTCTGAGCCCCTTCCCTTACGTGTTGGGTACAAAATTCTGAAACTACGTAACTTGGGTTTCAGGGGATTAATTGATTACAACAGAAGCAATGCCCTCTGAATCTGGTTGAAACCAAAAAAGACTGTTTCCGTGTCTTTGGTGCTATCTTAGGTGCCTTGCCTTGTCCGTCCCTACAACAGTATAATTCTATATACTTAAACATTGTTTATGTTTTCATGAAATGGTCAACAGATGTGATTAATTGTGAAATGGTGCAGATGTTTCCCAGAGTGCTCTATCATGACGCAGGTTCATCTGAAGATCAAAGAGGGGGACATACAACCCGGTTCCGCTGGGAACATATGTCCCTCACCTTAGCCATTCTATTACGAATAGGAGTTGCTGCAGGGTTGGGCACAAGAACCACTGCTCTGGTCCATGGGACACAACAAGTGACCCAATTAGAAGCAGCAATAGATCAAAACTTAAAGATTTTAGAAACCTCCATCACAGCTTTGCAGGAATCTTTAAACTCTCTCTCTGAAGTTGTTTTACAGAACAGTCGAGTTTTGGACCTCCTTTTCATGACAGAGGGGGGCCTTTGTGCTTCATTGAGGGAAGAATGTTGTTTTTATGTCGACAATACTGGAGTTGTAAAAAAAATCTATGAGTAAATTAAAAAGATGCCTTGAAGAGCAACAACGAGAGAGAGAGACACAAAAAGGGTAGTTTGAGTCTTTTTTTACACAGTCCCCCTGGTTAATTACGTTTTTATCAACCCTGGCCGGTCCAATAATAATCCTCATATTATTACTAACTATAAAACCCTGTTTCCTCAACCATGTAATTTCTTTTCTCCAAGCTCAAATTGGACAAATTAAAATTATGGTAATACCCCACTAGCAGACATAGAATGTGACACCCCACAAAGATCACTTTTATGATTAAAAGTAGCCAGAAAAAGAAGTTTGGAATGAAAGGTTAATAAAATATGTACTTGTCACTTCCTGTTTTTCTGTACACTTAACGAAACACTGTTGAAATCTTGAGAACTCTTTGCTAATCTTGTTCCCAGAATGTGCTGTCCCCAATTGCCAAACTGCAGAATCTACTCCCTCACCCGGTTGAATAGAAACCTGAACTGTACTTGGATCATTGAATGTAGAAGAGAACATCCATTCAAAAAGTTATAGTCAGTTGGATTAGAAAGATAGTCGGTAAGTTTAGGAAGAAAAGTGAGTATAGGATTTGGAACAAAAGTTCTTTAGCAATAGGGTTTTGGTTAGAGAGTCAATGTAAATGTCAACACAAGTGAAGAGTCAGTCACAATGATGCACAGGGCAAAATATGTAGGAAAGCAGATATCAATAGAGACATTAGGAAATCAGGAAAAGAATAAAGTGAGTGATGGGATTAGATATTTTCAACAGGGTTGAGGATGAATATATGAGCTTAGGATAAAACAAATATGAAGTCAACAATAGGATTGACATTTGATAGCATTAGCATAGCCCAAGACAGTGTCCAAAATAAGCTCTGTTGCCCCTCATTTGCCTAAATTCCCAGTGGCCTGTACACCCTTCCTGTGTACCAGGAGTGATCAAAAGGCCTGCTCTTAATACTGCTCTGCTTCTCCAATTTGAGTCCTACTGAGTGTCGGGTACAGATTCTTTATGTGAATTGGAAAGATGAGAAAACTCAAGCACCTATTGGATAGCCTCTGAATAGATTTGAAGAACTCATTTGACCCAAAAGATCCCTATTCTCACTTGATGGAATTCAGGAACCTTACAGAGGAAGGCAAAATACTTCATCAACAATGACTGCTCTTTTTGCCATTTTGGATTTTATGCACCCATGGGATCTTTCTTTAGATCCATCGGGTACTGAGAATATAAGTCAAAGAATCACACTGGGACAAGAGGCTGATTCACACACATCTCTTTCCAAATCAATTAAGGAAAGAGCCAAAGGTAAAGCATATTCATTTCCATTTGAAAAATCTTTCCTTCAGGATTCACAAAGGGTTGGCCTGAGACAAAGACCTTCCTGACTCTCAGGGCAACAGAACAATAGTTAAGCAAATGGCTCAAAGCAGGGATTCTCCACTGAGACTTTACTGGTCACACTGATATCTGAGTTTTCTGAGATGCTCGCCATTCCATTCAGCTATCCAGTACATGGCCATGTGACAGAGCTTGGATGTAGTACATATCTTGGACACAAAACCATGAGCCTATTCTGGAGATTGGCCATAATTCAGGAAGAAAACAGCAACTTAGGAAGGTAGCAGGTATCGCCCATCAATAAGGCAAGCCGCATTCAATTCATAAATTGTGCTGGATGAATGCTGGGAAGCTTTCTATGAGACAGGACACATCCATTGATGCATTCTCTTTTCTAATGTCTACAAGCACGGACACAGTGGGATACACAGACATAGAAACACTTGCATTGTCAAACGACTTACTAGAAACAGTTCACTCCAAACCAAACAAACCGCCTTTTCTAACTATTCTCAGAACATGAGACAAAACCACAAACCCACACCCGCAATGGCACCTCCTTCCCCCAAATAGGTCTGTGACTCTCCGGAGTGTGCTCTGACTGATGGGCCATACTATGATCCTCCGAAATGGCCTGACCTGTCTCAGATCTGGTCTTCTTGGCCAACATTGTGAAGTTGTTAGAAGCCAGGAGTGAGCCACTATCTGCTTTCTCAGGAAGAGCCCCTCTTCTGAGCTTTCCTGGCATTTGGCCATCCTCACATCAGTAGGTATCAAGAAAGACTGACTCTGTCCTTTGTAAATCCAAAAAAGTGAGACCACTGGGACTAGAACTGAGACTGGCTCTGGGTGCCTGGCTTTCTGTATTTCAAGTTCAGAGAGTTCCATCACCATGGAAGTGAGATGAGATCACTTCCTTCAGGAACTGAATGAGATCACTGCCTTGGCAACCACTTTGTCATAACAATTGCTTCCAACGGTCCCATGAGATGAGGGCTGCCCCTACTTCCTGTGACACTTTCACAAGTTAGAATGGTATATCACCCGTAGGCAAAAGGGAACAGCTCTCCACACAGGCCGGGTTTGGCCCATCTCCTCTACATTAAGAAGAGATAGGCTCATTCTGACTCAACCCTTAATCCTGACCAGGTTGTTTGCCATGGAAGATGATTTTTGCTCTCTCAGGTCTTACATAGCTGCCTACATCTTCTCCAGAGGTCATTTCTGCATGGAGCTTTGAGGTTCTCAACAGATGGAAGATCCACTGCATTCCTGTATAGTAAGACCAACACTGTCCCTGCTCTTCTGTAAACATAGATGTGAATTGGAGTCATGAGAAAACCCACGAACCTATGGGATAGCCTCTGCAGAACTTTAAAGAATTCACTTGACCCCAATGATCCCTATTCTCACTTAATGGAGGTCAGGAACCTTACAGAGGAAGGCGAGAGACTCTATCCACCATGACAGTTCTTTTGTCCATTTTGGTTTTGGATGCACACATGGGATTTTTCTTTAGACCCATCATGTGCTGTGAATCTAAGCCACAGCCTCACATAGGGCCAAGAGGCTGATTCAGACACATCCATTTCCAAAGCAATTAACCGAAGAGGCACAGGTAATGACCATTCAATTCCATTTGAAAACTATTTTCTTCAGGCTTCACAAAGTGTGGCCTGAGGCAAAGACCTTCCTGACATTCAGGGCAACAGAATAGGTAAGCAAAAGGCCCAAAGCAGGGTTTCTCCACTGAGACTTTCTTGGGCATACTGATATCTGAGTTTTCTGAGATACTCACCATTCCCATCAGCTATCCAGTACATGGCCATGTCACAGAGATTGAGGTGGTACATATCTTGGACACAAAATCATGAGCGTATTCTGGAGAGTGTCCAGAATTCAGGAAGAAAACAGGAATTTAGAAAGATAGCAGGAGTTGCCCATCCATACGGCAAGCTGCAGTCCATTCATAAATTGCACAGGATGAATGCTTTGAAGCTTTCTCGTAGACAGGACACATCCATTGATGCATTCTCTTTTCTACTGTCTACAATCACGGACACAGTATGATATATAGACACAGAAACACTCACGTTGTCAAAGGACTTACTAGAAACAGTCCACTCCAAAACAAACAAACCAGCTTTCCTAACTATTCTCAGAACATGAGACAAAACCACAAACTCACACTCACACCCAAAAAGGCACCTCGTTCCCCCAAGTAGGTCTGTGTCTATCCGGAGTGTCCTCTGACTTGTGGGCCATACTATGTTCCCCAAAAATGGCGTGTCCTGTCTCCGATCTGGTCTCTTTAGCAAACTCTGTGAAGTTGTCAGGAGCCCGTGGTGAGAAACTACCTGCTTTCTCTGGAAAGGCCAGTCTTCATAGTTTCCAGGAATTTGGCTGTCCTCACATCAGTAGGTACCAAGAAAGAGTGACTCTGTCTTGTTAAATCCAAACAAGTGAGCCCACTGGGACATGGAGTGGGTTTGACTCTGTGTGTCTTGTTTCCTGGATCCCAAGATCACAGACTTTCATCACCAATAATGTAAGGTGAGGTCACTTCCTTCAAGAACTGAATGAAGTCACTGCCTTGGAAACCACTTTGTTTTAACAGTTGCTTCCAAGGTTCCCAAAAGATGGAGTCTGCCTCTACTTGCTGTGACTCATTCATAAGTTAGAATGGTATATCAACCATAGGCACCGGGGAACAGCTCTCCACACAGCCATGGTTTGGTCCATCTTCTCTACATTAGGAAGAGAGAGGCTAATTCAGACACATCCCTTCAACCTGACCAGGTTGTTTGCCATGGAAGATGACTTTTGCTCTCTCAGATCCTTCATACCTGCCTACACCTACTCAAGGGATTATTTCTGCAGGGACTTTTGAGGTTCTCAGCTGGTGGATGATACCCTACCTTCCTGGATTTTAAGACCAACTCTGTCCCTGCTCTTCTGTAAAGTGAGATTGAGGGAACAGTGTATGGTTAGTGTTAATAGCATGTTCGATTTGGGTTAGGAGTCATTCTGCTGGATGAATTATGGTATTGGGAACCTGTGATATTTATAAGAATATAAATGTGAAATATATGTATGAGATCAGAGATCTAGGAAAGATTTGAAGCCCAGAAAGGCATTGGGCCCTTGATTGGTATACTTAGATTGAATTATGTTCTGCACCGAGGTCTCAGATAAATCGATATACAATGGCATAGGACCCTATACCTCGGATGATTGAAAGTAGAAGAGAACATCCAGTCAAAAAGGGATAGTCTGTAGGATTAGGAAGATAGTCAGTAGGTTTAGGAAGAAGAGTGAGTCTCGGAGTTGGACCAAAAGTTCTTTAGCAATTGGTTTTCAGTTAGAGGGTGAATGTAAATGTCAGCACATGTGAAGAGACAGTCACAATGATGAACTGGGAAAAATATGTAGGAAAGCAGATATCAATAGGGGCATTAGGAAATCAGGAAAAGTATAAAGTGAGTGATAGGATTAGATATTTTCAACAGGCTTGAGGTTAAATATATAATCTTAGGAAGAAACAAATATGTAGTAACCAATAGGATTGACATTTGAGAGCAGTAGGCACCCTGGACATAGATGCTTTTAGTAATCCATGGTCACTTTCCATTTAGGCTTTGGTACAATCATATGTGTGACCTTTGCATTTTGTGTCCAGAATACTACTGTGGTAAAATGTATATGTAGATCAGGTGACATAAGTATTTCTTCCACCATAAAGGGGAGTAATATTCTGGAAACTTATAAATTAGTACTGGGGATACAAATAGGTGTACCTTGTGTTGATGATTATTGAGATGATGCATGAATAGACCATATTGTGAATAAAGTATGTAACTGGATCCAACATTAAATAATGGATTGAGTTTGCATCTGAAAATATATTGGAAATCTTATATTGATATATATACCATCATTCCAACGAGTTATATATGCAATGGTATTATTAGGGTTACGGTTTATCGTGAAGAGTGAGTTTTGCTTCAAAAATGATTATGGAATCGAAAATAATGTGTTTAGAAAGAAGTCTAGTGAAAAGACCAGTAAAGAAACATGGAGGAATACATGTGTTCTGAAGTAGTAAGTAATTGAAAGTGAACCAAATGCCAAAAAAATTTGTGAAGTTGTGGATGAAAAAATACATCCTATGATGTCCATAAACTGAAGAAATAGTAATGTACCAGTGTTGAGTAAAAATGAACTTCAAATTACACATCATGTCCCATAGCAATCTACTTGCATTGATGTTAAACTGGGTCAGTTACTGTAGAAATATTAGGATTTTTAAGCACCATCCACTGAACTTAGTTTTCAGTAGTAGGAAACCAAAATATATTTCAGGTGTATGAATATTACTGAGAATAATCTTGTGAAAATTTGAATTTAAATGAACATAAATGAATATGAATGAATTTAGGGAGTGTATAATAAGACACATATTTTTCATATTTTTTTAAAATCCGTAGAATATACACACACACACACGCACACACACACACACACACATGCACACACACACACACACATTAATATTTAGCAATATATATGCCAATCGATATTCATCATGAAATATAATTCATTCACAAATGGAAAAATATTCATTTTACTGAACATGGATTTATGTATAGTGTTTTTCACTAGGAAGCTCACCCATAGGTGGAATTTTCAGTTCCATCATTATTTAGGGAGAGTCATCTCTTCTCACAATTTTTATACTCCAAAGTCAGGGATCTTACAAGAATGTACGTGTGATACCAGGTAGGATATTGTATATGCATAAAAAAATTACATGTGCTGAATAGGATACAGAGAAAGGGAGACAGGAATTTACATATGTGATAACTTTAAAAAATCATGGAGAAATATTAAAATGAAAAGTTTACTAAATTTAAAACACATACTCTTGATAAAGAGGAAGACAAATACAAATATACACCATGTTTCCTATAAAAGGAGTGTACTTCTATTCAGTTAGGTTTTTTTTTCTCCATGATATTAGGATTAGTAGTCAGAGTCTAGTAGGGTATGGGTTAGTGTCAGGGATTCAGTATTTCAAATGGAAAATAGGAAAATGAATCTAATGTGTATGCAAACATGTGATACACAAAAATCTTCCCTCTCTTATCCAGAACAATGCCTTGACATAACCATCGCTAAAAGTAAGACACAATTAGAGGAGAGGAGTTAGAAAACCTGTGAATACATATGTGGAATGAAAAATGCTCAGGAGTTCACAACACTGGAGGTGGTAAAAGAGTTTACAAAAGTATGGGAGAGGGTAAACACTCCAGAAACATGGAGCTGTGCTGACCTAAAGACTTATTGAGAAACTTCCTCTGAGGTTAGGCACAAGAAATATATGTATGGCAATATGTAAATCAATGGTTCTGCAACTGATGTGATTCTGCAATCTGTATATGGAGTAAAAATGGGAGCTCATATCCCACTTGAATCAAAGTGTGAAATTTGATATATCAGGAAGTATGTACTGTTTTGAACAACCTACAATAAAAATTAATTAAAAAAAGAAAAAGAAATATATGTAATTGTCAGGAGATTTAGCTTCGTTTGTAGTGACACCAAAAATCTGGGTCTGCATCTATGTGACGTGGAGGACATGGTTCTTTATTTTGTAAAGAACATGAGGCAGCAGGTCTGAAATCTCCCTTTGTAGGTAAACTGTTGCTACTGGGAGCTAAGTGTCTTCCCGTGTGGTCTGTGAAGCCATTTGGTCATCCTCCACTTTTCAGGGTGTTTCTTACTGCTGCACTGGGAATTTGGTATTTGCTTCATGAAATACAATATGTTCAACTGGGACACAATGCTGGAGGGAGTTCTGTCATGTGTGGTTGGTCAGGGTCGGCAAGAGAATGTACGAACCAGGCTTCTATCCCACATAGCTTTCCCCTTGACTATAGCAACCTGATTCTGAACATTGCCCTGAAACCTCTACATATAACAAGATGCCTTTACATATAAAGGTCTGCTGCCTGCACCATGTCAGTCGCAAGATTTGGAAGCCAATGGAAGATCCAGGTGGTCCTACCAAAAATATTTATTTACACACCTATAGTCCACTGCTCTACGCCCACTACCCAGCAGGCTCCAACTTACTGGCATCTCTGTTCTACACCATTTTCACGAAACTCAGTCAATCAAGGCACTTTTTGTTATACTCATGATCAGCAACAGGATATCTTAAGGTTATCCAGTGCCACCTGGTCATGGGGATTTCAAAAATTTCATGGTATTAATCTAGTCATTTTTCAAGGATGAAGTTGGAGGCACTGTGGGTTTCATTTAATTCAGGAACCATTAAATGGTGAGGAAGCTCATTTCAATGAAAGCTCTGGAGAACACTCACAGGCAAGCCTTCCTAAAGAGTGGCCAAAAGGACACATGAATCCAGGCCCATTGATGTATACAATGTGAGGTCCATGTGTGTTTGGACTCTCAACTATGGCTACCAAGTCTTTAAGAATTAAATCATGTGATATCCATGGCTCAGAATCCCTGAGCTCTGTGGAAAGCCATCCTGGGCCTAGATCTCAGTTTCCAAAAGCGATTCTCATGCGTGGTCTCCTAAAATCCCAACACTATTCATGGCAATACTTCTCTGAGGTCAGTTCCAGAACTCAGTCTCTAAGGGGAATCACACCAGAGTTCAAGCCCTGGTGGACCCAGTCATCTCTTCCAACTACCACACAAATTACCACAATTAAAACAAGAACCCTCCCATATGGCCCTCATCTTCTTTCATATAGACACTCATCATAATCTGGCTGGAGGTTTCCATGAGGGGCACAGACCAAGACAGTGTCCCAAATAAGCTCCTTTGCCCATCATTTGCCTAAAGTCAAGGTGGCCTGGACACCCATCCTGTGAACCAAAAGTGATCAAATAGGCCTGCCGTTAATACCGCTCCATGTGGGGTTTAGATTCTTTATGTGAATTTTAGTCATGAGAAAACCCAAGCACAATGGGCTAGCCTCTGCAGGTTTTGTAGAACTCTTTTGACCCAAAGGAACCCATTCTCACTTGATGGAGGTCAGGAACCTTACAGAGGAAGTTGAGAGACTTCATCCCAATAATTGTTCTTTTGGCGAATTTTCTTTTGGATGCACACATGGTAACTTTCTTTAGATCCATCAGGTGCTGAGAATCTAAGCCACAGCCACACACAGGGCCAAGGGCCTGATTCAGACACATCCCTTTCCAAAGCAATTAAGGAAAGTGCCACAAGTATGCCCATTCATTTCCATTTGAAAACTGTTTTCTTCAGGCTTCACAAAGGGGTGGCCTGAGGCAAAGACCTTCCTGACATTCAGGGCAACAGAACAATAGGTAAGCAAAAGGCCCAAAGCAGGATTTCTCCTCTGAGACTTTCCTGGTCACACTGATATCTGAGTTTTCTGAGATGCTCGCCATCACCTACAGCTATCCAGTACATGGCCATGTCACAGAGCTTGGAGGTGGTACATATCTTGGACACAAAACCATGGGCCTATTCTTGAGATTGGCCGGAATTCAGGACGAAAATAGAAACTTAGGAAGGTAGCAGGTGTTGCTCATCGATAAGGCAAGCTACAGTCCATTCATAAACGGGGCAATATGAATGCTGAGAAGCTTTCTACTAGACACGACACATCCATTGATGAATTCTCTTTTCTAATGTCTACAACCACGGAAACAGTGGAATACACAGACATAGAAACACTCGCCCTGTGAAAAGACTTACTAGAAACAGTCCACTTCAAATGAAACAAACCGACTGTCCTACCTATTCTCAGAAAATGAGACAAAACCACAAACCCACAACCACACCCACAAAGCCACCTCATTCCATTAAGTAGGTCTGTGACTATCCAGAGTGTCCTCTGACTTGTGGGCCATAATATGTTCCCCCAAAATGGCCTTTCCTGTCTCAGATCTTGTCTCCTTGGCCAACTCTGTGAACTTCTTAGGAGCCAACGGTGAGCAACTACCTGCTTTCTCATGAAAAACCCTGCATCCGAGCTTTCCTGGCATTTGGCCTTCCTCACATCTGTAGGTACCAAAAAATACTGACCCTGTCCTTGGTAAATCCAAACAAGTGAGACCACTGGGACTGGGACTGGGATTGGCTCTGTGTGCCTGGCTTCCTGGATCCCACGTTCAGAGAGTTCCATCACCAAGAAAGTGAGGTGAGGTCACTTCCTTCCTGAACTGAATGAGGGCACTGTCTTGGCAGCCACTTTGTCCTAACTGTTGCTTCCAAGGGTCCCAAGAGATTGAGGCTGCCCCTACTTCCTGTGACATTTTCACAAGTTAGAATGGTATATCAACCAAAGGCACCCAGGAATAGATCTCCACACAGGCCTGGTTTGGTCCATGATCTCTACATTAAAAAAAAATCTGATTCAGACACAACCTTTTATCCTGACAGGGTTGTTTGCCATGGAAGATGACTTTTGGTCTCTCAGGTCCTTTATTGCTTCCTACATCTTCTCCAGGGATCATTTCTGCATGGACCTTTGAGGTTCTCAGCAGGTGGAAGTTTTTCTACATTTCTGTATTGTAATATCAACTCCTTCCCTGCTCTTCTGTAAAGTTAGATTGAGGGAACAGTGTCCGGTTATGGTTAAAAACATGCTCGATTTGGGTTAGAAATCATTTTGCTGGATGAATGATCGTATTGAGAACTTGCTATGTGTAGAAGAATATATAGGTGAAATATATGTATGAAAAAAGAAATCTAAGTCTGATTTGAAGGCCAGAAGGGCATTGGGCCCTTGATAGGGATACGTGGTGTTGAATTACGTTCTGCAGAGTTGTCTCAGATAAATCGATATACAATGGCATAGCACCTTGTACGTTGCATGAATTAATGTAGAAGGAACATCAAGTCAAAAAGGCATGGTCGGTAGTGAAAGGTTAATAAAATTAATAAAATAGGTACTTGTCACTTCCTGTTTTTCTGTATGCTTAACAAAACACTTTTGAAATCTTGAGAAATGTTTGCTAATCTTGTTCTAGAATGTACTGTTCCCAACAGCCGAACTGCAGAATGTACTCCCTCACTCGGTGTCATGCAAATCGCCCACTCGCCCTTACCCATCACTAAACTTCCCTCTCTTCCCTCTCCAAGGAAAGTATATAAGCTCTGCTTAAGCTGTTCTCAGAGGTCTCTGCTCTATTTAATTTAGCTCTGAGCTCCAGCATGCTGGACCACAAATAAACCCTTTGCTGTTGCATGAGACAGTCTCTTGGTAGTATCTTCCTCTGACACTCGCCTGACCTTTACATATTGAGGTTCCACCGAGTTCCAGCAGTGGCGGACGAGAGACCCCAACGGGCTCCTCTCGGAGCAAGTAAGGCGCCTCTTTCCGGTTTCAGGTTTCTTGTTAGGGCTTGGCAAAATTGCTGGCGATGAAGAGCCTGGGCTCTCTCCGACGGTGGCTGAGAGACGTGTCACAGAGACAAAGGGCACCTCTCTGGAGGACCCCGCAGAGAACTCGGGAAATCAAGGAACAATAGTCTTCTCGACTCAGTGATATTTTCTTTTAGATTCGTTATTGCCATACCATTGGGTTTTGCCGGCTACTCATTCCTGGTCTCAGTGTTGGACGTTCATTGCCTGTCTTTATGGTCTTGTCTTATCTGTGTCGTGTGTCCTTGCTTTTACTGTTTGTGGAACTTTCATTATGGAACAGAGCACGTCAATGCCTCTGTCCCTGACCCTTGATCACTGGACCAAAGTCCGCTTAAGGGCTCAGAATCTTTCTTTTTTTAGTAAAACGCTGGACCTGGCAGAATCTCTGTGCCTCAGAATGGCCCATCTTTGGAGTCGTATGGCCCCTAGAAGGATCTTTCTACTTCCCACTAATTTAAAAAGTCAGAGGTATTGTCTTTCAGCCAGCGCCACATAGCCATCCGGATCAACAGCCATATATCTTAACTTGGCAGGACCTCTGCAAATCTCCTCCTCCATGGGTGAAGCCTTTCCTTGCCCCTACCTCTGCTTCTACTCCTTCCCCCATGATCTCTCAAACCCTCTCAACCTCCTCCTCCTCCACCCTCTGTTCTCCCTGAGTCACAGATTTGACTCTACTGGACTCTTCTCCCCCTCCTTATCCCCTGCCCTCGTCCCCTAACACACAACACACTCTAAGTGATTCCGCTGCTGCTGACTAAGCCTCTCTACCATTGGAGGAAGCTAAGCCGGTAATAGGATCTGACAATGGACCGATGTTCATGGACCAGGTAAGTCAGGGGTTAGCCAGGAACCTGGGGATTAATTGGAAGTTAAATTGTGCTTATAGACCACAGAGTTCAAGACAAGTAGAAAGAATGAATAGAACCATTAAAGAGACCTTAACGAAATTAAGCTTAGAGACCAGCATAAGATTGGACTATGCTCCTGCCTTATGCAATGTTTCATGCAAGAAAAAATCGTTTGTTTCTTTGAGTAACCTTACCACGTGTGAAATTCTTTATGGTGGCCCTCCTCCAATAGGGGACCTAAGCCCAACTGTAAGACCTAAAGATCCTTTCCACACCCCCTTGCTTGACAGACTTAAAGATCTTGAAAGAACTCAGTAATACCTGTGAAAACAGCTGGCCACTGCCTACCCAACTGGGAACCAGGGGATTCCACATCCATATCAAGTAAGAGATTTCATCTATGTAAGATGATATCAGGTGTCATCCCTGGTACCCCGCTGAAAAGGACCATACCAGGTGCTATTATAACACCTACAGTGGTAAACGTAAACAGAATCACTTCCTGGATCCATGCCTCTCATCTCAAGCCTGCTCCCTGTACAGAATCTTTCTGGAAACTGAAAAAGACTGGTAACAGTTTCAAATTGTGTATTTGCAATGTGATTAAGGTTATATACTCTCCCCTTGGCTACAAGTAGTCCTAACCCTCATCAGCCCATTAAGCAGTGATGGCTGATCACAAATCCTAGTGGAAAAGAAGTATGGTCTATCTCGCATACAGCCCCCTTAGGGACCTGGTGGCCATCTCTCCACCCAGACATTTGTTAGCTGGCTATAGGTATTTCCTATTGTGATATCCCTGATGAAGAGGATCCCACTAAAATACCATTAAATCCCTTCTGTACCATAGATAATGGAAACAAACATTATGGATGTAGGGACACGCGAGCCAGATGCAGGTTGGCTAGTCTAGATTACTAAGTTTGCCTGGCAGACTATCAAAGCCACAAAGAGTAATGGCTGTGTGGGGGAAAAGCCGACGTTTTCTGTATGTCATGGGAATGTGTGCATACAGGGGCTGCCTGATGGAACCCCAATTCTTCATCAAATTCAGTACACAGCATTGGCCACATTAAAAATTAGACAACCAAAAACTATGGCACCCAGAGGGGTCTCTAGATCCTCAAATTTTGTGTGACCTTTTTGACTTCTGCAAGTGCTCAAAAGAGTGAAAGGAAATTCCCCTATGTGGAAGCCTTTTCCCTCCTTCACTCACATTCTGAACTATGCTTCTCCAATAGATCCTTTTCCTCAGCCTTCTGCTCCAGACCCTCTGCTGTCACTCCCATCTCAGCAACTTGATTTCTCCTCTCCAATAACTAGATCAGAAACCAAAAGGTCCACCAGTTCTCTGACCATCGCCCCCTTGCTGAGGTAGCAGGTACATAGCTACCGCTCCACCGACTCATTCCTCTCATCTCCTGTCAGTGCCCTCACCGGGTCCCACCAGGTCCTCTTACCAGCTAACCCAATGCTCAAACGAGCTGAGGAGAGCCCTGAGACCCTTATCCAAGATGTAATATAATTGGCCTTTAAAGTTGCTTTGTCATCACTGAAAACAGGTTACTAAAATTTAAAGTCCCTCACAGGATTTTGGGATCCTCACTCCCGTCTTTCACTCTGCTCTACCTGATCTACTGCTCAAGTTTGCTGCTAGGAAATTCCCAATACCCTTTCGCATTATTCTTTTACATCTCTCTTTTCCCTCATTCTCAGATCCTCGGAGGTGCTCTCAGCCCCAACTTCCCCGTCTTTCCCCCTCTGTACCAGGCCCACAGAAAAGTCTTAAATGACCTTCTTCAGAAGTCTTCACCATGGCTGAGTTTTGAACTTTCAGCCAAACAGTCCCAATAAAGACTTTAATGTAGATAAACATTCTCTTTTGTATTGCCCTGTTCTACTTGGCCACTGGCTAAAAATCTCAGTACTTCTAAGCTAGACAACCCCTAACTAGTTTTTCACAAAATATGTGAACAAGTCCTCTGGCCTTCAGCTGGGGCTTCACAGAGATGGCTACATTTCTAAGATAAAGAAATTACCAACCGGGCTCCATGGTAACAGCTGGCAGGGGGAAAATAAGAAAGGGAAGAAAAAGCTCTCCTCCTCCCAGGTGTCCTTGAAAAGTTAACTTGCCCAGAACAGAAGGAAAAACAGAAACAAATACTGCTTTTTCAAACTTCTGAAGACTGTGAACTTCTGAGCCCCATCCCTTATATGTTGGGTACAAAATTCTGAAACTACCTAAACTTGAGTTTCAGGGGATTAATTGATTACAATAGAAGCAATGCCCTCTGAATCCGGTTGCAACCAAATAGGACTGTTTCCCTCTCTTGAGTGCTATCTTAGGTGCCTTGCTTTGTCAGTGCCTACAACAGCATAATTCTATATACTTAAACATCGTTTATGTTTTCATGAAATGATCAAGATATGTGATAAATTGTGTAATGGTGCAGATGTTTCCCAGAGTGCTCTATCATGACGCAGGTTCATTTGAAGATCAAATAGGGGGGGCATACAACCGGTTCCACTGAGAACATATATCCCTCACTTTAGCCATCCTATTAGGATTAGGAGTTGCTGCACGGGTGGGCAGAGGAACCAGTGGCATTGTCCATGGGACACAAAAGATGACCCAATTAGAAGCAGCAATAGAGCAAAAGTAAGATATTAGAAACCTCCTTCAGGGCTTTGCATGAAACTTTAACCTCTCTCTCTGAAGTTGTTTTACAGAACAATTGAGGGTTGGACCTCCTCTTCATTAGAGAAGGGGGCCTTTGTGCTGCATTGAGGGAAGAATGTTGTTTTTATGCTGACTATACTGGAGTTGTAATAAAGTCTGTGAGTAAATTTAAAAGACACCTTGAAGAGCATCAACAAGTGAGAGAGGCCCAAAAAGGGTGGCTTGAGTCTTGGTTCACACAGTCCCCCTGGTTAACTACGTTTTTATCAACCCTGGCCGGTCCAATAATAATCCTCATATTATTGCTAACTATAAAACCCTGTTTGCTCAACCGTGTAATGTCTTTTCTCCAGGCTCAAATTGGACGAGTTAAACTTATGGTAATACCCCACTAGCAGACATTGAATGTGACACCCTCCAATGATCATTTTTATGATTAAAATTAGCCAGAAGAAGAAGTGGGGAATGAAATATTAATAAAATAGGTACTTGTCACATCTTGTTTTTCTGTATGCGTAACAGAACACTGTTGAAATCTTGAGAAATGTTTGCAGATCTTGTTCCCAGAATGTTCTATCCCCAGCTGCCAAATTGCAGAATGTACTCCCTCTCCCAGTTGCATGCAAACCGCCCACTCACCCTGACCCATCAATACAATTCCCTCCCTTCCCTCTCCAGGGAAAGTATATAAGCTCTACTTCAGCTATTCTCAGGGCTATCTGCTCTATTCAGGTGAGCTCTGAACCCCAGCATGCTGGACACCCAATAAACCCTTTGATGTTGCATGAGATAGTCTGTTGGTAGTCTCCTCCTCTGAAGCTCGCACCACATTTACTTGGATGATTAAATGTAGAAGAGAACATCCAGTCAAAAAGGGATAGTCTGTAGCATTAGGAAGATAGTCAATAAGTTTAGGAAGAAGGGTGAGTATAAGATTTGGAACAAAAGTTTCTTAGCAATAGGATTTCGATTAGAGAGTGAATGTAAATGTCAGCACAGGTGAAGAGTCAGTCACAATGATGAACTGGGGAAAATATGTAGGAAAGCATATATCAATATAGACATTACAAAATCAGGCAGAGTATAAAGTGAGTGATAGGATTAGACATTTTGAACAGGGTTGAGTTTAAATATATAATCTTAGGAAGAAACAAATATGTAGTCACAAATAGGATTGACATTTGAGAGCATTGGGCAAATTTCAGGTGGATGAATATTTCTGAGAATAATCTTGTGAATAGTTGATTATAAATCCACATACATGAACATGAATGAATTTAGGGAGTGAATATAAGACACATATATTTCATATTTTGAAAAATCTGGAGAGTGTATATATATATATATATATATATATATATATATATATATATACACACACATATGTATACATATACATAAAACACACACACAGACAAAAAAGTAGCAATATATATGTCAATCAAAATTCATTATAAAATATATACCATCCACAGATCTAAAAATATTCATTTTACTGAACATGGATTTATGTATAATGCTGTTCAACTAGCAAGCTCACCCATAGGTTGAATATTCAGTTCCAACAGGGTTTAGTAGGAGTGATCTCTTCTAACAATTTGTATCTGCCAAGTCAGCCACCTCACAAGAATGTATGTGTGGTACCAGATAGGAATCTATATGTGCATATAAGAATACAGAGAAAGGGAGACAGGAATTCACATATTTGTTAACCTTAAAAATACAAGGACAACTATTTCAACAAACAATTGACTAGATTTATAACTCCAACTCTGTATCATGCAAAAGGCAAGTCCATCTATACACCATGCCTACTCTGAACTGCTTGTATTTCTATTCTTTATGGGTTATTTTTCTCCATCATATTAGTATTAGTAGTCAGAGTCTGGTAGGGTATGGGTTAGAGTCAGGTATTCAGTATTTTGAATTGAAAATAGGACACTGAATCCAATGTGTATGCAAATATATGCTATGGAAAAATCTTCCCACTCTCCTCCAGAACAATGCCTTGACATTACCTTCGCCCCAAGTAAGACACAATTAGAGGAGAAGAGTTAGAAAATCTGTGAATACATATCTAGAATGGAAAATGCTCCAGATTTCACATCTTTGGAGGTGGTAGAGGAGTTTCCAAAAGTAAGAGACAGGGTAAACACTCCACAAACATGGAGCTCTGCTGGCCAAAAGACTTTTTGAGAATCTGCCTCTGAGGTTGGGCACTTGAAATATATGTTGTTGTCAGGAGCTTTAGCTTTATTTGTAGTGAAACCATCAAAGCTGGATCTGCATCTATGTGACCTGGAGGAAATGGTTACTTATTTTCAAATAAAAATGAGGCAGCAGTGATGAATTCTCTTTTTGTAGGTAAACTGTGGCCACTGAGGGCTAAGGGTCTTCCCGTGTGGACTGTGAAACCAATGGTCATCCTCCAATTTTCGTGGTGTTTCTTGCTGCTGCACTGGGAGTTTGGTATTTGCTTCATGAAATACAACGAGTTCAAATGGGACACAGTGCTGAAGGGAGTTCTGTCAGGTGTGGTTGGCAGGGTCTCCAGGAGAATGCACCAACCAGGGTTCTATCTCAAGTAGCTTGCCCCCTTGACAATAGCAACATGATACTGAACATTGCCCTGAAACCTCTCCATATAAAAATATGCCTTTACATATATGGGTGTGATGGTTGCACCATGTCAGTCACAACCATTTGGAAGCCAATGGAAGATCCACATGGCCCCATCACAGATGTTTTATCACACATTTGCATAACACAGCTCTAGGCCCACTACTTACCAGGCCCCAACTTACTGGCATCTCTGTTCTACACCATTTTCATGAAACCCAGTCAATCAAGGCCCTGTCTGTTATACTCATGATCATCAACAGGACATCAAAGGTCCTCCAGTGCCAGCTGGTCATCGGAATTTCTAAAATTTCATGGTAATTATCTAGCATTTTTTCACAGATGCATTTGGAGGCAATGTTGGTTTCAATTCATTCAGGAACCATTAAATGGTGAGGAAGCTAATTTCAGGGAAATCTCTGGAGCACTCTCACAGGCAAGTCTACCCAAAGAGTGGCCAAAAAGTCACATGAAGCCAGGCCCATTGAGGTCTACAAAGCGAGGTCCAAGTGTGTTTTGAATCTCAATTATGCCTGCCAAGTCTTTCAGAATAAAATCATGTAATATCCTGGCTGTGATTCCCAGTGTTCTGTGGAAAGCCACTCTGGGCCTTGATCCCAGGTTCCAATGGCAACTCTCATTCCTGGCCTCCTAAAATCCCAACACAATTCATGTCAATACTTCTCTGAGGTCAGTTCCAGAACTCAGTCTCTAAGGGGAATCACAGCAGAATTCAAGCCCAGGTGGACCCAGTCATCTCTTCCAACTGCCACACAAATGACCACAATTATAACCAAAACACTCCTACATGGCCCTCATCTTCTACCATAAAGATACTCATCATAACATCTGGATGGAGGTTTTCATGAGAGGCACATCCCAAGACAGTGTCCAAAATAAGCTCCCTTGCCCCTCATTTGCCGAATGTCAGGGTGGCTTGGACACCCTTCCTGTGAACCAGGAGTGATCAAATAGGCCTGCCCTTAATACTGCTTCGCTTCTCCAATTTGAGGCTCTCTGACTGTGGGGTCTAGATTCTTTTTGTGAATTGGAGTCATGAGAAAAGCCAAGCACCTCTGCAGAGATTTGAAGAACTCATTTCACCAAAAGGATCCCTATTCTGACATGATGGATTTCAGAAACCTAACAAAGGAAGGCAATATAATTCATGCACATTGATTGAACGTTTTTCCATTTTGGTTTAGATGCACATATGGGATCTTTCTTTACATCCATCAGGTGCTGAGAATCTAAGTCACAGCCTAAAACAGGGCAAAGGGCCTGAATCAGACACATCCTTTTCCAATGAAATTAAGCAAAGAGCCAGAGGTGATGCACATTCATTTCCATTTGAAAACTGTTTTCTTCAGGCTTAACAAAGGGGTTGCATGAGACAAAGACCTTTCTGATATTCAGGGCAACAGAACAATAGGTAAGCAAAAGGCCCAAAGCAGGGTATCTCCACTGAGACTTTCCTGATCACACTGATATCTGAGTTTTCTGAGATGCGGGCCATTCCATTCAGGTATCCAGTACATGGCCATGTCAAAGACCTTGGATTTGGTACATATCTTGGACACATAACCATGAGCCTATTCTAGAGAGTGGCCAGAATTCAGGAAGAAAACAGGGACTTAGGAAGGTATTAGGTGTTGCCCGTGCATAAGGCAAGCCACACTCCATTCATAAATTGGGCAGGATGAATGCTGGGAAGCTTTATACTAGACATGACACATCCATTGCTGCATTCTCTTTTCTCATGTCTACTACCACAGGCACAGTGGGATACACAGACATGGAAACACTCACCTCGTCAAACGATTACCAGAAACAGTTCACTCCAAAACAAACAAACCGCCATTCCTACCTATTTTCAGAACATGAGACAAACCACAAACCCACACCCACTCCCAAAAAGGCACCTCCTTCCCCAAGTAGGTGTGTGACTAACCAGAGTGTCCTCTGACTGGTGGCCATACTCTGTTCTTCCGAAATGGCCTGTCTTCTCTCAGATCTGTTTTCCTTGGAGAACTCTGTAAAGTTGTAAGGAAAAAATGGAGAGCTACTACCTGCTTTCTCAGGAAAGTTCCCTCTTCAGAGCTCTCCAGGCATTTGGTAATCCTCACTTCAGTAGGTACCAAGAATGACTGACTCTATCCTTGCTAAATCCAAACAAGAGAGCCCACTGGGACTGGGACTGAAACTGCCTCTGGGTGCCTGGCTCCTTGGATACAAAGTTCAGAGAGTTCCATCACCAAGGAAATGAGGTATATCACATTCTTTGGAACTGAATGAGGTCACTGCCTTGGCAAATATATATCTTATGATGTACAAAAACTGAAGAAATAATAATGTACCAGTGTCGAATACAAATGAATGACAAATTACATATCATGTCCCATAGGATTCTACTTGCATTGATGTTAGACTGGGTCAGTTACTGTAGAATAATTAGGATTTGTATGCACCATTCACTGAAGTTAATTTTCAGTACGAGGAAACAAATATGTATTTCAGGTGGATGAATATTTCTGATTATATTCTTGTGAAAAGTGGATTATAAATCCACATACATGAACATGAATGAATTTAGAGAGTGTATATTAGACACATATATTTCATATTTTGAAAAATTTGGAGAGTATATCTATATCTATATCTACATCTATATACACACACACACACACACACACACACACACACAACACTCACAGACATTAAAAAGTACCAATATAAATGCCAATCAAAATTCATCAGTAAATATGTATCATCCACAAATGCAAAAATATTTATTTTACTGAACATGAGTTAATGTATAATGTTGTTCTACTAGGACGCTCTCCTACAGGTTGAATTTTCATTTCCAACAGCATTTAGGAGGAGTGAACTCTTCTCACTATTTGTATCTGCCAAGACAGCCACCTCACAAAAATGTACGTGTGATACCTGGTAGGATTCTATATATGCATATAAATATGCATGTGTGAATAGGCTACAGAAAAGGGAAACAAGAATTCACATATTTGTTAAGTTTAAAAACACATGGAGAATATTTCAATTAAAATTTGACTAGATTTATAACTCCTACCTTATATAATGCAAATGTCAAGTCCAACTATACAACATGTCTCCTCTGAAGTGCTTGTATTTCTATTGTGTTGGGTTAATTTTCTCCATTATATTAGGATGAATAGTCTGAGTCTACTAGGTATGGGTTAGTGTCAGGGATTCAGTATTTCGAATGGAAAATTGGAAAATGAATCCAATGTGTATGTAAATATATGCTGCACAAATATCCTCCCGCTCTCATCCAGAACAATGCCTTGACATTACCTTCACCCCAAGTAAGACACAATTAGAGGAGAAGAGTTACAAAATCAGTGAATACATATCTGGAATGGAAAATGCTCAGGAGTTCACAACCTTGGAGGTGGTAGAGCAGATTCCAAAACTAAGGGACAGGGTAAACACTCCACAAACATGGAGCTCTGCTGGCCTAAAAACTTTTTGAGAAACTGCCTCTGAGCTTCCACACTTGAAATATATGTAGTTTTCAGGAGATTTGGCTTCCTCTGTAGTGAGACCATCAAATCTGTGTCTGCATCTATGTGACCTGGAGGACATGGTTTCTTATTTTCCAATGAACAAGATGAAGCAGTGCTGAATCCTCTCTTTGTAGGTAAACTGAGGCCACTGGGGACTAAGTGTCTCCCCGTGTGGACTGTGATGCCATTTGGTCCTCCTCCAATTTGTGGTGTTTTTGCTGCTGCACTGTGAGTTTTGTATTTGTTTCACGAAATACTAGGAGCTAAACTGGTACACAGTGCTGGAGGGAGTTCTGTCACGTGTGGTGGGTCAGGGTCTGCAAGAGAATGCACCAACTAGGCTCCTATCCCTCACAGCTTGCCCCATTGCCCCCTTGTCCATATCAACATGATTCTTAATTTTCCTCTGAAAACTCTCCATATAAAAAGATGAATTTACATATAAGGGTCTGCTGGCTGCACCATGTCAGTTACAAGCCATTTGGAATCCAATGGTAGATCCACATGGCCCTACCACGGATGTTTTATCAAACACCTCCCCACCACTGCTCTAGACCCACTACTCAGCAGGCTCCAACTTACTGGCATCTCTGTTCTACACCATTTTCATGAAACTCAGTAAATCAAGGCACTGTCTGGTATACTCATGATCAACAACTGGACATCCAATGTTTCTCCAGTGCCACCTGGTCATAGGAATTTCAAAAATTTCATGGTATTTATCTAGCCATTTTTCAAGCATATAGTTGGAGGCACTGTGGGTTTCAGTTCATTCAGCAAACATTAAATGGTGAGGAAGCTCATTTCAATGAAATCTCTGGAGAACTCTCACAGGCACCGCTTCCCAAAGAGTGGACAAAAGGTCACATTAGGCCAGGCCCATTGAGGTCTACAATGTGAGGTCCATGTGTGTTTTGACTCTCAACTATGGCTGCCATTTCTTTAAGAATAAAATCATGTGATATCCTTGCTGAGATTCCCAGGCCTCTGTGGAAATCCACCCGGGGCCTAGGTCTCAGTTTCCAAGAGCGACTTTCTTGCGTGGCCTCTTAAAATCTCAACAAAATTCATGGCAATGCTTCTCTGAGTTCAGTTCCAAAACCCAGTCTCTAAGGGGAATCACACCAGAGTTCAAGCCCACGTGGACCCAGTCATTTTTTCCAATGCCACACAAATGACCAAAATTAAAACCAAAACACTCCCACATGGCCCTCATCTTATTCCATATAGTCAATCATCTTAACCTCTGGCTGGAGGTTTCCATGAGGGGCGCAGCCCAGGACAGTGTCCAAAATCAGCTCGTTTGCCCCTCATTTGCCTAAAGTCAGGGTAGCCTGGACACCGTTTCTGTGAACCAGGAGTGAACAAATAAGCCTGCCGTTAATACTTCTGTGTTTCTCCAATTTGAGGCCTACTGATTTTAGGTATCGATTCTTTAGGTGATTTAGAGTCATCTGAAAACACAAGCACCTCTGCAGGGCTTTGAAGAACTCATTTGACCCAAAGAATCCCTATTCTCATTTGATGGAGTGCAGGAACCTAACAGAGGAAGGCAAGAGACTTCATCTACAATGAATGAAATTTTTTGCCATTTTGGTTTTGGAAGCTCACATGGGATCATTCTTAAGATCCATCAGGTGCTGAGAATCTAAGTCACAGCCACACACAGGTCCAAGAGGCTGAAAAAGACACATCCCTTTCCAAAGCAATTAAGCAAAGAGCCACAGGTGAGGCCCATTCATTTCCATTTGAAAACTGTTTTCTTCAGGCTTCACAAAGGGGTGGCCTGAGGCAAAGACCTTCCTGACATTCAGTGCAACACAACAATAAGTAAGCAAAAGGCCCAAAGCAGGGTTTCTGCACTGAGACTTTCCTGGTCACACTGATATCTTAGTTTTCTGAGATGCTCGCCATTCTCTTCAGCTATCCAGTACATGGCCATGTCACAGAGCTTGGAGGTGGTACATATTTTGGACACAAATCCATGAGCCTATTCTGGAGAGTGGCCAGAATTCAGGAAGAAAACAACAACTTAGAAAGATAGCAGGTGTTGCACATCGATAAGACAAGCTGCAGTCCATTCATATATTGGGCAGGATGAATTATGGGAAGATTTATACTAGACAGGACACATCCATTAATGCATTCTCTTTTCTAATGTCTACAACAACTGACACAGTGGGATACACAGAAACAGAAACACTCGTCGTGTCAAATGACTTAGTAGAAACTGTCCACTCCAAACCAAACAAACCGCCTTTCCTATCTATTCTCAGAACATGAGACAAAACAACAAACCCACACCCACTCCCACAAAGGCACCTCCTTCCCCCAAGTAGGTCTGTGACTATCCGGAGTGTCCTCTGACTGGTGGGCCATACTATGTTCCCCCGAAATGGCCTGTCTTCTCTCAGATCTTGTTTCCTTGACCAACTCTGTGAAGATGTCAGGAATAAGTGGTTAGCCACTACCTGTTTTCTCAGGAAAGGTCCATCTTCAGAGCTCTCCTGGCATTTGGCCATCCTCACATCATTAGGTACCAAGAAAACTGACTCTGTCCTTGGTAAATCCAAACAAGTGAGCCCACTGGGCCTGGTACTGGGACTGCCTCTGGGTGCCTGGCTTCTTGGATACCAAGTTCAGAGAGTTCCATCACCAAGGAAATGAGGTATGTCACATTCTTTGGAACTGAATGAGGTCACTGCCTTGGCAACCACTTTGTCCTAACAGTTGCTTCCAAGGGTAACATAAGATGGAGGTTGCCCCTACTTACTGTGACACTTTCATAAGGTAGAATGTATATCACCATTGGCACCCGGGAAGAGCTCTCCACTCAGCCCTGGTTTGGTCCATCTTCTGTACAATAGGAAGAGAGAGAGGCAGATTCAGACACATCCCTTCATCCTGACCAGGTTGTTTGCCATGGAAGATGACTTTTGCTCTCTCAGGTGCTTCAAACCTGCCTACAACTTCTCCAGGTATCATTTGTGCATGGACATTTGAGGTTCTCATCAGGTGGAAGGTCCCCAACTTTCCTGTATTGTAAGAACCACTCTGTCCGTGCTCTTCTGTAAAATGATTGAGGGAACAGTGTATACTTGGGGTTAAAAACAGGTTTGATTTGGGTTACGAGTGATTGTGTGTGATGAATAATGGTATTGGGAACCTGCAATATTTACAAGAATATAGAGGTGAAATATAAGTAGGAAAACAGAAATCTAGGTATGATTAGAAGCCCAGAAGTGTTTTGCCCTTAATTGGGATACTTAGCTTTGAATGATGTTCTGCAAAGATGCCTCAGATAATTCGATATACAATGGCATAGGACCTTGTACATTGGATGATTGAATTTAGAAGAGAACATCCAGTCAAAAAGGGATATTCAGTAGGATTAGGAAGATAGTCGGTAGGTTTAGGAAGAAGAGTGAGTATAGGATTTGGACCAAAAGTTCTTTAGCAATAGACTTTCGGTTGTTGAGTGAATGTAAATGTCAGCACATATGAAGAGTCAGTCACTATGTTGAACTGGGGAAAATATGTAGAAAAGCAGATATCAATAGAAACATTACGAAATCAGGCAAAGTATAAAGTGAGTGATAGAATTAGACATTTTCAACAGGGTTGAGTTTGAATATATAAATTAGGAAAAAAACAAATATGTAGTCACCAATAGGATTGACAATTGACAGCATTAGGCAACCTGGACATGGATGTTTTTAGAAATCCATGTTCACTTTCCATTTAGGCTTTGGTACAATCATAAGTGTGACCTTTCCATTTTTTGTCCAGAATATTACTGTGATAATGAGGTGACATGAGTATTTCTTTCACCATTTCTGGGAGCAATATATTGAAGATGTAAAATGAGAATCGGGGGTACAAAGAGGTGTACCCTGTTTCTAGGAACATAGAGAAAAAGCATGAATAGACCATACTGTGAATAAATAATATAACTTTTTTGAACTTTAAATAATGAATTGAACTGATATCTGAAAAATTAAAGGAAATCGTATATTGATATACAATCATTCATTCCAACCAGGTATATATGTAATGGAAATATTAGTGTTTTGGTTTATCATGAAGAGTGTGTGAGTTTTGCTTCAAAATGATTATGGAAATTCAAAATAATGTGTTTGGAAAGAAGTCTCATGAAAAGACCAGTCAAGAAACCCTGACAATACATGTGTTCTGAAGCAAGAAGTGGTGAAAGTTGAAACAAATGCTTATTAATTTGTGAACTTGTGGATGAAATGTATATCCTGTGATGTGCAAAAACTGAAGAAACAATAATGTACCAGTGTGGAATACAAATGAATGACAAATTACATATCATGTCCCATAGAAGTCTACTTGCATTGATGTTAGACTGGGTCAGTTACTGTAGAATAATTAGGATTTGTATGCACCATTCACTGAAGTTAGTTTTCAGTACGAGGGAAACAAATATGTATTTCAGGTGGATGAATATTTCTGATTATAATCTTGTGAAAAGTGGATTATAAATCCACATACATGAACATGAATGAATTTAGAGAGTGTATATTAGACACATATATTTCATATTTTGAAAAATTTGGAGAGTATATCTATATCTATATCTATATCTATACACACACACACACACACACACACACACACACAACACTCACAGACATTAAAAAGTACCAATATAAATGCCAATCGAAATTCATCAGTAAATATGTATCATCCACAAATGCAAAAATATTTACTTTACTGAACATGAGTTAATGTATAATGTTGTTCTACTAGGACGCTCTCCTACAGGTTGAATTTTCATTTCCAACAGCATTTAGGAGGAGTGAACTCTTCTCACAATTTGTATCTGCCAAGACAGCCACTTCACAAAAATGTACGTGTGATACCTGGTAGGATTCTATATATGCATATAAATATACATGTGTGAATAGGCTACAGAAAAGGGAAACGAGAATTCACATATTTGTTAAGTTTAAAAACACATGGAGAATATTTCAATTAAAATTTGACTAGATTTATAACTCCTACCTTATATAATGCAAATGTCAAGTCCAACTATACAACATGTCTCCTCTGAAGTACTTGTATTTCTAATGTGTTGGATTAATTTTCTCCATTATATTAGGATGAATAGTCTGAGTCTACTAGGTAAGGGTTAGTGTCAGGGATTCAGTATTTCGAATGGAAAATTGGAAAATGAATCCAATGTGTATGTAAATATATGCTGCACAAATATCCTCCCGCTCTCATCCAGAACAATGCCTTGACATTACCTTCACCCCAAGTAAGACACAATTAGAGGAGAAGAGTTACAAAATCAGTGAATACATATCTGGAATGGAAAATGCTCAGGAGTTCACAACCTTGGAGGTGGTAGAGGACTTTCCAAAATAAGGGACAGGGTAAACAATCCACAAACGTGGAGCTCCGCTGGCCTAAAAACTTTTTGAGAAACTGCCTCTGAGCTTCCACACTTGAAATATATGTAGTTTTCAGGAGATTTGGCTTCCTCTGTAGTGAGACCTTCAAAGCTGGGTCTGCATCTATGTGACCTGGAGGACATTGTTTCTTATTTTCCAATGAACAAGATGAAGCAGTGCTGAATCCTCTCTTTGTAGGTAAACTGAGGCCACTGGGGACTAAGTGTCTCCCCGTGTGGACTGTGATGCCATTTGGTCCTCCTCCAATTTGTGGTGTTTTTGCTGCTGCACTGTGAGTTTTGTATTTGTTTCACGAAATACTAGGAGCTAAACTGGGACACAGTGCTGGAGGGAGTTCTGTCACGTGTGGTGGGTCAGGGTCTGCAAGAGAATGCACCAACTAGGCTCCTATCTCTCACAGCTTACCCCATTGCCCCCTTGTCCATATCAACATGATTCTTAATTTTCCTCTGAAAACTCTCCATATAAAAGATGCCTTTACATATAAGGGTCTGCTGGCTGCACCATGTCAGTTACAAGCCATTTGGAATCCAATGGTAGATCCACATGGCCCTACCACGAATGTTTTATCAAACACCTCCCCACCACTGCTCTAGACCCACTACTCAGCAGGGTCCAACGTACTGGCATCTCTGTTCTACACCATTTTCATGAAACTCAGTAAATCAAGGCACTGTCTGGTATACTCATGATCAACAACTGGACATCCAATGTTTCTCCAGTGCCACCTGGTCATAGGAATTTCAAAAATTTCATGGTATTTATCTAGCCATTTTTCAAGCATATAGTTGGAGGCACTGTGGGTTTCAGTTCATTCAGCAAACATTAAATGGCGAGGAAGCTCATTTCAATGAAATCTCTGGAGAACTCTCACAGGCACGGCTTCCAAAAGAGTGGACAAAAGGTCACATTAGGCCAGGCCCATTGAGGTCTACAATGTGAGGTCCATGTGTGTTTTGACTCTCAACTATGGCTGCCATTTCTTTAAGAATAAAATCATGTGATATCCTTGCTGAGATTCCCAGGCCTCTGTGGAAATCCACCCGGGGCCTAGGTCTCAGTTTCCAAGAGCGAATTTCATGCGTGGCCTCGTAAAATCTCAACAAAATTCATGGCAATGCTTCTCTGATTTCATTTCCAAAACCCAGTCTCTAAGGGGAATCACACCAGAGTTCAAGCCCACGTGGACCCAGTCATTTTTTCCAATGCCACACAAATGACCAAAATTAAAACCAAAACACTCCCACATGGCCCTCATCTTATTCCATATAGTCAATCATCTTAACCTCTGGCTGGAGGTTTCCATGAGGGGCACAGCCCAGGACAGTGTCCAAAATCAGCTCGTTTGCCCCTCATTTGCCTAAAGACAGGGTAGCCTGGACACCGTTTCTGTGAACCAGGAGTGAACAAATAAGCCTGCCGTTAATACTTCTGTGTTTCTCCAATTTGAGGCCTACAGATTTTAGGTATCGATTCTTTAGGTGATTTAGAGTCATGCGAAAACACAAGCACCTCTGCAGGGCTTTGAAGAACTCATTTGACCCAAAGAATCCCTATTCTCATTTGATGGAGTGCAGGAACCTAACAGAGGAAGGCAAGAGACTTCATCCAAAATGAATGAAATTTTTTGCCATTTTGGTATTGGAAGCTCACATGGGATCATTCTTAAGATCCATCAGGTGCTGAGAATCTAAGTCACAGCCACACACAGGTCCAAGAGGCTGATAAAGACACATCCCTTTCCAAAGCAATTAAGCAAAGAGCCACAGGTGAGGCCCATTCATTTCCATTTGAAAACTGTTTTCTTCAGGCTTCACAAAGGGGTGGCCTGAGGCAAAGACCTTCCTGACATTCAGTGCAACACAACAATAAGTAAGCAAAAGGCCCAAAGCAGGGTTTCTGCACTGAGACTTTCCTGGTCACACTGATATCTGAGTTTTCTGAGATGCTCGCCATTCTCTTCAGCTATCCAGTACATGGCCATGTCACAGAGCTTGGAGGTGGTACATATTTTGGACACAAATCCATGAGCCTATTCTGGAGAGTGGCCAGAATTCAGGAAGAAAACAACAACTTAGAAAGATAGCAGGTGTTGCACATCGATAAGACAAGCTGCAGTCCATTCATATATTGGGCAGGATGAATTATGGGAAGATTTATACTAGACAGGACACATCCATTAATGCATTCTCTTTTCTAATGTCTACAACAACTGACACAGTGGGATACACAGAAACAGAAACACTCGTCGTGTCAAATGACTTAGTAGAAACTGTCCACTCCAAACCAAACAAACCGCCTTTCCTATCTATTCTCAGAACATGAGACAAAACAACAAACCCACACCCACTCCCACAAAGGCACCTCCTTCCCCCAAGTAGGTCTGTGACTATCCGGAGTGTCCTCTGACTGGTGGGCCATACTATGTTCCCCCGAAATGGCCTGTCTTCTCTCAGATCTTGTTTCCTTGACCAATTCTGTGAAGATGTCAGGAATAAGTGGTTAGCCACTACCTGTTTTCTCAGGAAAGGTCCATCTTCAGAGCTCTCCTGGCATTTGGCCATCCTCACATCATTAGGTACCAAGAAAACTGACTCTGTCCTTGGTAAATCCAAACAAGTGAGCCCACTGGGACTGGGACTGGGACTGCCTCTGGGTGCCTGGCTTCTTGGATACCAAGTTCAGAGAGTTCCATCACCAAGGAAATGAGGTATGTCACATTCTTTGGAACTGAATGAGGTCACTGCCTTGGCAACCACTTTGTCCTAACAGTTGCTTCCAAGGGTAACATAAGATGGAGGTTGCCCCTACTTCCTGTGACACTTTCATAAGGTAGAATGTATATCACCATTGGCACCCGGGAACAGCTCTCCACTCAGCCCTGGTTTGGTCCATCTTCTGTACAATAAGAAGAGAGAGAGGCAGATTCAGACACATCCCTTCATCCTGACCAGGTTGTTAGCCATGGAAGATGACTTTTGCTCTCTCAGGTGCTTCAAACCTGCCTACAACTTCTCCAGGTATCATTTGTGCATGGACATTTGAGGTTCTCATCAGGTGGAAGGTCCCCAACTTTCCTGTATTGTAAGAACCACTCTGTCCCTGCTCTTCTGTAAAATGATTGAGGGAACAGTGTATACTTGGGGTTAAAAACAGGTTTGATTTGGGTTACGAGTGATTCTGTGTGATGAATAATGGTATTGGGAACCTGCAATATTTACAAGAATATAGAGGTGAAATATAAGTAGGAAAACAGAAATCTAGGTATGATTTGAAGCCCAGAAGGGTTTTGCCCTTAATTGGGATACTTAGCTTTGAATGATGTTCTGCAAAGATGCCTCAGATAATTCGATATACAATGGCATAGGACCTTGTACATTGGATGATTGAATTTAGAAGAGAACATCCAGTCAAAAAGGGATATTCAGTAGGATTAGGAAGATAGTCGGTAGGTTTAGGAAGAAGAGTGAGTATAGGATTTGGACCAAAAGTTCTTTAGCAATAGACTTTCGGTTGTTGAGTGAATGTAAATGTCAGCACATATGAAGAGTCAGTCACTATGTTGAACTGGGGAAAATATGTAGAAAAGCAGATATCAATAGAAACATTACGAAATCAGGCAAAGTATAAAGTGAGTGATAGAATTAGACATTTTCAACAGGGTTGAGTTTGAATATATAAATTAGGAAAAAAACAAATATGTAGTCACCAATAGGATTGACAATTGACAGCATTAGGCAACCTGGACATGGATGTTTTTAGAAATCCATGTTCACTTTCCATTTAGACTTTGGTACAATCATAAGTGTGACCTTTCCATTTTTTGTCCAGAATATTACTGTGATAATGAGGTGACATGAGTATTTCTTTCACCATTTCTGGGAGCAATATATTGAAGATGTAAAATGAGAATCGGGGGTACAAAGAGGTGTACCCTGTTTCTAGGAACATAGAGAAAAAGCATGAATAGACCATACTGTGAATAAATAATATAACTTTTTTGAACTTTAAATAATGAATTGAACTGATATCTGAAAAATTAAAGGAAATCGTATATTGATATACAATCATTCATTCCAACCAGGTATATATGTAATGGAAATATTAGTGTTTTGGTTTATCATGAAGAGTGTGTGAGTTTTGCTTCAAAATGATTATGGAAATTCAAAATAATGTGTTTGGAAAGAAGTCTCATGAAAAGACCAGTCAAGAAACCCTGACAATACATGTGTTCTGAAGCAAGAAGTGGTGAAAGTTGAAACAAATGCTTATTAATTTGTGAACTTGTGGATGAAATGTATATCCTGTGATGTGCAAAAACTGAAGAAACAATAATGTACCAGTGTGGAATACAAATGAATGACAAATTACATATCATGTCCCATAGAAGTCTACTTGCATTGATGTTAGACTGGGTCAGTTACTGTAGAATAATTAGGATTTGTATGCACCATTCACTGAAGTTAGTTTTCAGTACTAGGAAACAAATATGTATTTCAAGTGGATGGATATTTCTGATTATAATCTTGTGAAAAGTGGATTATAAATCCACATACATGAACATGAATGAATTTAGAGAGTGTATATTAGACACATATATTTCATATTTTGAAAAATTTGCAGAGTATATCTATATCTATATCTATATCTATACACACACACACACACACACACACACACACACACAACACTCACAGACATTAAAAAGTACCAATATAAATGCCAATCGAAATTCATCAGTAAATATGTATCATCCACAAATGCAAAAATATTTATTTTACTGAACATGAGTTAATGTATAATGTTTTTCTACTAGGAGGCTCTCCTACAGGTTGAATTTTTATTTCCAACAGCATTTATTAGGAGTGAACTCTTCTCACAATTTGTATCTGCCAAGACAGCCACCTCACAAAAATGTACGTGTGATACCTGGTAGGATTCTATATATGCATATAAATATACATGTGTGAATAGGCTACAGAAAAGGGAAACAAGAATTCACATTTTTGTTAAGTTTAAAAACACATGGAGAATATTTCAATTAAAATTTGACTAGATTTATAACTCCTACCTTATATAATGCAAATGTCAAGTCCAACTATACAACATGTCTCCTCTGAAGTACTTGTATTTCTAATGTGTTGGATTAATTTTCTCCATTATATTAGGATGAATAGTCTGAGTCTACTAGGTATGGGTTAGTGTCAGGGATTCAGTATTTCGAATGGAAAATTGGAAAATGAATCCAATGTGTATGTAAATATATGCTGCACAAATATCCTCCCGCTCTCATACAGAACAATGCCTTGACATTACCTTCACCCCAAGTAAGACACAATTAGAGGAGAAGAGTTACAAAATCAGTGAATACATATCTGGAATGGAAAATGCTCAGGAGTTCACAACCTTGGAGGTGGTAGAGGAGTTTCCAAAACTAAGGGACAGGGTAAACACTCCACAAACATGGAGCTCTGCTGGCCTAAAAACTTTTTGAGAAACTGCCTCTGAGCTTCCACACTTGAAATATATGTAGTTTTCAGGAGATTTGGCTTCCTCTGTAGTGAGACCATCAAAGCTAGGTCTGCATCTATGTGACCTGGAGGACATGGTTTCTTATTTTCCAATGAACAAGATGAAGCAGTGCTGAATCCTCTCTTTGTAGGTAAACTGAGGCCACTGGGGACTAAGTGTCTCCCCGTGTGGACTGTGATGCCATTTGGTCTTCCTCCAATTTGTGGTGTTTTTGCTGCTGCACTGTGAGTTTGGTATTTGTTTCACGAAATACTAGGAGCTAAACTGGGACACAGTGCTGGAGGGAGTTCTGTCACGTGTGGTGGGTCAGGGTCTGCAAGAGAATGCACCAACTAGGCTCCTATCTCTTACAGCTTACCCCATTGCCCCCTTGTCCATATCAACATGATTCTTAATTTTCCTCTGAAAACTCTAGATATAACAAGATGCCTTTACATATAAGGGTCTGCTGGCTGCACCATGTCAGTTACAAGCCATTTGGAATCCAATGGTAGATCCACATGGCCCTACCACGGATGTTTTATCAAACACCTCCCCACCACTGCTCTAGACCCACTACTCAGCAGGCTCCAACTTACTGGCATCTCTGTTCTACACCATTTTCATGAAACTCAGTAAATCAAGGCACTGTCTGGTATACTCATGATCAGCAACTGGACATCCAATGTTTCTCCAGTGCCACCTGGTCATAGGAATTTCAAAAATTTCATGGTATTTATCTAGCCATTTTTCAAGCATATAGTTGGAGGCACTGTGGGTTTCAGTTCATTCAGCAATCATTAAATGGTGAGGAAGCTAATTTCAATGAAATCTCTGGAGAACTCTCACAGGCACGGCTTCCCAAAGAGTGGACAAAAGGTCACATTAGGACAGGCCCATTGAGGTCTACAATGTGAGGTCCATGTGTGTTTTGACTCTCAACTATGGCTGCCATTTCTTTAAGAATAAAATCATGTGATATCCTTGCTGAGATTCCCAGGCCTCTGTGGAAATCCACCCGGGGCCTAGGTCTGAGTTTCCAAGAGCGACTTTCATGCGTGGCCTCTTAAAATCCCAACAAAATTCATGGCAATGCTTCTCTGAGTTCAGTTCCAAAACCCAGTCTCTAAGGGGAATCACACCAGAGTTCAAGCCCACGTGGACCCAGTCATTTTTTCCAATGCCACACAAATGACCAAAATTAAAACCAAAACACTCCCACATGGCCCTCATCTTATTCCATATAGTCAATCATCTTAACCTCTGGCTGGAGGTTTCCATGAGGGGCGCAGCCCAGGACAGTGTCCAAAATCAGCTCGTTTGCACCTCATTTGCCTAAAGTCAGGGTAGCCTGGACACCGTTTCTGTGAACCAGGAGTGAACAAATAAGCCTGCTGTTAATACTTCTGTGTTTCTCCAATTTGAGGCTTACTGATTTTAGGTATCGATTCTTTAGGTGATTTAGAGTCATGCGAAAACACAAGCACCTCTGCAGGGCTTTGAAGAACTCATTTGACCCAAAGAATCCCTATTCTCATTTGATGGAGTGCAGGAACCTAACAGAGGAAGGCAAGAGACTTCATCCACAATGAATGAAATTTTTTGCCATTTTGGTTTTGGATGCTCACATGGGATCATTCTTAAGATCCATCAGGTGCTGAGAATCTAAGTCACAGCCACACACAGGTCCAAGAGGCTGATAAAGACACATCCCTTTCCAAAGCAATTAAGCAAAGAGCCAAAGGTGAGGCCCATTCATTTCCATTTGAAAACCGTTTTCTTCAGGCTTCACAAAGGGGTGGCCTGAGGCAAAGACCTTCCTGACATTCAGTGCAACACAACAATAAGTAAGCAAAAGGCCCAAAGCAGGGTTTCTGCACTGAGACTTTCCTGGTCACACTGATATCTGAGTTTTCTGAGATGCTCGCCATTCTCTTCAGCTATCCAGTACATGGCCATGTCACAGAGCTTGGAGGTGGTACATATTTTGGACACAAATCCATGAGCCTATTCTGGAGAGTGGCCAGAATTCAGGAAGAAAACAACAACTTAGAAAGATAGCAGGTGTTGCACATCGATAAGACAAGCTGCAGTCCATTCATATATTGGGCAGGATGAATTATGGGAAGATTTATACTAGACAGGACACATCCATTAATGCATTCTCTTTTCTAATGTCTACAACAACGGACACAGTGGGATACACAGAAACAGAAACACTCGTCGTGTCAAATGACTTAGTAGAAACTGTCCACTCCAAACCAAACAAACCGCCTTTCCTATCTATTCTCAGAACATGAGACAAAACAACAAACCCACACCCACTCCCACAAAGGCACCTCCTTCCCCCAAGTAGGTCTGTGACTATCCGGAGTGTCCTCTGACTGGTGGGCCATACTATGTTCCCCCGAAATGGCCTGTCTTCTCTCAGATCTTGTTTCCTTGACCAACTCTGTGAAGATGTCAGGAAAAAGTGGTTAGCCACTACCTGTTTTCTCAGGAAAGGTCCATCTTCAGAGCTCTCCTGGCATTTGGCCATCCTCACATCATTAGGTACCAAGAAAACTGACTCTGTCCTTGGTAAATCCAAACAAGTGAGCCCACTGGGACTGGGACTGGGACTGCCTCTGGGTGCCTGGCTTCTTGGATACCAATTTCAGAGAGTTCCATCACCAAGGAAATGAGGTATGTCACATTCTTTGGAACTGAATGAGGTCACTGCCTTGGCAACCACTTTGTCCTAACAGTTGCTTCCAAGGGTAACATAAGATGGAGGTTGCCCCTACTTCCTGTGACACTTTCATAAGGTAGAATGTATATCACCATTGGCACCCGGGAACAGCTCTCCACTCAGCCCTGGTTTGGTCCATCTTCTGTACAATAAGAAGAGAGAGAGGCAGATTCAGACACATCCCTTCATCCTGACCAGGTTGTTAGCCATGGAAGATGACTTTTGCTCTCTCAGGTGCTTCAAACCTGCCTACAACTTCTCCAGGTATCATTTGTGCATGGACATTTGAGGTTCTCATCAGGTGGAAGGTCCCCAACTTTCCTGTATTGTAAGAACCACTCTGTCCCTGCTCTTCTGTAAAATGATTGAGGGAACAGTGTATACTTGGGGTTAAAAACAGGTTTGATTTGGGTTACGAGTGATTCTGTGTGATGAATAATGGTATTGGGAACCTGCAATATTTACAAGAATATAGAGGTGAAATATAAGTAGGAAAACAGAAATCTAGGTATGATTTGAAGCCCAGAAGGGTTTTGCCCTTAATTGGGATACTTAGCTTTGAATGATGTTCTGCAAAGATGCCTCAGATAATTCGATATACAATGGCATAGGACCTTGTACATTGGATGATTGAATTTAGAAGAGAACATCCAGTCAAAAAGGGATATTCAGTAGGATTAGGAAGATAGTCGGTAGGTTTAGGAAGAAGAGTGAGTATAAGAATTTTACCAAAAGTTCTTTAGCAATAGACTTTCGGTTGTTGAGTGAATGTAAATGTCAGCACATATGAAGAGTCAGTCACTATGTTGAACTGGGGAAAATATGTAGAAAAACAGATATCAATAGAAACATTACGAAATCAGGCAAAGTATAAAGTGAGTGATAGAATTAGACATTTTCAACAGGGTTGAGTTTGAATATATAAATTAGGAAAAAAACAAATATGTAGTCACCAATAGGATTGACAATTGACAGCATTAGGCAACCTGGACATGGATGTTTTTAGAAATCCATGTTCACTTTCCATTTAGGCTTTGGTACAATCATAAGTGTGACCTTTCCATTTTTTGTCCAGAATATTACTGTGATAATGAGGTGACATGAGTATTTCTTTCACCATTTCTGGGAGCAATATATTGAAGATGTAAAATGAGAATCGGGGGTACAAAGAGGTGTACCCTGTTTCTAGGAACATAGAGAAAAAGCATGAATAGACCATACTGTGAATAAATAATATAACTTTTTTGAACTTTAAATAATGAATTGAACTGATATCTGAAAAATTAAAGGAAATCGTATATTGATATACAATCATTCATTCCAACCAGGTATATATGTAATGGAAATATTAGTGTTTTGGTTTATCATGAAGAGTGTGTGAGTTTTGCTTCAAAATGATTATGGAAATTCAAAATAATGTGTTTGGAAAGAAGTCTCATGAAAAGACCAGTCAAGAAACCCTGACAATACATGTGTTCTGAAGCAAGAAGTGGTGAAAGTTGAAACAAATGCTTATTAATTTGTGAACTTGTGGATGAAATGTATATCCTGTGATGTGCAAAAACTGAAGAAACAATAATGTACCAGTGTGGAATACAAATGAATGACAAATTACATATCATGTCCCATAGAAGTCTACTTGCATTGATGTTAGACTGGGTCAGTTACTGTAGAATAATTAGGATTTGTATGCACCATTCACTGAAGTTAGTTTTCAGTACTAGGAAACAAATATGTATTTCAAGTGGATGGATATTTCTGATTATAATCTTGTGAAAAGTGGATTATAAATCCACATACATGAACATGAATGAATTTAGAGAGTGTATATTAGACACATATATTTCATATTTTGAAAAATTTGCAGAGTATATCTATATCTATATCTATATCTATATCTATATCTATATATACACACACACACACACACACACACACACACACACACACACCACTCACAGACATTAAAAAGTACCAATATAAATGCCAATCGAAATTCATCAGTAAATATGTATCATCCACAAATGCAAAAATATTTATTTTACTGAACATGAGTTAATGTATAATGTTGTTCTACTAGGACGCTCTCCTACAGGTTGAATTTTTATTTCCAACAGCATTTAGGAGGAGTGAACTCTTCTCACAATTTGTATCTGCCAAGACAGCCACCTCACAAAAATGTACGTGTGATACCTGGTAGGATTCTATATATGCATATAAATATACATGTGTGAATAGGCTACAGAAAAGGGAAACAAGAATTCACATTTTTGTTAAGTTTAAAAACACATGGAGAATATTTCAATTAAAATTTGACTAGATTTATAACTCCTACCTTATATAATGCAAATGTCAAGTCCAACTATACAACATGTCTCCTCTGAAGTACTTGTATTTCTAATGTGTTGGATTAATTTTCTCCATTATATTAGGATGAATAATCTGAGTCTACTAGGTATGGGTTAGTGTCAGGGATTCAGTATTTCGAATGGAAAATTGGAAAATGAATCCAATGTGTATGTAAATATATGCTGCACAAATATCCTCCCGCTCTCATCCAGAACAATGCCTTGACATTACCTTCACCCCAAGTAAGACACAATTAGAGGAGAAGAGTTACAAAATCAGTGAATACATATCTGGAATGGAAAATGCTCAGGAGTTCACAACCTTGGAGGTGGTAGAGGAGTTTCCAAAACTAAGGGACAGGGTAAACACTCCACAAACATGGAGCTCTGCTGGCCTAAAAACTTTTTGAGAAACTGCCTCTGAGCTTCCACACTTGAAATATATGTAGTTTTCAGGAGATTTGGCTTCCTCTGTAGTGAGACCATCAAAGCTAGGTCTGCATCTATGTGACCTGGAGGACATGGTTTCTTATTTTCCAATGAACAAGATGAAGCAGTGCTGAATCCTCTCTTTGTAGGTAAACTGAGGCCACTGGGGACTAAGTGTCTCCCCGTGTGGACTGTGATGCCATTTGGTCTTCCTCCAATTTGTGGTGTTTTTGCTGCTGCACTGTGAGTTTGGTATTTGTTTCACGAAATACTAGGAGCTAAACTGGGACACAGTGCTGGAGGGAGTTCTGTCACGTGTGGTGGGTCAGGGTCTGCAAGAGAATGCACCAACTAGGCTCCTATCTCTTACAGCTTACCCCATTGCCCCCTTGTCCATATCAACATGATTCTTAATTTTCCTCTGAAAACTCTAGATATAACAAGATGCCTTTACATATAAGGGTCTGCTGGCTGTACCATGTCAGTTACAAGCCATTTGGAATCCAATGGTAGATCCACATGGCCCTACCACGGATGTTTTATCAAACACCTCCCCACCACTGCTCTAGACCCACTACTCAGCAGGCTCCAACTTACTGGCATCTCTGTTCTACACCATTTTCATGAAACTCAGTAAATCAAGGCACTGTCTGGTATACTCATAATCAGCAACTGGACATCCAATGTTTCTCCAGTGCCACCTAGTCATAGGAATTTCAAAAATTTCATGGTATTTATCTAGCCATTTTTCAAGCATATAGTTGGAGGCACTGTGGGTTTCAGTTCATTCAGCAATCATTAAATGGTGAGGAAGCTAATTTCAATGAAATCTCTGGAGAACTCTCACAGGCACGGCTTCCCAAAGAGTGGACAAAAGGTCACATTAGGACAGGCCCATTGAGGTCTACAATGTGAGGTCCATGTGTGTTTTGACTCTCAACTATGGCTGCCATTTCTTTAAGAATAAAATCATGTGATATCCTTGCTGAGATTCCCAGGCCTCTGTGGAAATCCACCCGGGGCCTAGGTCTGAGTTTCCAAGAGTGACTTTCATGCGTGGCCTCTTAAAATCCCAACAAAATTCATGGCAATGCTTCTCTGAGTTCAGTTCCAAAACCCAGTCTCTAAGGGGAATCACACCAGAGTTCAAGCCCACGTGGACCCAGTCATTTTTTCCAATGCCACACAAATGACCAAAATTAAAACCAAAACACTCCCACATGGCCCTCATCTTATTCCATATAGTCAATCATCTTAACCTCTGGCTGGAGGTTTCCATGAGGGGCGCAGCCCAGGACAGTGTCCAAAATCAGCTCGTTTGCACCTCATTTGCCTAAAGTCAGGGTAGCCTGGACACCGTTTCTGTGAACCAGGAGTGAACAAATAAGCCTGCCGTTAATACTTCTGTGTTTCTCCAATTTGAGGCTTACTGATTTTAGGTATCGATTCTTTAGGTGATTTAGAGTCATGTGAAAACACAAGCACCTCTGCAGGGCTTTGAAGAACTCATTTGACCCAAAAAATCCCTATTCTCATTTGATGGAGTGCAGGAACCTAACAGAGGAAGGCAAGAGACTTCATCCACAATGAATGAAATTTTTTGCCATTTTGGTTTTGGAAGCTCACATGGGATCATTCTTAAGATCCATCAGGTGCTGAGAATCTAAGTCACAGCCACACACAGGTCCAAGAGGCTGATAAAGACACATCCCTTTCCAAAGCAATTAAGCAAAGAGCCACAGGTGAGGCCCATTCATTTCCATTTGAAAACCGTTTTCTTCAGGCTTCACAAAGGGGTGGCCTGAGGCAAAGACCTTCCTGACATTCAGTGCAACACAACAATAAGTAAGCAAAAGGCCCAAAGCAGGGTTTCTGCACTGAGACTTTCCTGGTCACACTGATATCTGAGTTTTCTGAGATGCTCGCCATTCTCTTCAGCTATCCAGTACATGGCCATGTCACAGAGCTTGGAGGTGGTACATATTTTGGACACAAATCCATGAGCCTATTCTGGAGAGTGGCCAGAATTCAGGAAGAAAACAACAACTTAGAAAGATAGCAGGTGTTGCACATCGATAAGACAAGCTGCAGTCCATTCATATATTGGGCAGGATGAATTATGGGAAGATTTATACTAGACAGGACACATCCATTAATGCATTCTCTTTTCTAATGTCTACAACAACGGACACAGTGGGATACACAGAAACAGAAACACTCGTCGTGTCAAATGACTTAGTAGAAACTGTCCACTCCAAACCAAACAAACCACCTTTCCTATCTATTCTCAGAACATGAGACAAAACAACAAACCCACACCCACTCCCACAAAGGCACCTCCTTCCCCCAAGTAGGTCTGTGACTATCCGGAGTGTCCTCTGACTGGTGGGCCATACTATGTTCCCCCGAAATGGCCTGTCTTCTCTCAGATCTTGTTTCCTTGACCAACTCTGTGAAGATGTCAGGAAAAAGTGGTTAGCCACTACCTGTTTTCTCAGGAAAGGTCCATCTTCAGAGCTCTCCTGGCATTTGGCCATCCTCACATCATTAGGTACCAAGAAAACTGACTCTGTCCTTGGTAAATCCAAACAAGTGAGCCCACTGGGACTGGGACTGGGACTGCCTCTGGGTGCCTGGCTTCTTGGATACCAAGTTCAGAGAGTTCCATCACCAAGGAAATGAGGTATGTCACATTCTTTGGAACTGAATGAGGTCACTGCCTTGGCAACCACTTTGTCCTAACAGTTGCTTCCAAGGGTAACATAAGATGGAGGTTGCCCCTACTTCCTGTGACACTTTCATAAGGTAGAATGTATATCACCATTGGCACCCGGGAACAGCTCTCCACTCAGCCCTGGTTTGGTCCATCTTCTGTACAATAAGAAGAGACAGAGGCAGATTCAGACACATCCCTTCATCCTGACCAGGTTGTTAGCCATGGAAGATGACTTTTGCTCTCTCAGGTGCTTCAAACCTGCCTACAACTTCTCCAGGTATCATTTGTGCATGGACATTTGAGGTTCTCATCAGGTGGAAGGTCCCCAACTTTCCTGTATTGTAAGAACCACTCTGTCCCTGCTCTTCTGTAAAATGATTGAGGGAACAGTGTATACTTGGGGTTAAAAACAGGTTTGATTTGGGTTACGAGTGATTCTGTGTGATGAATAATGGTATTGGGAACCTGCAATATTTACAAGAATATAGAGGTGAAATATAAGTAGGAAAACAGAAATCTAGGTATGATTTGAAGCCCAGAAGGGTTTTGCCCTTAATTGGGATACTTAGCTTTGAATGATGTTCTGCAAAGATGCCTCAGATAATTCGATATACAATGGCATAGGACCTTGTACATTGGATGATTGAATTTAGAAGAGAACATCCAGTCAAAAAGGGATATTCAGTAGGATTAGGAAGATAGTCGGTAGGTTTAGGAAGAAGAGTGAGTATAGGATTTGGACCAAAAGTTCTTTAGCAATAGACTTTCGGTTGTTGAGTGAATGTAAATGTCAGCACATATGAAGAGTCAGTCACTATGTTGAACTGGGGAAAATATGTAGAAAAGCAGATATCAATAGAAACATTACGAAATCAGGCAAAGTATAAAGTGAGTGATAGAATTAGACATTTTCAACAGGGTTGAGTTTGAATATATAAATTAGGAAAAAAACAAATATGTAGTCACCAATAGGATTGACAATTGACAGCATTAGGCAACCTGGACATGGATGTTTTTAGAAATCCATGTTCACTTTCCATTTAGACTTTGGTACAATCATAAGTGTGACCTTTCCATTTTTTGTCCAGAATATTACTGTGATAATGAGGTGACATGAGTATTTCTTTCACCATTTCTGGGAGCAATATATTGAAGATGTAAAATGAGAATCGGGGGTACAAAGAGGTGTACCCTGTTTCTAGGAACATAGAGAAAAAGCATGAATAGACCATACTGTGAATAAATAATATAACTTTTTTGAACTTTAAATAATGAATTGAACTGATATCTGAAAAATTAAAGGAAATCGTATATTGATATACAATCATTCATTCCAACCAGGTATATATGTAATGGAAATATTAGTGTTTTGGTTTATCATGAAGAGTGTGTGAGTTTTGCTTCAAAATGATTATGGAAATTCAAAATAATGTGTTTGGAAAGAAGTCTCATGAAAAGACCAGTCAAGAAACCCTGACAATACATGTGTTCTGAAGCAAGAAGTGGTGAAAGTTGAAACAAATGCTTATTAATTTGTGAACTTGTGGATGAAATGTATATCCTGTGATGTGCAAAAACTGAAGAAACAATAATGTACCAGTGTGGAATACAAATGAATGACAAATTACATATCATGTCCCATAGAAGTCTACTTGCATTGATGTTAGACTGGGTCAGTTACTGTAGAATAATTAGGATTTGTATGCACCATTCACTGAAGTTAGTTTTCAGTACTAGGAAACAAATATGTTTTTCAAGTGGATGGATATTTCTGATTATAATCTTGTGAAAAGTGGATTATAAATCCACATACATGAACATGAATGAATTTAGAGAGTGTATATTAGACACATATATTTCATATTTTGAAAAATTTGCAGAGTATATCTATATCTATATCTATATCTATATCTATATATACACACACACACACACACACACACACACACACAACACTCACAGACATTAAAAAGTACCAATATAAATGCCAATCGAAATTCATCAGTAAATATGTATCATCCACAAATGCAAAAATATTTATTTTACTGAACATGAGTTAATGTATAATGTTGTTCTACTAGGACGCTCTCCTATAGGTTGAATTTTCATTTCCAACAGCATTTAGGAGGAGTGAACTCTTCTCACAATTTGTATCTGCCAAGACAGCCACCTCACAAAAATGTACGTGTGATACCTGGTAGGATTCTATATATGCATATAAATATACATGTGTGAATAGGCTACAGAAAAGGGAAACAAGAATTCACATTTTTGTTAAGTTTAAAAACACATGGAGAATATTTCAATTAAAATTTGACTAGATTTATAACTCCTACCTTATATAATGCAAATGTCAAGTCCAACTATACAACATGTCTCCTCTGAAGTACTTGTATTTCTAATGTGTTGGATTAATTTTCTCCATTATATTAGGATGAATAGTCTGAGTCTACTAGGTATGGGTTAGTGTCAGGGATTCAGTATTTCGAATGGAAAATTGGAAAATGAATCCAATGTGTATGTAAATATATGCTGCACAAATATCCTCCCGCTCTCATACAGAACAATGCCTTGACATTACCTTCACCCCAAGTAAGACACAATTAGAGGAGAAGAGTTACAAAATCAGTGAATACATATCTGGAATGGAAAATGCTCAGGAGTTCACAACCTTGGAGGTGGTAGAGGAGTTTCCAAAACTAAGGGACAGGGTAAACACTCCACAAACATGGAGCTCTGCTGGCCTAAAAACTTTTTGAGAAACTGCCTCTGAGCTTCCACACTTGAAATATATGTAGTTTTCAGGAGATTTGGCTTCCTCTGTAGTGAGACCATCAAAGCTAGGTCTGCATCTATGTGACCTGGAGGACATGGTTTCTTATTTTCCAATGAACAAGATGAAGCAGTGCTGAATCCTCTCTTTGTAGGTAAACTGAGGCCACTGGGGACTAAGTGTCTCCCCGTGTGGACTGTGATGCCATTTGGTCTTCCTCCAATTTGTGGTGTTTTTGCTGCTGCACTGTGAGTTTGGTATTTGTTTCACGAAATACTAGGAGCTAAACTGGGACACAGTGCTGGAGGGAGTTCTGTCACGTGTGGTGGGTCAGGGTCTGCAAGAGAATGCACCAACTAGGCTCCTATCTCTTACAGCTTACCCCATTGCCCCCTTGTCCATATCAACATGATTCTTAATTTTCCTCTGAAAACTCTAGATATAACAAGATGCCTTTACATATAAGGGTCTGCTGGCTGCACCATGTCAGTTACAAGCCATTTGGAATCCAATGGTAGATCCACATGGCCCTACCACGGATGTTTTATCAAACACCTCCCCACCACTGCTCTAGACCCACTACTCAGCAGGCTCCAACTTACTGGCATCTCTGTTCTACACCATTTTCATGAAACTCAGTAAATCAAGGCACTGTCTGGTATACTCATGATCAGCAACTGGACATCCAATGTTTCTCCAGTGCCACCTGCTCATAGGAATTTCAAAAATTTCATGGTATTTATCTAGCCATTTTTCAAGCATATAGTTGGAGGCACTGTGGGTTTCAGTTCATTCAGCAATCATTAAATGGTGAGGAAGCTAATTTCAATGAAATCTCTGGAGAACTCTCACAGGCACGGCTTCCCAAAGAGTGGACAAAAGGTCACATTAGGACAGGCCCATTGAGGTCTACAATGTGAGGTCCATGTGTGTTTTGACTCTCAACTATGGCTGCCATTTCTTTAAGAATAAAATCATGTGATATCCTTGCTGAGATTCCCAGGCCTCTGTGGAAATCCACCCGGGGCCTAGGTCTGAGTTTCCAAGAGCGACTTTCATGCGTGGCCTCTTAAAATCCCAACAAAATTCATGGCAATGCTTCTCTGAGTTCAGTTCCAAAACCCAGTCTCTAAGGGGAATCACACCAGAGTTCAAGCCCACGTGGACCCAGTCATTTTTTCCAATGCCACACAAATGACCAAAATTAAAACCAAAACACTCCCACATGGCCCTCATCTTATTCCATATAGTCAATCATCTTAACCTCTGGCTGGAGGTTTCCATGAGGGGCGCAGCCCAGGACAGTGTCCAAAATCAGCTCGTTTGCACCTCATTTGCCTAAAGTCAGGGTAGCCTGGACACCGTTTCTGTGAACCAGGAGTGAACAAATAAGCCTGCCGTTAATACTTCTGTGTTTCTCCAATTTGAGGCTTACTGATTTTAGGTATCGATTCTTTAGGTGATTTAGAGTCATGCGAAAACACAAGCACCTCTGCAGGGCTTTGAAGAACTCATTTGACCCAAAGAATCCCTATTCTCATTTGATGGAGTGCAGGAACCTAACAGAGGAAGGCAAGAGACTTCATCCACAATGAATGAAATTTTTTGCCATTTTGGTTTTGGAAGCTCACATGGGATCATTCTTAAGATCCATCAGGTGCTGAGAATCTAAGTCACAGCCACACACAGGTCCAAGAGGCTGATAAAGACACATCCCTTTCCAAAGCAATTAAGCAAAGAGCCACAGGTGAGGCCCATTCATTTCCATTTGAAAACCGTTTTCTTCAGGCTTCACAAAGGGGTGGCCTGAGGCAAAGACCTTCCTGACATTCAGTGCAACACAACAATAAGTAAGCAAAAGGCCCAAAGCAGGGTTTCTGCACTGAGACTTTCCTGGTCACACTGATATCTGAGTTTTCTGAGATGCTCGCCATTCTCTTCAGCTATCCAGTACATGGCCATGTCACAGAGCTTGGAGGTGGTACATATTTTGGACACAAATCCATGAGCCTATTCTGGAGAGTGGCCAGAATTCAGGAAGAAAACAACAACTTAGAAAGATAGCAGGTGTTGCACATCGATAAGACAAGCTGCAGTCCATTCATATATTGGGCAGGATGAATTATGGGAAGATTTATACTAGACAGGACACATCCATTAATGCATTCTCTTTTCTAATGTCTACAACAACGGACACAGTGGGATACACAGAAACAGAAACACTCGTCGTGTCAAATGACTTAGTAGAAACTGTCCACTCCAAACCAAACAAACCGCCTTTCCTATCTATTCTCAGAACATGAGACAAAACAACAAACCCACACCCACTCCCACAAAGGCACCTCCTTCCCCCAAGTAGGTCTGTGACTATCCGGAGTGTCCTCTGACTGGTGGGCCATACTATGTTCCCCCGAAATGGCCTGTCTTCTCTCAGATCTTGTTTCCTTGACCAATTCTGTGAAGATGTCAGGAAAAAGTGGTTAGCCACTACCTGTTTTCTCAGGAAAGGTCCATCTTCAGAGCTCTCCTGGCATTTGGCCATCCTCACATCATTAGGTACCAAGAAAACTGACTCTGTCCTTGGTAAATCCAAACAAGTGAGCCCACTGGGACTGGGACTGGGACTGCCTCTGGGTGCCTGGCTTCTTGGATACCAAGTTCAGAGAGTTCCATCACCAAGGAAATGAGGTATGTCACATTCTTTGGAACTGAATGAGGTCACTGCCTTGGCAACCACTTTGTCCTAACAGTTGCTTCCAAGGGTAACATAAGATGGAGGTTGCCCCTACTTCCTGTGACACTTTCATAAGGTAGAATGTATATCACCATTGGCACCCGGGAACAGCTCTCCACTCAGCCCTGGTTTGGTCCATCTTCTGTACAATAAGAAGAGACAGAGGCAGATTCAGACACATCCCTTCATCCTGACCAGGTTGTTAGCCATGGAAGATGACTTTTGCTCTCTCAGGTGCTTCAAACCTGCCTACAACTTCTCCAGGTATCATTTGTGCATGGACATTTGAGGTTCTCATCAGGTGGAAGGTCCCCAACTTTCCTGTATTGTAAGAACCACTCTGTCCCTGCTCTTCTGTAAAATGATTGAGGGAACAGTGTATACTTGGGGTTAAAAACAGGTTTGATTTGGGTTACGAGTGATTCTGTGTGATGAATAATGGTATTGGGAACCTGCAATATTTACAAGAATATAGAGGTGAAATATAAGTAGGAAAACAGAAATCTAGGTATGATTTGAAGCCCAGAAGGGTTTTGCCCTTAATTGGGATACTTAGCTTTGAATGATGTTCTGCAAAGATGCCTCAGATAATTCGATATACAATGGCATAGGACCTTGTACATTGGATGATTGAATTTAGAAGAGAACATCCAGTCAAAAAGGGATATTCAGTAGGATTAGGAAGATAGTCGGTAGGTTTAGGAAGAAGAGTGAGTATAGGATTTGGACCAAAAGTTCTTTAGCAATAGACTTTCGGTTGTTGAGTGAATGTAAATGTCAGCACATATGAAGAGTCAGTCACTATGTTGAACTGGGGAAAATATGTAGAAAAGCAGATATCAATAGAAACATTACGAAATCAGGCAAAGTATAAAGTGAGTGATAGAATTAGACATTTTCAACTGGGTTGAGTTTGAATATATAAATTAGGAAAAAAACAAATATGTAGTCACCAATAGGATTGACAATTGACAGCATTAGGCAACCTGGACATGGATGTTTTTAGAAATCCATGTTCACTTTCCATTTAGGCTTTGGTACAATCATAAGTGTGACCTTTCCATTTTTTGTCCAGAATATTACTGTGATAATGAGGTGACATGAGTATTTCTTTCACCATTTCTGGGAGCAATATATTGAAGATGTAAAATGAGAATCGGGGGTACAAAGAGGTGTACCCTGTTTCTAGGAACATAGAGAAAAAGCATGAATAGACCATACTGTGAATAAATAATATAACTTTTTTGAACTTTAAATAATGAATTGAACTGATATCTGAAAAATTAAAGGAAATCGTATATTGATATACAATCATTCATTCCAACCAGGTATATATGTAATGGAAATATTAGTGTTTTGGTTTATTATGAAGAGTGTGTGAGTTTTGCTTCAAAATGATTATGGAAATTCAAAATAATGTGTTTGGAAAGAAGTCTCATGAAAAGACCAGTCAAGAAACCCTGACAATACATGTGTTCTGAAGCAAGAAGTGGTGAAAGTTGAAACAAATGCTTATTAATTTGTGAACTTGTGGATGAAATGTATATCCTGTGATGTGCAAAAACTGAAGAAACAATAATGTACCAGTGTGGAATACAAATGAATGACAAATTACATATCATGTCCCATAGGAGTCTACTTTCGTTGATGTAAGACTGGGTCAGTTACTGTAGAATAATTAGGATTTGTATGCACCATTCACTGAAGTTAGTTTTCAGTACTAGGAAACAAATATGTATTTCAGGTGGATGAATATTTCTGATTATTATCTTGTGAAAAGTGGATTATAAATCCACATACATGAACATGAATGAATTTAGAGAGTGTATATTAACAACATATATTTCATATTTTGAAAAATTTGGAGAGTATATCTATATCTATATCTATATATATATACACACACACACATACACACACACACACACACACACAACTCACAGACATGAAAAATACCAATATAAATGCCAATCGAAATTCATCAGTAAATATGTATCATCCACAAATGCAAAAATATTTATTTTACTGAACATGAGTTAATGTATAATGTTGTTCTACTAGGACGCTCTCCTATAGGTTGAATTTTCATTTCCAACAGCATTTAGGAGGAGTGAACTCTTCTCACAATTTGTATCTGCCAAGACAGCCACCTCACAAAAATGTACATGTGATACCTGGTAGGATTCTATATATGCATATAAATATACATGTGTGAATAGGCTACAGAAAAGGGAAACAAGAATTCACATATTTGTTAAGTTTAAAAACACATGGAGAATATTTCAATTAAAATTTGACTAGATTTATAACTCCTACCTTATATAATGCAAATGTCAAGTCCAACTATACAACATGTCTCCTCTGAAGTACTTGTATTTCTAATGTGTTGGGTTAATTTTCTCCATTATATTAGGATGAATAGTCTGAGTCTACTAGGTATGGGTTAGTGTCAGGGATTCAGTATTTCGAATGGAAAATTGGAAAATAAATCCAATGTGTATGTAAATATATGCTGCACAAATATCCTCCCGCTCTCATCCAGAACAATGCCTTGACATTACCTTCACCCCAAGTAAGACACAATTAGAGGAGAAGAGTTACAAAATCAGTGAATACATATCTGGAATGGAAAAAGCTCAGGAGTTCACAACCTTGGAGGTGGTAGAGGAGTTTCCAAAACTAAGGGATAGGGTAAACACTCCACAAACATGGAGCTCTGCTGACCTAAAAACTTTTTGAGAAACTGCCTCTGAGCTTCCACACTTGAAATATATGTTGTTTTCAGGAGATTTGGCTTCCTCTGTAGTGAGACCATCAAAGCTGGGTCTGCATCTATGTGACCTGGAGGACATGGTTTCTTATTTTCCAATGAACAAGATGAAGCAGTGCTGAATCCTCTCTTTGTATGTAAACTGAGGCCACAAGGGACTAAGTGTCTCCCCGTGTGGACTGTGAAGCCATTTGGTCCTCCTCCACTTTTTGTGGTGTTTTTGCTGCTGCACTGTGAGTTTGGTATTTGTTTCACGAAATACTATTAGCTAACCTGGGACACAGTGCTGGAGGGAGTTCTGTCACGTGTGGTGGGTCAGGGTCTGCAAGAGAATGCACCAACTAGGCTCCTATCTCTCACAGCTTGCCCCATTGCCCCCTTGTCCATATCAACATGATTCTTAATTTTCCTCTGAAAACTCTCCATATAACAATATGCCTTTACATATAAGGGTCTGCTGGCTGCACCATGTCAGTAACAAGCCATTTGGAATCCAATGGTAGATCCACATGGCCCTACCACGGATGTTTTATCAAACACCTCCCCACCAATGCTCTAGACCCACTACTCAGCAGGCTCCAACTTACTGGCATCTCTGTTCTACACCATTTTCATGAAACTCAGTAAATCAAGGCACTGTCTGGTATACTCATGATCAGCAACAGGACATCCAATGTTTCTCCAGTGCCACCTGGTCATAGGAAATTCAAAAATTTCATGGTATTTATCTAGCCATTTTTCAAGCATGAAGTTGGAGGCACTGTGGGTTTCAGTTCATTCAGCAAACATTAAATGGTGAGGAAGCTCATTTCAATGAAATCTCTGGAGAACTCTCACAGGCACGGCTTCCCAAAGAGTGGACAAAAGGTCACATTAGGCCAGGCCCATTGAGGTCTACAATGTGAGGTCCATGTGTGTTTTGACTCTCAACTATGGCTGCCATTTCTTTAAGAATAAAATCATGTGATATCCTTGCTGAGATTCCCAGGCCTCTGTGGAAATCCATCCGGGGCCTAGGTCTCAGTTTCCAAGAGCGACTTTCATGCGTGGCCTCTTAAAATCCCAACAAAATTCATGGCAATGCTTCTCTGAGTTCATTTCCAAAATCCCAGTCTCTAAGGGGAATCACACCAGAGTTCAAGCCCACGTGGACCCAGTCATTTTTTCCAATGCCACACAAATGACCAAAATTAAAACCAAAACACTCCCACATGGCCCTCATCTTATTCCATATAGTCAATCATCTTAACCTCTGGCTGGAGGTTTCCATGAGGGGCGCAGCCCAAGACAGTGTCCAAAATCAGCTCATTTGCCCCTCATTTGCCTAAAGTCAGGGTAGCCGGGACACCGTTTCTGTGAACCAGGAGTGAACAAATAAGCCTGCCGTTAATACTTCTGTGTTTCTCCAATTTGAGGCCTACTGATTTTAGGTATCGATTCTTTAGGTGATTTAGAGTCATGCGAAAACACAAGCACCTCTGCAGGGCTTTGAAGAACTCATTTGACCCAAGGAATCCCTATTCTCATTTGATGGAGTGCAGGAACCTAACAGAGGAAGGCAAGAGACTTCATCCACAATGAATGAAATTTTTTGCCATTTTGGTTTTGGAAGCTCACATGGGATCATTCTTAAGATCCATCAGGTGCTGAGAATCTAAGTCACAGCCACACACAGGTCCAAGAGGCTGATAAAGACACATCCCTTTCCAAAGCATTAAGCAAAGAGCCACAGGTGAGGCCCATTCATTTCCATTTGAAAACCGTTTTCTTCAGGCTTCACAAAGGGGTGGCCTGAGGCAAAGACCTTCCTGACATTCAGTGCAACACAACAATAAGTAAGCAAAAGGCCCAAAGCAGGGTTTCTGCACTGAGACTTTCCTGGTCACACTGATATCTGAGTTTTCTGAGATGCTCGCCATTCTCTTCAGCTATCCAGTACATGGCCATGTCACAGAGCTTGGATTTGGTACATATTTTGGACACAAATCCATGAGCCTATTCTGGAGAGCGGCCAGAATTCAGGAAGAAAACAACAACTTAGAAAGATAGCAGGTGTTGCACATCCATAAGACAAGCTGCAGGCCATTCATATATTGGGCAGGATGAATTATGGGAAGATTTATACTAGACAGGACACATTAATTAATGCATTCTCTTTTCTAATGTCTACAACAACGGACACAGTGGGATACACAGAAACATTGGCCGTGTCAAATGACTTACTAGAAACTGTCCACTCCAAACCAAACAAACCACCTTTCCTATCTATTCTCAGAACATGAGACAAAACAACAAACCCACACCCACTCCCACAAAGGCACCTCCTTCCCCCAAGTAGGTCTGTGACTATCCGGAGTGTCCACTGACTGGTGGGCCATACTATGTTCCCCCGAAATGGCCTGTCTTCTCTCAGATCTTGTTTCCTTGACCAACTCTGTGAAGATGTCAGGAAAAAGTGGTTAGCCACTACCTGTTTTCTCAGGAAAGGTCCATCTTCAGAGCTCTCCTGGCATTTGGCCATCCTCACATCATTAGATACCAAGAAAACTGACTCTGTCCTTGGTAAATCCAAACAAGTGAGCCCACTGGGACTGGGACTGGGACTGCCTCTGGGTGCCTGGCTTCTTGGATACCAAGTTCAGAGAGTTCCATCACCAAGGAAATGAGGTATGTCACATTCTTTGGAACTGAATGAGGTCACTGCCTTGGCAACCACTTTGTCCTAACAGTTGCTTCCAAGGGTAACATAAGATGGAGGTTGCCCCTACTTCCTGTGATACTTTCATAAGGTAGAATGTATATCAACCATTGGCACCCGGGAACAGCTCTCCACTCAGGCCTGGTTTGGTCCATCTTCTCTACAATAATAAGAGAGAGATTCAGATTCAGACACATCCCTTCATCCTGACCAGGTTGTTTGCCATGGAAGATGACTTTTGCTCTCTCAGGTGCTTCATACCTGCCTACAACTTCTCCAGGTATCATTTGTGCATGGACATTTGAGGTTCTCATCAGGTGGAAGGTCCCCAACTTTCTTGTAATGTAAGAACCACTCTGTCCCTGCTCTTCTGTAAAATGATTGAGGAAACAGTGTATACTTGGGGTTAAAAACAGGTTTGATTTGGGTTACGTGTGATTCTGTGTGATGAGTGATGGTATTGGGAACCTGCAATATTTACAAGAATATAGAGGTGAAATGTAAGTAGGAAAACAGAAATCTAGGTATGATTTGAAGCCCTGAAGGGTTTTGCCCTTGATTGGGATACTTAGCTTTGAATTATGTTCTGCAAAGATGCCTCAGATAATTCGATATACAATGGCATAGGACCTTGTAAATTGGATGATTGAATTTAGAAGAGAACATCCAGTCAAAAAGGGATATTCAGAAGGATTAGGAAGATAGTCGGTAGGTTTAGGAAGAAGAGTGAGTATAGGATTTGGACCAAAAGTTCTTTAGCAATAGACTTTCGGTTGTAGAGTGAATGTAAATGTCAGCACATATGAAGAGTCAGTCACTATGTTGAACTGGGGAAAATATGTAGAAAAGCAGATATCAATAGAAACATTACGAAATCAGGCAAAGTATAAAGTGAGTGATAGAATTAGACATTTTCAACAGGGTTGAGTTTGAATATATAAATTAGGAAAAAACAAATATGTAGTCACCAATAGGATTGACAATTGACAGCATTAGGCAACCTGGACATGGATGTATTTAGAAATCCATGTTCAATTTCCATTTAGGCTTTGGTACAATCATAAGTGTGACCTTTCCATTTTTTGTCCAGAATATTACTGTGATAATGAGGTGACATGAGTATTTCTTTCACCATTTCTGGGAGCAATATATTCAAGATGTAAAATGAGAATCGGGGGTACAAAGAGGTGTACCCTGTTTCTAGGAACATAGAGAAAAAGCATGAATAGACCATACTGTGAATAAATAATATAACTTTTTTGAACTTTAAATAATGAATTAACTGATATCTGAAAAATTAAAGGAAATCGTATATTGATATACAATCATTCATTCCAACCAGGTATATATGTAATGGAAATATTAGTGTTTTGGTTTATTATGAAGAGTGTGTGAGTTTTGCTTCAAAATGATTATGGAAATTCAAAATAATGTGTTTGGAAAGAAGTCTCATGAAAAGACCAGTCAAGAAACCCTGACAATACATGTGTTCTGAAGCAAGATGATTAAAGTTGAAACAAATGCTTATTAATTTGTGAACTTGTGGATGAAATGTATATCCTGTGATGTGCAAAAACTGAAGAAACAATAATGTACCAGTGTCGAATACAAATGAATGACAAATTACATATCATGTCCCATAGGAGTCTACTTGCATTGATGTTAAACTAGGTCAGTTACTGTAGAATAATTAGGATGTGTATGCACCATTCACTGAAGTTAGTTTTCAGTACTAGGAAACAAATATTTCAGGTCGATGAATATTTCTGATTATAATCTTGTGAAAAGTGGATTATAAATCCACATACATGAACATGAATGAATTTAGAGTGTGTATATTAGACACATATATTTCATATTTTGAAAAATTTGGAGAGTATATCTATATCTATATCTATATCTATATATATATACACACACACACACACACACACACACACACACACACACAACACTCACAGACATTAAAAAGTACCAATATAAATGCCAATCGAAATTCATCAGTAAATATGTATCATCCACAAATGCAAAAATATTTATTTTACTGAACATGAGTTAATGTATAATGTTGTTCTACTAGGACTCTCTCCTATAGGTTGAATTTTCATTTCCAACAGCATTTAGGATGAGTGAACTCTTCTCACAATTTGTATCTGCCAAGACCGCCATCTCACAAAAATGTACGTGTGATACCTGGTAGGATTCTATATATGCATATAAATATACATGTGTGAATAGGCTACAGAAAAGGGAAACAAGAATTCACATATTTGTTAAGTTTAAAAACACATGGAGAATATTTCAATTAAAATTTGACTAGATTTATAACTCCTACCTTATATAATGCAAATGTCAAGTCCAACTATACAACATGTCTCTGGAGAACCTTTGGATGTCCTGTTGTTTATCATGAGTATACTAGACAGTGCCTTGATTGACTGTGTTTCATGAAAATCGTCTAGAACAGACATGCCAGTAAGTTGGTGCCTGCTGAGTAGTGTGCCTAGACCAGTGGTGTGTATGTGTGTCATAATACATCTCTGATGTGGCCATATGGATTTGCCATTGGCTTCCAAATGGCTTGTGACAGACATGGTGAGGTCAGCAGACACTAATATGTAAGGGCGTCTTGTTATATGGAGAGGTTTCATGGCAATGTTAAGAATCAGGTTGCAATAGACAAGGGAAAAAGCTATGTGGGATAGAAGCCTGGTTGGTGCATTCTCCTGCAGACCCTGACCCACCGCATGTGGCAGAACTCCATCCAGCACTGTGTCCCTTTTGAACTCCTTGTATTTCGTGAAGCAAATACCAAACTCCCAATGCAGGAGAAAGAAAAACCATGAAAAAGTGGAGGATGACCAAATGGCTTCACAGCCCAGATGGGGAGAGACTTAGCACACACTGGTCACATTTTACTTAAAAGAGAGAATTCACCACTGCTGCCTCATGTTCATTAGAAAATAAGAAACCATGTCCTCCAGGTCACATAGAATCAGACCCAGCTTTGATGGTCTCACGACAAAGGAAGCTAAAGCTCCTGAAAACAACATATATTTCAAGTGCCCAACCTCAGAGGCAGTTTATCAAGAAGTCCTTTAGGCCAGCAGACCTCCATGTTTGTGGAGTTTTTAACCTGTCCCTTACTTATGGAAACTTCTCTACCACATCCAAGGTTGTGAACTCCTGAGCATTTTCCATTCCAGTTATATATTCACAGATTTTATAACTCTTCTCCACTAATTGTGTCTTACTTGGGGCGAAGGTAATGTCAAGGCATTGTTCTGGATGAGAGAGGGAAAATATTTTGTGTAGCACATATTTCATAGACATTGGATTCTTTTTCCTAATTTCCATTCAAAATACTGAATCCCTGACACTAACACATACCCTACTAGACTCTGACTACTAATCCTAATATGATGGAGAAAAATAACCCAAATAGAACAGAAATACAAGCAGGTCAGAGGAGGCATGGTGTATTTTTGAACTTTTCTTTTGCATAATAAATGGTGGGTGTTATAAATCTAGTGAATTTTTATTTGGAATAGTTTTTCATGTGTTTTTAAAATTAACAAATATGTGAATTCCTGCCTCCCTTTCTCTGTAGCCTATACAGCACATGTATTTTTATATGTACATATAGAATCCTACCTGGTATCACACGTACATTTTTGTGAGGTTGCTGACTCGGCAGATATAAATTGTGTGAAGAGACTACCCCTCTTAAACGCTGTTGGAACTAAAAATTCAACCTATGGGTGAGCTTCCTAGTACAACAACATTATACATAATTCCATGTTCAGTAAAGTATATATTTTTGCATCAGTAGATGTTATATATTTCATTATAAATTTCATTTGGCATATATTGCTACTTTTTTATGTTTCTCTGTGTGTTTTTTTTTGGTATATATATATATATATATATATATATATATATATATATATATATATATATATGTATATATATATATATATACTCTCCTGATTTATCAAAACATGAAATATATGTGTCTTATATACACTCTCTACATTCATACATTCATTCATGTTCATGCATGAGGAAATATAATCAACTTTTCTCAAGATTATTCTTGGAAATATTCATCCACCTGAAATACATATTTGTTTCCTTGTACTGACAACTCACTTCTGTTAATGGTGCATACAAATCCTAATAATTCTACAGTATCTGACCCAGTTTAACATCAATGCAAGTTGATGCCTATGGGACATGATGTGTATTTTGACGTTCATTTATATTCAACACTGCTACATTAATATTTCTGCAGTTTTTGCACATCATAGGATATATATTTCATCCACAAGTTCACAACTTTATAGGTATTTTTTCACTTTTAATCATTTCCTGCTTCAGAACACATGTATTCCTCCCGGTTTCTTGACTGGTCTTTTCATGAGACTTCTCTGCAAACACATTTTTTTTTTTAATTTCATAATCAGTTTTGAAGCAAAACTCACACACTTTTCATGATAAACCGTAAATCTAATATCACCATTAGATGCATAACTGTTTGGAATGAATGATTGTATATCAATATTAGGTTTCCTGTATATTTTCAGAAATCAATTCAATCCATTATTTAAAGTTCGAACCAGTTATATTATTTATTCACAGTATGGTCTATTCATGCATTATCTCTATATTCATAGGCACAAGGTACACCTATTTGTACCCCCAATTAATTTATACGTCTTCAAAATATTGCTTTCCTACATATTTTACCCAGTTCATCATTGTGACTGACTCTTCACATGTGCTGACATTTACATTCACTCTCTACCTGAAACCCTATTGCTAAAGAACTTTTGGTCCAAATCCTATACTCACTCTTTTATCGAAACCAACCGACTATTTTCCTAATCCTACTGAATATCCCTTTTTGACTGGATGTTCTCTTCCACATTCAATCATCCAAATTAGAAGGTCCTATGCCATAGTATATTGATTTAACTGAGACAACTGTGCAGGACATAAATCAATGCTAAGTATCCCAATCAAGGGCCCAATGCCCTTCTGGGCTTCAAAACTTACCTAGATTTCTGTTTTCATACTTATATATTTCACCTATATATTCTTATAAATATCGCAGGTTCCTAATACAAATATTCATTCCAGAGAATGATTCCTAACCCAAATTGAACATGTTATTAACCCTAACCATACACTTTTCCCTCAATCTAATTTTACAGAAGAGCAGGGACAGAGTTGGTCTTACAATACAGGAATATAGGCGATCTTCCAGCTGCTGAAAACCTAAAAGGTCCATGCTGAAATGATCCTTGGAAAAGATGTAGGCAGCTATGAAGGACATGAGAGAGCAAAAGTCATCTTCCATGGCAAACAACCTGGTCAGGTTGATGGGATGTGTCTGAATTAGCCTCTCTCTTCCTAATGTAGAGAAGATGGACCAAACCATGCCTGTGTGGAGAGCTGTTCCCCTGTGCCTATGGTTGATATACCATTCTAACATATGACTGAGTCACAGCAAGTAGAGGCAGCCTCCATCTTTTGGGAACCATGTAAGCAACTGTTAAAACAAAGTGGTTTCCAAGGCAGTGACTTCATTCAGTTCTTGAAGAAAGTGACATCACCTTACAGTTTTGGTAATGAAAGTCTGTGATCTTGGGATCCAGGAAACCAGGCACACAGAGTCAAACCCACTCCATGTACCAGTGGGCTCACTTGTTTGGATTTAACAAGACAGAGTCACTCTTTCTTTGTACCTACTGATGTGAGGACAGCCAAATGCCTGGAAACTATGAAGACTGGCCTTTCCAGAGAAAGCAGGTAGTTTCTCACCATGGGCTCCTGACAACTTCACAGAGTTGGCCAAAGAGACCAGATTGGAGACAGGACACGCCATTTTGGGGGAACATAGTATGGCCCACAAGTCAGAGGACACTCCGGATAGTCACAGACCTACTTGGGGAAAGGAGGTGACTTTTTGGGTGTGAGTGTGAGTTTGTGGTTTTGTCTCATGTTCTGAGAATAGTTAGGAAAGCTGGTTTGTTTGTTTTGGAGTGGACTGTGTCTAGTAAGTCCTTTGACAAGGTGAGTGTTTCTGTGTCTATATATCATACTGTGTCTGTGATTGTAGACATTAGAAAAGAGAATGCATCAATGGATGTGTCCTGTCTACGAGAAAGCTTCAAAGCATTCATCCTGTGCAATTTATGAATGGACTGCAGCTTGCCGTATGGATGGGCAACTCCTGCTATCTTTCTAAATTCCTGTTTTCTTCCTGAATTCTGGACACTCTCCAGAATACGCTCATGATTTTGTGTCCAAGATATGTACCACCTCAATCTCTGTGACATGGCCATGTACTGGATAGCTGATGGGAATGGTGAGTATCTCAGAAAACTCAGATATCAGTATGCCCAAGAAAGTCTCAGTGGAGAAACCCTGCTTTGGGCCTTTTGCTTACCTATTCTGTTGCCCTGAATGTCAGGAAGGTCTTTGCCTCAGGCCACACTTTGTGAAGCCTGCAGAAAATAGTTTTCAAATGGAAATGAATGGTCCTTACCTGTGCCTCTTTGCTTAATTGCTTTGGAAATGGATGTTTCTGAATCAGCCTCTCGGCCCTATGTGAGGCTGTGGCTTAGATTCACAGCACATGATGGGTCTAAAGAAAAATCCCATGTGTGAATCCAAAACCAAAATGGACAAAAGAGCTGTCAGAGTGGTTCTTACAATACAGGAAAGTTGGGGACCTTCCACCTGATGAGAACCTCAAATGTCCATGCACAAATGATACCTGGAGAAGTTGTAGGCAGGTATGAAGCACCTGAGAGAGCAAAAGTCATCTTCCATGGCAAACAACCTGGTCAGGATGAAGGGATGTGTCTGAATCTGAATCTCTCTCTTCTTATTGTAGAGAAGATGGACCAAACCAGGCCTGAGTGGAGAGCTGTTCCCGGGTGCCAATGGTTGATATACATTCTATCTTATGAAAGTGTCACAGGAAGTAGGGGCAACCTCCATCTTATGTTACCCTTGGAAGCAACTGTTAGGACAAAGTGGTTGCCAAGGCAGTGACCTCATTCAGTTTCAAAGAATGTGACATACCTCATTTCCTTGGTGATGGAACTCTCTGAACTTGGTATCCAAGAAGCCAGGCACCCAGAGGCAGTCCCAGTCCCAGTCCCAGTGGGCTCACTTGTTTGGATTTACCAAGGACAGAGTCAGTTTTCTTGGTATCTAATGATGTGAGGATGGCCAAATGCCAGGAGAGCTCTGAAGATGGACCTTTCCTGAGAAAACAGGTAGTGGCTAACCACTTTTTCCTGACATCTTCACAGAGTTGGTCAAGGAAACAAGATCTGAGAGAAGACAGGCCATTTCGGGGGAACATAGTATGGCCCACCAGTCAGTGGACACTCCGGATAGTCACAGACCTACTTGGGGGAAGGAGGTGCCTTTGTGGGAGTGGGTTTGGGTTTGTTGTTTTGTCTCATGTTCTGAGAATAGATAGAAAAGGCGGTTTGTTTGGTTTGGAGTGGACAGTTTCTAGTAAGTCATTTGACACGGCGAGTGTTTCTGTTTCTGTGTATCCCACTGTGTCCGTTGTTGTAGACATTAGAAAAGAGAATGCATTAATGGATGTGTCCTGTCTAGTATAAATCTTCCCATAATTCATCCTGCCCAATATATGAATGGACTGCAGCTGGTCTTATCGATGTGCAACACCTGCTATCTTTCTAAGTTGTTGTTTTCTTCCTGAATTCTGGCCACTCTCCAGAATAGGCCCATGGATTTGTGTCCAAAATATGTACCACCTCCAAGCTCTGTGACATGGCCATGTACTGGATAGCTGAAGAGAATGGCGAGCATCTCAGAAAACTCAGATATCAGTGTGACCAGGAAAGTCTCAGTGCAGAAACCTTGCTTTGGGCCTTTTGCTTACTTATTGTTGTGTTGCACTGAATGTCAGGAAGGTCTTTGCCTCAGGCCACCCCTTTGTGAAACCTGAAAAAACAGTTTTCTAATGGAAATGAATGGGCCTCACCTGTGGCTCTTTGCTTAATTGCTTTGGAAAGGGATGTGTCTTTATCAGCCTCTTGGACCTGTGTGTGGCTGTGACTTAGATTCTCAGCACCTGATTGATCTTAAGAATGATCCCATGTGAGCTTCCAAAACCAAAATGGCAAAAAATATCATTCATTGTGCATGAAGTCTCTTGCCTTCCTCTGTTAGGTTCCTGCACTTCATCAAATGAGAATAGGGATTCGTTGGGTCAAATGAGTTCTTCAAAGCCCTGCAGAGGTGCTTGTGTTTTCGCATGACTCACCTAAACAATCGATACCTAAAATCAGTAGGCCTGAAATTGGAGAAACAAAGAAGTATTAAAGGCAGGCTTATTTGTTCACTCCTGGTTCACAGAAACGGTGTCCAGGCTACCCTGACTTTAGGCAAATGAGGGCCAAAGGAGCTGATTTTGGACACTGTCTTGGGCTGCGCCCCTCATGGAAACCTCCAGCCAGAGGTTAAGATGATTGACTATAAGGAATAAGATGAGGGCCATGTGGGAGTGTTTTGGTTTTGATTTTGGTCATTTGTGTGGCATTGGAAAAAATGACTGGGTCCACGTGGGCTTGAACTCTGGTGTGATTCCCCTTAGAGACTGGGTTTTGGAAATGAAATCAGAGAAGCATTGCCATGAATTTTGTTGGGATGTTAAGAGGCCACGCATGAAAGTCGCTCTTGGAAACTGAGACCTAGGCCCCGGGTGGATTTCAACAGAGGCCTGGAAATCTCAGCAAGATATCACATGATTTTATTCTTAAAGAAATGGCAGCCATAGTTGAGAGTCAAAACACACATGGACCTCACATTGTAGACCTCAATGGGCCTGGCCTAATGTGACCTTTTGTCCACTCTTTGGGAAGCGGTGCCTGTGAGAATTCTCCAGAGATTTCATTGAAATGAGCTTCCTCACCATTTAATGTTTGCTGAATGAACTGAAATCCACAGTGCCTCCAACTTCATGCTTGAAAAATGGCTAGATAAATACCATGAAATTTTTGAAATTCCTATGACCAGGTGGCACTGGAGAAACATTGGATGTCCTGTTGCTGATCATGATTATACCAGACAGTGCCTTGACTTACTGAGTTTCATGAAAATGGTGTAGAACAGAGATGCCAGTAAGTTGGAGCCTGCTGAGTAGTGGGACTAGAGCAGTGGTGGTGAGGTGTTTGATAAAACATCCGTGGTAGGGCCATGTGGATCTACCATTGGATTCCAAATGGCTTGTAACTGACATGGTGCAGCCAGCAGACCCTTATATGTAAAGGCATATTGTTATATGGAGAGTTTTCAGAGGAAAATTAAGAATCAGGTTGATATGGACAAGGGGTAATGGGGCAAGCTGTGAGAGATAGGAGCCTAGTTGGTGCATTCTCTTGCGGACCCTGACCCACCACACGTGACAGAACTCCCTCCAGCACTGTGTCCCAGGTTAGCTCCTAGTATTTCGTGAAACAAATACCAAACTCACAGTGCAGCAGCAAAAACACCACAAAAAGTGGAGGAGGACCAAATGGCTTCACAGTCCACACGGGGAGACACTTAGTCCCCAGTGGCCTCAGTTTACCTACAAAGAGAGGATTCAGCAGTGCTTCATCTAGTTCATTGGAAATAAGAAACCATGTCCTCCAGGTCACATAGATGCAGACCCAGCTTTGATGGTCTCACTACAGAGGAAGCCAAATCTCCTGAAAACAACATATATTTCAAGTGTGGAAGCTCAGAGGCAGTTTCTCAAAAAGTTTTTAGGCCAGCAGAGCTCCATGTTTGTGGAGTGTTTACCCTGTCCCTTAGTTTTGGAAACTCCTCTACCACCTCCAAGGTTGTGAACTCCTGAGCATTTTCCATTCCAGATATGTATTCACTGATTTTGTAACTCTTCTCCTCTTATTGTGTCTTACTTGGGGTGAAGGTAATGTCAAGGCATTGTTCTGGATGAGAGCAGGAGGATATTTGTGCAGCATATATTTACATACACATTGGATTCATTTTCCAATTTTCCATTCGAAATACTGAATCCCTGACACTAACCCATACCTAGTAGACTCAGACTATTCATCCTAATATAATGGAGAAAATTAACCCAACACAATAGAAATACAAGCACTTCAGAGGAGACATGTTGTATAGTTGGACTTGACATTTGCATTATATAAGGTAGGAGTTATAAATCTAGTCAAATTTTAATTGAAATATTCTCCATGTGTTATTAAACTTAACAAATATGTGAATTCTTGTTTCCCTTTTCTGTAGCCTATTCACACATGCATATTTATATGCATATATAGAATCCTACCAGGTATCACACGTACATTTTTGTGAGGTGGCTGTCTTGGCAGATACAAATTGTGAGAAGAGTTCACTCCTCCTAAATGCTGTTGGAAATGAAAATTCAACCTATAGGAGAGCGTCCTAGTAGAACAACATTATACATTAACTCATGTTCAGTAAAATAAATATTTTTGCATTTGTGGATGATATATATTTACTGATGAATTCGATTGGCATTTATATTGGTACTTTTTAATGTCTGTGAGTGTTGTGTGTGTGTGTTTGTGTGTGTGTGTGTGTGTGTATATATATATATATATATATATATATATATATATAGATATAGATATAGATATAGATATAGATATAGATATACTCTCCAAATTTTTCAAAATATGAAATGTATGTGTCTAATATACACTCTCTAAATTCATTCATGTTCATGTATGTGGATTTATAATCAACTTTTCACAAGATTATAATCAGAAATATTCATCCTCCTGAAATTCATATTTGTTTCCTAGTACTGAAAACTAACTTCAGTGAATGGTGCATACAAATCCTAATTATTCTACAGTAACTGACCCAGTCTAACATCAATGCAAGTAGACTCCTATGGGACATGATATGTAATTTGTCATTCATTTGTATTCGACACTGGTACATTATTATTTCTTCAGTTTTTGCACATCATAAGATATACATTTGCCAAGGCAGTGACCTCATTCATTTCCAAAGAATGTGACATACCTCATTTCCTTGGTGATGGAACTCTCTGAACTTTGTATCCAAGGAGCCAGGCACCCAGAGGCAGTCATAGTCCCAGTCCCAGTGGGCTCACTTGTTTGGATTTACCAAAGATAGAGTCAGTCATTCTTGGTACCTACTGAAGTGAGGATTACCAAATGCCTGGAGAGCTCTGAAGAGGGAGCTTTCCTGAGAAAGTAGGTAGTGGCTCTCCACTTTTTCCTTACAACTTTACAGAGTTGGCCAAGGAAAACAGATCTGAGAGAGGACAGGCCATTTCGGAAGAACAGAGTATGGCCACCAGTCAGAGGACACTCTGGTTAGTCACACACCTATGGGGAAGGAGGTGCCTTTTTGGGAGTGGGTGTGGGTTTGTGGTTTGTCTCATGTTCTGAAAATAGGTAGGAATGGCGGTTTGTTTGTTTTGGAGTGAACTGTTTCCGGTAAGTCGTTTGAAGAGGTGAGTGTTTCCATGTCTGTGTATCCCACTGTGCCTGTGGTAGTAGACATGAGAAAAGAGAATGCAGCAATGGATGTGTCATGTCTAGTATAAAGCTTCCCAGCATTCATCCTTCCCAATTTATGAATGGAGTGTGGCTTGCCTTATGCACGGGCAACACCTAATACCTTTCTAAGTCCCTGTTTTCTTCCTGAATTCTGGCCACTCTCTAGAATAGGCTCATGGTTATGTGTCCAAGATATGTACCAAATCCAAGGTCTTTGACATGGCCATGTACTGGATACCTGAATGGAATGGCCCGCATCTCAGAAAACTCAGATATCAGTGTGATCAGGAAAGTCTCAGTGGAGATACCCTGCTTTGGGCCTTTTGCTTACCTATTGTTCTGTTGCCCTGAATATCAGAAAGGTCTTTGTCTCATGCAACCCCTTTGTTAAGCCTGAAGAAAACAGTTTTCAAATGGAAATGAATGTGCATCACCTCTGGCTCTTTGCTTAATTTCATTGGAAAAGGATGTGTCTGATTCAGGCCCTTTGCCCTGTTTTAGGCTGTGACTTAGATTCTCAGCACCTGATGGATGTAAAGAAAGATCCCATATGTGCATCTAAACCAAAATGGAAAAACGTTCAATCAATGTGCATGAATTATATTGCCTTCCTTTGTTAGGTTTCTGAAATCCATCATGTCAGAATAATGATCCTTTTGGTGAAATGAGTTCTTCAAATCTCTGCAGAGGTGCTTGGCTTTTCTCATGACTCCAATTCACAAAAAGAATCTAGACCCCACAGTCAGAGAGCCTCAAATTGGAGAAGCGAAGCAGTATTAAGGGCAGGCCTATTTGATCACTCCTGGTTCACAGGAAGGGTGTCCAAGCCACCCTGACATTCGGCAAATGAGGGGCAAGGGAGCTTATTTTGGACACTGTCTTGGGATGTGCCTCTCATGAAAACCTCCATCCAGATGTTATGATGAGTATCTTTATGGTAGAAGATGAGGGCCATGTAGGAGTGTTTTGGTTATAATTGTGGTCATTTGTGTGGCAGTTGGAAGAGATGACTGGGTCCACCTGGGCTTGAATTCTGCTGTGATTCCCCTTAGAGACTGAGTTCTGGAACTGACCTCAGAGAAGTATTGACATGAATTGTGTTGGGATTTTAGGAGGCCAGGAATGAGAGTTGCCATTGGAACCTGGGATCAAGGCCCAGAGTGGCTTTCCACAGAACACTGGGAATCACAGCCAGGATATTACATGATTTTATTCTGAAAGACTTGGCAGGCATAATTGAGATTCAAAACACACTTGGACCTCGCTTTGTAGACCTCAATGGGCCTGGCTTCATGTGACTTTTTGGCCACTCTTTGGGTAGACTTGCCTGTGAGAGTGCTCCAGAGATTTCCCTGAAATTAGCTTCCTCACCATTTAATGGTTCCTGAATGAATTGAAACCAACATTGCCTCCAAATGCATCTGTGAAAAAATGCTAGATAATTACCATGAAATTTTAGAAATTCCGATGACCAGCTGGCACTGGAGGACCTTTGATGTCCGTTGATGATCATGAGTATAACAGACAGGGCCTTGATTGACTGGGTTTCATGAAAATGGTGTAGAACAGAGATGCCAGTAAGTTGGGGCCTGGTAAGTAGTGGGCCTAGAGCTGTGTTATGCAAATGTGTGATAAAACATCTGTGATGGGGCCATGTGGATCTTCCATTGGCTTCCAAATGGCTGTGACTGACATGGTGCAACCATCACACCCATATATGTAAAGGCATATTTTTACATGGAGAGGTTTCAGGGCAATGTTCAGTATCATGTTGCTATTGTCAAGGGGGCAAGCTACTTGAGATAGAACCCTGGTTGGTGCATTCTCCTGGAGACCCTGCCAACCACACCTGACAGAACTCCCTTCAGCACTGTGTCCCATTTGAACTCGTTGTATTTCATGAAGCAAATACCAAACTCCCAGTGCAGCAGCAAGAAACACCACGAAAATTGGAGGATGACCATTGGTTTCACAGTCCACACGGGAAGACCCTTAGCCCTCAGTGGCCACAGTTTACCTACAAAAAGAGAATTCATCACTGCTGCCTCATTTTTATTTGAAAATAAGTAACCATTTCCTCCAGGTCACATAGATGCAGATCCAGCTTTGATGGTTTCACTACAAATAAAGCTAAAGCTCCTGACAACAACATATATTTCAAGTGCCCAACCTCAGAGGCAGATTCTCAAAAAGTCTTTTGGCCAGCAGAGCTCCATGTTTGTGGAGTGTTTACCCTGTCTCTTACTTTTGGAAACTCCTCTACCACCTCCAAAGATGTGAAATCTGGAGCATTTTCCATTCTAGATATGTATTCACAGATTTTCTAACTCTTCTCCTCTAATTGTGTCTTACTTGGGGCGAAGGTAATGTCAAGGCATTGTTCTGGAGGAGAGTGGGAAGATTTTTCCATAGCATATATTTGCATACACATTGGATTCAGTGTCCTATTTTCAATTCAAAATACTGAATACCTGACTCTAACCCATACCCTACCAGACTCTGACTACTAATCCTAATATGATGGAGAAAAATAACCCATAAAGAATAGAAATACAAGCAGTTCAGAGTAGGCATGGTGTATTGATGGACTTGCCTTTTGCATGATACAGAGTTGGAGTTATAAATCTAGTCAATTGTTTGTTGAAATAGTTGTCCTTGTATTTTTAAGGTTAACAAATATGTGAATTCCTGTCTCCCTTTCTCTGTATTCTTATATGCACATATAGATTCCTATCTGGTACCACACGTACATTCTTGTGAGGTGGCTGACTTGGCAGATACAAATTGTTAGAAGAGATCACTCCTACTAAACCCTGTTGGAACTGAATATTCAACCTATGGGTGAGCTTGCTAGTTGAACAGCATTATACATAAATCCATGTTCATTAAAATGAATATTTTTAGATCTGTGGATGGTATATATTTTATAATGAATTTTGATTGACATATATATTGCTACTTTTTTGTCTGTGTGTGTGTTTTATGTATATGTATACATATGTGTGTATATATATATATATATATATATATATATATATATATATACACTCTCCAGATTTTTCAAAATATGAAATATATGTGTCTTATATTCACTCCCTAAATTCATTCATGTTCATGTATGTGGATTTATAATCAACTATTCACAAGATTATTCTCAGAAATATTCATCCACCTGAAATTTGCCCAATGCTCTCAAATGTCAATCCTATTTGTGACTACATATTTGTTTCTTCCTAAGATTATATATTTAAACTCAACCCTGTTCAAAATGTCTAATCCTATCACTCACTTTATACTCTGCCTGATTTTGTAATGTCTATATTGATATATGCTTTCCTACATATTTTCCCCAGTTCATCATTGTGACTGACTCTTCACCTGTGCTGACATTTACATTCACTCTCTAATCGAAATCCTATTGCTAAGAAACTTTTGTTCCAAATCTTATACTCACCCTTCTTCCTAAACTTATTGACTATCTTCCTAATGCTACAGACTATCCCTTTTTGACTGGATGTTCTCTTCTACATTTAATCATCCAAGTAAATGTGGTGCGAGCTTCAGAGGAGGAGACTACCAACAGACTATCTCATGCAACATCAAAGGGTTTATTGGGTGTCCAGCATGCTGGGGTTCAGAGCTCACCTGAATAGAGCAGATAGCCCTGAGAATAGCTGAAGTAGAGCTTATATACTTTCCCTGGAGAGGGAAGGGAGGGAATTGTATTGATGGGTCAGGGCGAGTGGGCGGTTTGCATGCAACTGGGAGAGGGAGTACATTCTGCAATTTGGCAGCTGGGGATAGAACATTCTGGGAACAAGATCTGCAAACATTTCTCAAGATTTCAACAGTGTTCTGTTAAGCATACAGAAAAACAAGATGTGACAAGTACCTATTTTATTAATATTTCATTCCCCACTTCTTCTTCTGGCTAATTTTAATCATAAAAATGATCATTGGAGGGTGTCACATTCAATGTCTGCTAGTGGGGTATTACCATAAGTTTAACTCGTCCAATTTGAGCCTGGAGAAAAGACATTACACGGTTGAGCAAACAGGGTTTTATAGTTAGCAATAATATGAGGATTATTATTGGACCGGCCAGGGTTGATAAAAACGTAGTTAACCAGGGGGACTGTGTGAACCAAGACTCAAGCCACCCTTTTTGGGCCTCTCTCACTTGTTGATGCTCTTCAAGGTGTCTTTTAAATTTACTCACAGACTTTATTACAACTCCAGTATAGTCAGCATAAAAACAACATTCTTCCCTCAATGCAGCACAAAGGCCCCCTTCTCTAATGAAGAGGAGGTCCAACCCTCAATTGTTCTGTAAAACAACTTCAGAGAGAGAGGTTAAAGTTTCATGCAAAGCCCTGAAGGAGGTTTCTAATATCTTACTTTTGCTCTATTGCTGCTTCTAATTGGGTCATCTTTTGTGTCCCATGGACAATGCCACTGGTTCCTCTGCCCACCCGTGCAGCAACTCCTAATCCTAATAGGATGGCTAAAGTGAGGGATATATGTTCTCAGTGGAACCGGTTGTATGCCCCCCCTATTTGATCTTCAAATGAACCTGCGTCATGATAGAGCACTCTGGGAAACATCTGCACCATTACACAATTTATCACATATCTTGATCATTTCATGAAAACATAAACGATGTTTAAGTATATAGAATTATGCTGTTGTAGGCACTGACAAAGCAAGGCACCTAAGATAGCACTCAAGAGAGGGAAACAGTCCAATTTGGTTGCAACCGGATTCAGAGGGCATTGCTTCTATTGTAATCAATTAATCCCCTGAAACTCAAGTTTAGGTAGTTTCAGAATTTTGTACCCAACATATAAGGGATGGGGCTCAGAAGTTCACAGTCTTCAGAAGTTTGAAAAAGCAGTATTTGTTTCTGTTTTTCCTTCTGTTCTGGGCAAGTTAACTTTTCAAGGACACCTGGGAGGAGGAGAGCTTTTTCTTCCCTTTCTTATTTTCCCCCTGCCAGCTGTTACCATGGAGCCCGGTTGGTAATTTCTTTATCTTAGAAATGTAGCCATCTCTGTGAAGCCCCAGCTGAAGGCCAGAGGACTTGTTCACATATTTTGTGAAAAACTAGTTAGGGGTTGTCTAGCTTAAAAGTACTGAGATTTTTAGCCAGTGGCCAAGTAGAACAGGGCAATACAAAAGAGAATGTTTATCTACATTAAAGTCTTTATTGGGACTGTTTGGCTGAAAGTTCAAAACTCAGCCATGGTGAAGACTTCTGAAGAAGGTCATTTAAGACTTTTCTGTGGGCCTGGTACAGAGGGGGAAAGACGGGGAAGTTGGGGCTGAGAGCACCTCCGAGGATCTGAGAATGAGGGAAAAGAGAGATGTAAAAGAATAATGCGAAAGGGTATTGGGAATTTCCTAGCAGCAAACTTGAGCAGTAGATCAGGTAGAGCAGAGTGAAAGACGGGAGTGAGGATCCCAAAATCCTGTGAGGGACTTTAAATTTTAGTAACCTGTTTTCAGTGATGACAAAGCAACTTTAAAGGCCAATTATATTACATCTTGGATAAGGGTCTCAGGGCTCTCCTCAGCTCGTTTGAGCATTGGGTTAGCTGGTAAGAGGACCTGGTGGGACCCGGTGAGGGCACTGACAGGAGATGAGAGGAATGAGTCGGTGGAGCGGTACCTATGTACCTGCTACCTCAGCAAGGGGGCGATGGTCAGAGAACTGGTGGACCTTTTGGTTTCTGATCTAGTTATTGGAGAGGAGAAATCAAGTTGCTGAGATGGGAGTGACAGCAGAGGGTCTGGAGCAGAAGGCTGAGGATAATGATCTATTGGAGAAGCATAGTTCAGGATGTGAGTGAAGGAGGGAAAAGGCTTCCACATAGGGGAATTTCCTTTCACTCTTTTGAGCACTTGCAGAAGTCAAAAAGGTCACACAAAATTTGAGGATCTAGAGACCCCTCTGGGTGCCATAGTTTTTGGTTGTCTAATTTTTAATGTGGCCAATGCTGTGTACTGGATTTGATGAAGAATTGGGGTTCCATCAGGCAGCCCCTGTATGCACACATTCCCATGACATACAGAAAACGTCGGCTTTTCCCCCACACAGCCATTACTCTTTGTGGCTTTGATAGTCTGCCAGGCAAACTTAGTAATCTAGACTAGCCAACCTGCATCTGGCTCGCGTGTCCCTACATCCATAATGTTTGTTTCCATTATCTATGGTACAGAAGGGATTTAATGGTATTTTAGTGGGATCCTCTTCATCAGGGATATCACAATAGGAAATACCTATAGCCAGCTAACAAATGTCTGGGTGGAGAGATGGCCACCAGGTCCCTAAGGGGGCTGTATGCGAGATAGACCATACTTCTTTTCCAGTAGGATTTGTGATCAGCCATCACTGCTTAATGGGCTGATGAGGGTTAGGACTACTTGTAGCCAAGGGGAGAGTATATATCCTTATTCACATTGCAAATACACAATTTGAAACTGTTACCAGTCTTTTTCAGTTTCCAGAAAGATTCTGTACAGGGAGCAGGCTTGAGATGAGAGGCATGGATCCAGGAAGTGATTCTGTTTACGTTTACCACTGTAGGTGTTATAATAGCACCTGGTATGGTCCTTTTCAGCGGGGTACCAGGGATGACACCTGATATCATCTTACATAGATGAAATCTCTTACTTGATATGGATGTGGAATCCCCTGGTTCCCAGTTGGGTAGGCAGTGGCCAGCTGTTTTCACAGGTATTACTGAGTTCTTTCAAGATCTTTAAGTCTGTCAAGCAAGGGGGTGTGGAAAGGATCTTTAGGTCTTACAGTTGGGCTTAGGTCCCCTATTGGAGGAGGGCCACCATAAAGAATTTCACACGTGGTAAGGTTACTCAAAGAAACAAAGGGATTTTTTCTTGCATGAAACATTGCATAAGGCAGGAGCATAGTCCAATCTTATGCTGGTATCTAAGCTTAATTTCGTTAAGGTCTCTTTAATGGTTCTATTCATTCTTTCTACTTGTCTTGAACTCTGAGGTCTATAAGCACAATTTAACTTCCAATTAATCCCCAGGTTCCTGGCTAACCCCTGACTTACCTGGGCCATGAACATCGGTCCATTGTCAGATCCTATTACCGGCTTAGCTTCCTCCAATGGTAGAGAGGCTTAGTCAGCAGCAGCGGAATCACTTAGAGTGTGTTGTGTGTTAGGGGACGAGGGCAGGGGATAAGGAGGGGGAGAAGAGTCCAGTAGAGTCAAATCTGTGACTCAGGGAGAACAGAGGGTGGAGGAGGAGGAGGTTGAGAGGGTTTGAGAGATCATGGGGGAAGGAGTAGGAGCAGAGGTAGGGGCAAGGAAAGGCTTCACCCATGGAGGAGGAGATTTGCAGAGGTCCTGCCAAGTTAAGATATATGGCTGTTGATCCGGATGGCTATGTGGCGCTGGCTGAAAGACAATACCTCTGACTTTTTAAATTAGTGGGAAGTAGAAAGATCCTTCTAGGGGCCATACGACTCCAAAGATGGGCCATTCTGAGGCACAGAGATTCTGCCAGGTCCAGCGTTTTACTAAAAAAAGAAAGATTCTGAGCCCTTAAGCGGACTTTGGTCCAGTGATCAAGGGTCAGGGACAGAGGCATTGACGTGCTCTGTTCCATAATGAAAGTTCCACAAACAGTAAAAGCAAGGACACACGACACAGATAAGACAAGACCATAAAGACAGGCAATGAACGTCCAACACTGAGACCAGGAATGAGTAGCCGGCAAAACCCAATGGTATGGCAATAACGAATCTAAAAGAAAATATCACTGAGTCGAGAAGACTATTGTTCCTTGATTTCCCGAGTTCTCTGCGGGGTCCTCCAGAGAGGTGCCCTTTGTCTCTGTGACACGTCTCTCAGCCACCGTCGGAGAGAGCCCAGGCTCTTCATCGCCACCAATTTTGCCAAGCCCTAACAAGAAACCTGAAACCGGAAAGAGGCGCCTTACTTGCTCCGAGAGGAGCCCGTTGGGGTCTCTCGTCCGCCACTGCTGGAACTCGGTGGAACCTCAATATGTAAAGGTCAGGCGAGTGTCAGAGGAAGATACTACCAAGAGACTGTCTCATGCAACAGCAAAGGGTTTATTTGTGGTCCAGCATGCTGGAGCTCAGAGCTAAATTAAATAGAGCAGAGACCTCTGAGAACAGCTTAAGCAGAGCTTATATACTTTCCTTGGAGAGGGAAGAGAGGGAAGTTTAGTGATGGGTAAGGGCGAGTGGGCGATTTGCATGACACCGAGTGAGGGAGTACATTCTGCAGTTCGGCTGTTGGGAACAGTACATTCTAGAACAAGATTAGCAAACATTTCTCAAGATTTCAAAAGTGTTTTGTTAAGCATACAGAAAAACAGGAAGTGACAAGTACCTATTTTATTAATTTTATTAACCTTTCACTACCGACCATGCCTTTTTGACTTGATGTTCCTTCTACATTAATTCATGCAACGTACAAGGTGCTATGCCATTGTATATCGATTTATCTGAGACAACTCTGCAGAACGTAATTCAACACCACGTATCGCTATCAAGGGCCCAATGCCCTTCTGGCCTTCAAATCAGACTTAGATTTCTTTTTTCATACATATATTTCACCTATATATTCTTCTACACATAGCAAGTTCTCAATACGATCATTCATCCAGCAAAATGATTTCTAACCCAAATCGAGCATGTTTTTAACCATAACCGGACACTGTTCCCTCAATCTAACTTTACAGAAGAGCAGGGAAGGAGTTGATATTACAATACAGAAATGTAGAAAAACTTCCACCTGCTGAGAACCTCAAAGGTCCATGCAGAAATGATCCCTGGAGAAGATGTAGGAAGCAATAAAGGACCTGAGAGACCAAAAGTCATCTTCCATGGCAAACAACCCTGTCAGGATAAAAGGTTGTGTCTGAATCAGATTTTTTTTTAATGTAGAGATCATGGACCAAACCAGGCCTGTGTGGAGATCTATTCCTGGGTGCCTTTGGTTGATATACCATTCTAACTTGTGAAAATGTCACAGGAAGTAGGGGCAGCCTCAATCTCTTGGGACCCTTGGAAGCAACAGTTAGGACAAAGTGGCTGCCAAGACAGTGCCCTCATTCAGTTCAGGAAGGAAGTGACCTCACCTCACTTTCTTGGTGATGGAACTCTCTGAACGTGGGATCCAGGAAGCCAGGCACACAGAGCCAATCCCAGTCCCAGTCCCAGTGGTCTCACTTGTTTGGATTTACCAAGGACAGGGTCAGTATTTTTTGGTACCTACAGATGTGAGGAAGGCCAAATGCCAGGAAAGCTCGGATGCAGGGTTTTTCATGAGAAAGCAGGTAGTTGCTCACCGTTGGCTCCTAAGAAGTTCACAGAGTTGGCCAAGGAGACAAGATCTGAGACAGGAAAGGCCATTTTGGGGGAACATATTATGGCCCACAAGTCAGAGGACACTCTGGATAGTCACAGACCTACTTAATGGAATGAGGTGGCTTTGTGGGTGTGGTTGTGGGTTTGTGGTTTTGTCTCATTTTCTGAGAATAGGTAGGACAGTCGGTTTGTTTCATTTGAAGTGGACTGTTTCTAGTAAGTCTTTTCACAGGGCGAGTGTTTCTATGTCTGTGTATTCCACTGTTTCCGTGGTTGTAGACATTAGAAAAGAGAATTCATCAATGGATGTGTCGTGTCTAGTAGAAAGCTTCTCAGCATTCATATTGCCCCGTTTATGAATGGACTGTAGCTTGCCTTATCGATGAGCAACACCTGCTACCTTCCTAAGTTTCTATTTTCGTCCTGAATTCCGGCCAATCTCAAGAATAGGCCCATGGTTTTGTGTCCAAGATATGTACCACCTCCAAGCTCTGTGACATGGCCATGTACTGGATAGCTGTAGGTGATGGCGAGCATCTCAGAAAACTCAGATATCAGTGTGACCAGGAAAGTCTCAGAGGAGAAATCCTGCTTTGGGCCTTTTGCTTACCTATTGTTCTGTTGCCCTGAATGTCAGGAAGGTCTTTGCCTCAGGCCACCCCTTTGTGAAGCCTGAAGAAAACAGTTTTCAAATGGAAATGAATGGGCATACTTGTGGCACTTTCCTTAATTGCTTTGGAAAGGGATGTGTCTGAATCAGGCCCTTGGCCCTGTGTGTGGCTGTGGCTTAGATTCTCAGCACCTGATGGATCTAAAGAAAGTTACCATGTGTGCATCCAAAAGAAAATTCGCCAAAAGAACAATTATTGGGATGAAGTCTCTCAACTTCCTCTGTAAGGTTCCTGACCTCCATCAAGTGAGAATGGGTTCCTTTGGGTCAAAAGAGTTCTACAAAACCTGCAGAGGCTAGCCCATTGTGCTTGGGTTTTCTCATGACTAAAATTCACATAAAGAATCTAAACCCCACATGGAGCGGTATTAACGGCAGGCCTATTTGATCACTTTTGGTTCACAGGATGGGTGTCCAGGCCACCTTGACTTTAGGCAAATGATGGGCAAAGGAGCTTATTTGGGACACTGTCTTGGTCTGTGCCCCTCATGGAAACCTCCAGCCAGATTATGATGAGTGTCTATATGAAAGAAGATGAGGGCCATATGGGAGGGTTCTTGTTTTAATTGTGGTAATTTGTGTGGTAGTTGGAAGAGATGACTGGGTCCACCAGGGCTTGAACTCTGGTGTGATTCCCCTTAGAGACTGAGTTCTGGAACTGACCTCAGAGAAGTATTGCCATGAATAGTGTTGGGATTTTAGGAGACCACGCATGAGAATCGCTTTTGGAAACTGAGATCTAGGCCCAGGATGGCTTTCCACAGAGCTCAGGGATTCTGAGCCATGGATATCACATGATTTAATTCTTAAAGACTTGGTAGCCATAGTTGAGAGTCCAAACACACATGGACCTCACATTGTATACATCAATGGGCCTGGATTCATGTGTCCTTTTGGCCACTCTTTAGGAAGGCTTGCCTGTGAGTGTTCTCCAGAGCTTTCATTGAAATGAGCTTCCTCACCATTTAATGGTTCCTGAATTAAATGAAACCCACAGTGCCTCCAACTTCATCCTTGAAAAATGACTAGATTAATACCATGAAATTTTTGAAATCCCCATGACCAGGTGGCACTGGATAACCTTAAGATATCCTGTTGCTGATCATGAGTATAACAAAAAGTGCCTTGATTGACTGAGTTTCGTGAAAATGGTGTAGAACAGAGATGCCAGTAAGTTGGAGCCTGCTGGGTAGTGGGCGTAGAGCAGTGGACTATAGGTGTGTAAATAAATATTTTTGGTAGGACCACCTGGATCTTCCATTGGCTTCCAAATCTTGCGACTGACATGGTGCAGGCAGCAGACCTTTATATGTAAAGGCATCTTGTTATATGTAGAGGTTTCAGGGCAATGTTCAGAATCAGGTTGCTATAGTCAAGGGGAAAGCTATGTGGGATAGAAGCCTGGTTCGTACATTCTCTTGCCGACCCTGACCAACCACACATGACAGAACTCCCTCCAGCATTGTGTCCCAGTTGAACATATTGTATTTCATGAAGCAAATACCAAATTCCCAGTGCAGCAGTAAGAAACACCCTGAAAAGTGGAGGATGACCAAATGGCTTCACAGACCACACGGGAAGACACTTAGCTCCCAGTAGCAACAGTTTACCTACAAAGGGAGATTTCAGACCTGCTGCCTCATGTTCTTTACAAAATAAAGAACCATGTCCTCCACGTCACATAGATGCAGACCCAGATTTTTGGTGTCACTACAAACGAAGCTAAATCTCCTGACAATTACATATATTTCTTTTTCTTTTTTTAATTAATTTTTATTGTAGGTTGTTCAAAACAGTACATACTTCCTGATATATCAAATTTCACACTTTGATTCAAGTGGGATATGAGCTCCCATTTTTACTCCATATACAGATTGCAGAATCACATCAGTTGCAGAACCATTGATTTACATATTGCCATACATATATTTCTTGTGCCTAACCTCAGAGGAAGTTTCTCAATAAGTCTTTAGGTCAGCACAGCTCCATGTTTCTGGAGTGTTTACCCTCTCCCATACTTTTGTAAACTCTTTTACCACCTCCAGTGTTGTGAACTCCTGAGCATTTTTCATTCCACATATGTATTCACAGGTTTTCTAACTCCTCTCCTCTAATTGTGTCTTACTTTTAGCGATGGTTATGTCAAGGCATTGTTCTGGATAAGAGAGGGAAGATTTTTGTGTATCACATGTTTGCATACACATTAGATTCATTTTCCTATTTTCCATTTGAAATACTGAATCCCTGACACTAACCCATACCCTACTAGACTCTGACTACTAATCCTAATATCATGGAGAAAAAAAAACCTAACTGAATAGAAGTACACTCCTTTTATAGGAAACATGGTGTATATTTGTATTTGTCTTCCTCTTTATCAAGAGTATGTGTTTTAAATTTAGTAAACTTTTCATTTTAATATTTCTCCATGATTTTTTAAAGTTATCACATATGTAAATTCCTGTCTCCCTTTCTCTGTATCCTATTCAGCACATGTAATTTTTTTATGCATATACAATATCCTACCTGGTATCACACGTACATTCTTGTAAGATCCCTGACTTTGGAGTATAAAAATTGTGAGAAGAGATGACTCTCCCTAAATAATGATGGAACTGAAAATTCCACCTATGGGTGAGCTTCCTAGTGAAAAACACTATACATAAATCCATGTTCAGTAAAATGAATATTTTTCCATTTGTGAATGAATTATATTTCATGATGAATATCGATTGGCATATATATTGCTAAATATTAATGTGTGTGTGTGTGTGTGCATGTGTGTGTGTGTGTGTGTGCGTGTGTGTGTGTGTATATTCTACGGATTTTAAAAAAATATGAAAAATATGTGTCTTATTATACACTCCCTAAATTCATTCATATTCATTTATGTTCATTTAAATTCAAATTTTCACAAGATTATTCTCAGTAATATTCATACACCTGAAATATATTTTGGTTTCCTACTACTGAAAACTAAGTTCAGTGGATGGTGCTTAAAAATCCTAATATTTCTACAGTAACTGACCCAGTTTAACATCAATGCAAGTAGATTGCTATGGGACATGATGTGTAATTTGAAGTTCATTTTTACTCAACACTGGTACATTACTATTTCTTCAGTTTATGGACATCATAGGATGTATTTTTTCATCCACAACTTCACAAATTTTTTTGGCATTTGGTTCACTTTCAATTACTTACTACTTCAGAACACATGTATTCCTCCATGTTTCTTTACTGGTCTTTTCACTAGACTTCTTTCTAAACACATTATTTTCGATTCCATAATCATTTTTGAAGCAAAACTCACTCTTCACGATAAACCGTAACCCTAATAATACCATTGCATATATAACTCATTGGAATGATGGTATATATATCAATATAAGATTTCCAATATATTTTCAGATGCAAACTCAATCCATTATTTAATGTTGGATCCAGTTACATACTTTATTCACAATATGGTCTATTCATGCATCATCTCAATAATCATCAACACAAGGTACACCTATTTGTATCCCCAGTACTAATTTATAAGTTTCCAGAATATTACTCCCCTTTATGGTGGAAGAAATACTTATGTCACCTGATCTACATATACATTTTACCACAGTAGTATTCTGGACACAAAATGCAAAGGTCACACATATGATTGTACCAAAGCCTAAATGGAAAGTGACCATGGATTACTAAAAGCATCTATGTCCAGGGTGCCTACTGCTCTCAAATGTCAATCCTATTGGTTACTACATATTTGTTTCTTCCTAAGATTATATATTTAACCTCAAGCCTGTTGAAAATATCTAATCCTATCACTCACTTTATACTTTTCCTGATTTCCTAATGCCCCTATTGATATCTGCTTTCCTACATATTTTTCCCAGTTCATCATTGTGACTGTCTCTTCACATGTGCTGACATTTACATTCACCCTCTAACTGAAAACCAATTGCTAAAGAACTTTTGGTCCAACTCCGAGACTCACTCTTCTTCCTAAACCTACTGACTATCTTCCTAATCCTACAGACTATCCCTTTTTGACTGGATGTTCTCTTCTACTTTCAATCATCCGAGGTATAGGGTCCTATGCCATTGTATATCGATTTATCTGAGACCTCGGTGCAGAACATAATTCAATCTAAGTATACCAATCAAGGGCCCAATGCCTTTCTGGGCTTCAAATCTTTCCTAGATCTCTGATCTCATACATATATTTCACATTTATATTCTTATAAATATCACAGGTTCCCAATACCATAATTCATCCAGCAGAATGACTCCTAACCCAAATCGAACATGCTATTAACACTAACCATACACTGTTCCCTCAATCTCACTTTACAGAAGAGCAGGGACAGAGTTGGTCTTAAAATCCAGGAAGGTAGGGTATCATCCACCAGCTGAGAACCTCAAAAGTCCCTGCAGAAATAATCCCTTGAGTAGGTGTAGGCAGGTATGAAGGATCTGAGAGAGCAAAAGTCATCTTCCATGGCAAACAACCTGGTCAGGTTGAAGGGATGTGTCTGAATTAGCCTCTCTCTTCCTAATGTAGAGAAGATGGACCAAACCATGGCTGTGTGGAGAGCTGTTCCCCGGTGCCTATGGTTGATATACCATTCTAACTTATGAATGAGTCACAGCAAGTAGAGGCAGACTCCATCTTTTGGGAACCTTGGAAGCAACTGTTAAAACAAAGTGGTTTCCAAGGCAGTGACTTCATTCAGTTCTTGAAGGAAGTGACCTCACCTTACATTATTGGTGATGAAAGTCTGTGATCTTGGGATCCAGGAAACAAGACACACAGAGTCAAACCCACTCCATGTCCCAGTGGGCTCACTTGTTTGGATTTAACAAGACAGAGTCACTCTTTCTTGGTACCTACTGATGTGAGGACAGCCAAATTCCTGGAAACTATGAAGACTGGCCTTTCCAGAGAAAGCAGGTAGTTTCTCACCACGGGCTCCTGACAACTTCACAGAGTTTGCTAAAGAGACCAGATCGGAGACAGGACACGCCATTTTTGGGGAACATAGTATGGCCCACAAGTCAGAGGACACTCCGGATAGACACAGACCTACTTGGGGGAACGAGGTGCCTTTTTGGGTGTGAGTGTGAGTTTGTGGTTTTGTCTCATGTTCTGAGAATAGTTAGGAAAGCTGGTTTGTTTGTTTTGGAGTGGACTGTTTCTAGTAAGTCCTTTGACAACGTGAGTGTTTCTGTGTCTATATATCATACTGTGTCCGTGATTGTAGACAGTAGAAAAGAGAATGCATCAATGGATGTGTCCTGTCTACGAGAAAGCTTCAAAGCATTCATCCTGTGCAATTTATGAATGGACTGCAGCTTGCCGTATGGATGGGCAACTCCTGCTATCTTTCTAAATTCCTGTTTTCTTCCTGAATTCTGGACACTCTCCAGAATACGCTCATGATTTTGTGTCCAAGATATGTACCACCTCAATCTCTGTGACATGGCCATGTACTGGATAGCTGATGGGAATGGTGAGTATCTCAGAAAACTCAGATATCAGTATGCCCAAGAAAGTCTCAGTGGAGAAACCCTGCTTTGGGCCTTTTGCTTACCTATTCTGTTGCCCTGAATGTCAGGAAGGTCTTTGCCTCAGGCCACACTTTGTGAAGCCTGAAGAAAATAGTTTTCAAATGGAATTGAATGGTCATTACCTGTGCCTCTTCGGTTAATTGCTTTGGAAATGGATGTGTCTGAATCAGCCTCTTGGCCCTATGTGAGGCTGTGGCTTAGATTCACAGCACATGATGGGTCTAAAGAAAAATCCCATGTGTGCATCCAAAACCAAAATGGACAAAAGAACTGTCATGGTGGATAGAGTCTCTCGCCTTCCTCTGTAAGGTTCCTGACCTCCATTAAGTGAGAATAGGGATCATTGGGGTCAAGTGAATTCTTTAAAGTTCTGCAGAGGCTATCCCATAGGTTCGTGGGTTTTCTCATGACTCCAATTCACATCTATGTTTACAGAAGAGCAGGGACAGTGTTGGTCTTACTATACAGGAATGCAGTGGATCTTCCATCTGTTGAGAACCTCAAAGCTCCATGCAGAAATGACCTCTGGAGAAGATGTAGGCAGCTATGTAAGACCTGAGAGAGCAAAAATCATCTTCCATGGCAAACAACCTGGTCAGGATTAAGGGTTGAGTCAGAATGAGCCTATCTCTTCTTAATGTAGAGGAGATGGGCCAAACCCGGCCTGTGTGGAGAGCTGTTCCCTTTTGCCTATGGGTGATATACCATTCTAACTTGTGAAAGTGTCACAGGAAGTAGGGGCAGCCCTCATCTCATGGGACCGTTGGAAGCAATTGTTATGACAAAGTGGTTGCCAAGGCAGTGATCTCATTCAGTTCCTGAAGGAAGTGATCTCATCTCACTTCCATGGTGATGGAACTCTCTGAACTTGAAATACAGAAAGCCAGGCACCCAGAGCCAGTCTCAGTTCTAGTCCCAGTGGTCTCACTTTTTTGGATTTACAAAGGACAGAGTCAGTCTTTCTTGATACCTACTGATGTGAGGATGGCCAAATGCCAGGAAAGCTCAGAAGAGGGGCTCTTCCTGAGAAAGCAGATAGTGGCTCACTCCTGGCTTCTAACAACTTCACATTGTTGGCCAAGAAGACCAGATCTGAGACAGGTCAGGCCATTTCGGAGGATCATAGTATGGCCCATCAGTCAGAGCACACTCCGGAGAGTCACAGACCTATTTGGGGGAAGGAGGTGCCATTGCGGGTGTGGGTTTGTGGTTTTGTCTCATGTTCTGAGAATAGTTAGAAAAGGCGGTTTGTTTGGTTTGGAGTGAACTGTTTCTAGTAAGTCGTTTGACAATGCAAGTGTTTCTATGTCTGTGTATCCCACTGTGTCCGTGCTTGTAGACATTAGAAAAGAGAATGCATCAATGGATGTGTCCTGTCTCATAGAAAGCTTCCCAGCATTCATCCAGCACAATTTATGAATTGAATGCGGCTTGCCTTATTGATGGGCGATACCTGCTACCTTCCTAAGTTGCTGTTTTCTTCCTGAATTATGGCCAATCTCCAGAATAGGCTCATGGTTTTGTGTCCAAGATATGTACTACCTCCAAGCTCTGTGACATGGCCATGTACTGGATAGCTGAATGGAATGGCGAGCATCTCAGAAAACTCAGATATCAGTGTGACCAGTAAAGTCTCAGTGGAGAATCCCTGCTTTGAGCCATTTGCTTACCTATTGTTCTGTTGCCCTGAGAGTCAGGAAGGTCTTTGTCTCAGGCCAACCCTTTGTGAATCCTGAAGGAAAGATTTTTCAAATGGAAATGAATATGCTTTACCTTTGGCTCTTTCCTTAATTGATTTGGAAAGAGATGTGTGTGAATCAGCCTCTTGTCCCAGTGTGATTCTTTGACTTATATTCTCAGTACCCGATGGATCTAAAGAAAGATCCCATGGGTGCATAAAATCCAAAATGGCAAAAAGAGCAGTCATTGTTGATGAAGTATTTTGCCTTCCTCTGTAAGGTTCCTGAATTCCATCAAGTGAGAATAGGGATCTTTTGGGTCAAATGAGTTCTTCAAATCTATTCAGAGGCTATCCAATAGGTGCTTGAGTTTTCTCATCTTTCCAATTCACATAAAGAATCTGTACCCAACACTCAGTAGGACTCAAATTGGAGAAGCAGAGCAGTATTAAGGGCAGGCCTTTTGATCACTCCTGGTACACAGGAAGGGTGTACAGGCCACTGGGAATTTAGGCAAATGAGGGGCAACAGAGCTTATTTTGGACACTGTCTTGGGCTATGCTAATGCTATCAAATGTCAATCCTATTGTTGACTTCATATTTGTTTTATCCTAAGCTCATATATTCATCCTCAACCCTGTTGAAAATATCTAATCCCATCACTCACTTTATTCTTTTCCTGATTTCCTAATGTCTCTATTGATATCTGCTTTCCTACATATTTTGCCCTGTGCATCATTGTGACTGACTCTTCACTTGTGTTGACATTTACATTGACTCTCTAACCAAAACCCTATTGCTAAAGAACTTTTGTTCCAAATCCTATACTCACTTTTCTTCCTAAACTTACCGACTATCTTTCTAATCCAACTGACTATAACTTTTTGAATGGATGTTCTCTTCTACATTCAATGATCCAAGTACAGTTCAGGTTTCTATTCAACCGGGTGAGGGAGTAGATTCTGCAGTTTGGCAATTGGGGACAGCACATTCTGGGAACAAGATTAGCAAAGAGTTCTCAAGATTTCAACAGTGTTTCGTTAAGTGTACAGAAAAACAGGAAGTGACAAGTACATATTTTATTAACCTTTCATTCCAAACTTCTTTTTCTGGCTACTTTTAATCATAAAAGTGATCTTTGTGGGGTGTCACATTCTATGTCTGCTAGTGGGGTATTACCATAATTTTAATTTGTCCAATTTGAGCTTGGAGAAAAGAAATTACATGGTTGAGGAAACAGGGTTTTATAGTTAGTAATAATATGAGGATTATTATTGGACCGGCCAGGGTTGATAAAAACGTAATTAACCAGGGGGACTGTGTAAAAAAAGACTCAAACTACCCTTTTTGTGTCTCTCTCTCTCGTTGTTGCTCTTCAAGGCATCTTTTTAATTTACTCATAGATTTTTTTTACAACTCCAGTATTGTCGACATAAAAACAACATTCTTCCCTCAATGAAGCACAAAGGCCCCCCTCTGTCATGAAAAGGAGGTCCAAAACTCGACTGTTCTGTAAAACAACTTCAGAGAGAGAGTTTAAAGATTCCTGCAAAGCTGTGATGGAGGTTTCTAAAATCTTTAAGTTTTGATCTATTGCTGCTTCTATTTGGGTCACTTGTTGTGTCCCATGGACCAGAGCAGTGGTTCTTGTGCCCAACCCTGCAGCAACTCCTATTCGTAATAGAATGGCTAAGGTGAGGGACATATGTTCCCAGCGGAACCGGGTTGTATGTCCCCCTCTTTGATCTTCAGATGAACCTGCGTCATGATAGAGCACTCTGGGAAACATCTGCACCATTTCACAATTAATCACATCTGTTGACCATTTCATGAAAACATAAACAATGTTTAAGTATATAGAATTATACTGTTGTAGGGACGGACAAGGCAAGGCACCTAAGATAGCACCAAAGACACGGAAACAGTCTTTTTTGGTTTCAACCAGATTCAGAGGGCATTGCTTCTGTTGTAATCAATTAATCCCCTGAAACCCAAGTTACGTAGTTTCAGAATTTTGTACCCAACACGTAAGGGAAGGGGCTCAGAAGTTCACAGTCTGCAGAAGTTCACAAAAAGCAGTTTTTGTTTCTGTTTTTTCCTCAGTTTGGGCAAGTTAACTTTTCAAGGACACCTGGGTGGGGGTGTCTTCCCTTCCTTTTTTCCCCCTTCCAGCTGTTTCCATACAGCCCAGTTTGTAACTTCTTTATCTTAGAAATGTAGCCATCTCTGTGAAGCCCCAGCTCAAGGCCAGAGGACTTTTTTCAAATATTTTGTGAAAAACTAGTAAGGGTGTGTCTAGATCAGGAGTGCTGAATTTTTTAGCCAGTTGCCAAGGAGACCAGGGCAACACAAAAATAGGAAGTTTATCTACAGTGAACTCTTTTATAGGGACTCTTTTGCTGAAAGTCCTAAATCAGCCATGGTGAAGACTTCTGGAGAAGGTCAGTTAAGACTTTTCTGTGGGCCTGGTACAGAGGGGGACAATTTGGAAGGCAGGGATAAGAGCAGCTCTGTGGATCTGAGAATGAGGAAGGAGAGATGTAAAAGAATATTGGGAGAGGGCTTTGGGATCTTAATAGCAACAAAAACTTGAGCAGTAGAACAGATAGAACAGAGGGGGAGACGGGAGTGAGATTCCAAAAAGCCTGTGAGGGACTTTATATTCTTAGTAACCTGTTTTTAGTGATGACAAAGCAACATTAAAGGCCATTTTCATTACATCCTGTATTAGGGTCTGAGGATTCTTCTCAGCGGGTTTGAGCTTTGCATTAGGTGGTAAGAGGACTGGGTGGGACCCGGTGCGGGCACTGACAGGAGAGGAGAGGAGTGAGTGAATGGAGTGGTACCTCATTACCTGCGACCTCAGCAAGGGAGCAATGGTCTGAGAACCAGTCGAGATTTGGGTTTTTGATCTAGATATTGGAGGGGAGAAATCAAGTTGCTGAGGTGGGAGTGACAGCGGAGAGTCTGGAGCACAAGGCTGAGGGTGAGCATCTATTGGAGAAGCATAGTTCAGGATGTGAGCAAAGGAGAGAGAAGGCCTCCACATAGCGGAATCTCCTTTCACCCTTTTGAGCACTTGCAGAAGTTAAAAAGGTCACACAGAATTTGAGGATCTAGAGACCCCTCTGGGGGCCATCGGTTTTGGTTATCTAATTCGTAATATGGCCAATGCTGTGTACAGAATTTGATGAGGAGTTTGGGTTCCATCTGACTGTCCCTGTATGCTCACATCCCCATGACTTACAATAGAAGTCTGCTCTCCCCCCCCACAGCCGTGACTGTTTGTGGCTTTGATAGTCTGCCGGGCAAACAGTAATCTAGGCTAGCCAACCTGCATCTGGCTCACGTGTCCCTACATCTATAATGTTTGTTTCCATTATCTATGGTACGGAAGGGATTTAATGGAATTTTAGTGGGATCCTGTTAATCAGGGATATCCCAATAGGAAAGACCTATAGCCAGCTGACAAATGACTGGGTGGAGAGATGGCCACCAGGTTCGTAAGGGGGCTGTATTCGAGATAGGCCATACTTCGTGTCCAGTAGGATTTGTGATCAGCCATCGCAGCTTAAGGGGCTGATGAGGGTTAAGACTACTGATCGTCAAGGGGAGAATAAATATCTTCCAGGATCTTCTTTACAGCCATTTGCGATGTTTCTTTTTTCTTCTTTTTTATTTCTTTTTTGTGTGTGTGTGTGTGGGGAAGGCTTCAATACATCCTGAAAATGTATGTTCAAAGACTAGGAGTTATTTAAGTCCATACCTTACTGGCTTAATTTCAGTAAAGTCCACTTCCCAGAATTGTCCTCGTCTGGTTCCTCATAGGTGCTTTCCTGCAGGAAGCTTGGAAGTGTAAGCTTTAACCAATTAATGGACCTGACAGGCTTTTGTTACCCATTCAGTTATTTCCTTTTGCTGTGAGTAGGTTAGTGGAAAACTGTGTTCTTGATCCTTCACGAATGAATGCAGTTTCTTTGAACAAAGGTGAGTGAGTTGATGAACATTTGCTACTGACATAGTTAGAGCCATGATTATAGGAGTAGTTACTGAAGGATTAAAAAATTCCACTTGGGGGCCTTCAGGGTTAAAAGTTATTTTGGCCCAGAGCTTGGTGAGCAGAACTCTGCCCATCAATGGGGCCAGGCATTCTGGGATTACTAGGAAGGAGTGATGGATTTTTCCTTTTCCCTGGTCCATGGTCCTCTTAGTTGTCAAAGCCCGATATTTACTTCTGTTAGACTCTTGAATTAGAAACCTTTTATTCGGTAGAGGGCCCAATGGGCCTTACGGGCTGAGTATATTCCCCCTGTATCTACTTCAAAGTTTATTGTGTTCCCCTCCACTTCAAAAGTTACTTGAGGTCAGGGAGAGGATCTGAGCCCGGACTTTCTTAGTATTCCTCCAGAGTCAGAATATCTGGCTGGCATGGCTGTCTCTTTCTAGGGCACTATTTGGCCCAGTGTCCTTTTTCTTTAGAGTAGGCACATTGATCTGAGTCCAGGGGTGGCCTCTAGTGTGTGCCCAGGTATCCCTTCCTGTCTCTCTGTTTCTTAATTTCTGGCCTATTTGTTGTTGTGACCAGGACCTTTGTCAATGCCTTAGTCTGTCTTTTGTTTCTTTTATCCTCACTCAGCTCCCTTCTCTTCCTCAGTTTCTCTCTTAAAGTATACCTTCTCGGGTTCTCTGTCTAAATCCCTCAAAGTCATATCTTGTAATCCATCTAAGCATTGTAACTTTCTTTTAATATCCAGGGCAGCTTTCCCAATAAAGGCCATTGTGACAGATGCCTTTTGATCCTCTGCCTGAGGATCGAAAGGAGTATGTCTCTTATATGCCTACATAATTATCTCTAGGAACATAGAGGGAAATTCATCAGGCCCTTAAATAATCTCTCTTAAATTGGCCAAATTAGTTGGTCACCTAGCGGCCACTAAGATACCCACTATTAGAGCCCGGCGATAAGTGGACAGATGCTCCCTACCTTGAAAGGTGTTGGGGTCCCAGTTGGGTCGTTTCAAGAGAAAGCCGGCTTTGAATATATTGGGAAGTTTTATCGGTCACGCATTTGGTCCGAGGATACTTTTTTCTAGCATCCAGGAGGATTCTCTTTTGTTCCTCTGTCATGAAGAGAGTCCCTAGGAGTTGTTGGCAGTCATCTCAAGTAGGTTGGTGTGAAAACATCAATGACTTCACCAGACCTGAGAGCCAGGTTGGGTCCTCGGTAAAAGGGGGATTGTTATTTTTCCATTTATATAGGTCTGAAGAGGAGAAGGCCAATACTGGTAGGCTTGCATTTTTTCCCTATGGCCATCGTCAATCATTGGCCCTTAGGGATGGAGGAAAGCAACACGGCAGTTCCAGGGTTTTCAATCATTTGCCACCAGCGAGTTCCTTTAGCAACTCCAGCTTCCTCCAGGGGAGGAGGGGCTGTGTGTGACGCAGGGGAGTTATCTGGAGGGCCCTGGGCTGGCTTAGCTTCCTCCAATTGCGGAGAGGCTGAGTCAGCACCTGGAGAATCACTTAGAGGGTGTTGGGGGTTGTGGGACAAGGGTAGAAGATAAGGAGGGGGACGAGAGTCAAGTAGAGTCAAATCTTGTGACTCAGGGAGAACAGAGGGTGGAGGAGGAGGAGGAGCAGAGGGGTTGAGAGATCGTGGGGGAAGGAGTAGGAATGGGGACAAAGCAAGGAAAGGCTTCACCCACGGAGGAGGAGATTTGCAGAGGTCCTGCCAAGTTAAGGTATATTCCTGTTTATCAGTATGGCTATGTGGCCCTGGCTGTAAGACAATATCTCTGTCTTTTTAAATTAGTGGGAAGTAGAAAGATCCTTCTAGGGGCCATCCGAATCCAAAGGTGGGCCATTCTGTGGCACACAGAGTCTGCCAGGTCCAGCGTTTTACTGAAAAAGAAAGATTCTGAGCCCTTAAGCGGACTTTGGTCCATAGATCAAGGGTCAGGGACAGAGGCATTGAAGTGATCTGTCCCATAATGAAAGATACACAAACATTAAATCAACGACACAGGACACAGACAAGAGAAAACAATAAAGACAGGCAATGGACGTCCAACACTGAGACCAAGACTGAGCAGGTGGCAAAACCCGATGGGCTGGCAATACCGAATCTGAAACAAAGTATCACTGAGTCGAGGAGACTATTATTCCTCGATTCCCGAGTCCTCTGTGGCGTCACCCAGGGACTTGGCTTGTGGCTCTGTGACACGTCTGCCAGCCACCATCAAAGAGAGCTCACACACTTCATCGACAGCCATTTTGCCAAGCCCTAACCTGAAACCTGAAACCAGAAAGAGGTGCCTTACTTACCCTGAGAGTAGCCCATTGGGGTCTCTCGTTCACCACTGCTGGATTTCGGTGGAACCTCCATATATAAATATCGGAAGAGCATTGGGGGAAGAGACCACCAAGAGACTCTCTCATGCAAAAACAAAGGGTTTATTGGGGGTCCAGCATGCTGGGGCTCAGAGCTCATTTGAATAGAGCAGAGAACCCTGAGAACAGCTTAAGCAGAGCTTATATACTTTCCTTGAAGAGGGCAGGGAGGAAAGTATATTGATGGGCTTGGGCGGGTGAGCAGTTTGCGTGCAACTGGGTGAGGGAGTACATTCTGAAGTTTGGCAGTTGGGGACAGCACATTCTGGGAAAAAGATTAGAAATCACTTCTCAAGATTTCAACAGTGTTTTATTAAGCATACAGAAAAACAGGAAGTGACAAGAATCTATTTTATTAACATTTCACTACCGACTATACTTTGCCAGATTTCCTAAAGTCTCTATTGGTATCTGCATTCCTACATATTTTCCCCAGTTCATCATTGTGATTAATTCTTCACATGTGCTGACATTTACATTCACTCAATACCCGAAACCCTATAGCTAAAGAACTTTTGGTCCAAATCCTATACTCACTCTCCTTTATAAACATACTGACTATCTTCCTAATACTACTGACTATCCATTTTGACTGGAAGTTCTCTTTGAAAATCAATCATCCAAGTTACAAGGTCCTATGCTTAATACCCAATCAAGGGCCCAATGCCCTTCTGGGCTTCAAATCTTACCTAGATTTTTGTTTTCAGATTCATATATTTTACCTATATATTCTTGAAAATATCGCAGGTTCCCAATACCATTATTCATCCAGCAGAATGATTTCTATTCCAAATCAAACCTGTTATTAACCCTAACCATACACTGTTCCCTCAATCTAACTTTAGAGAAGAGCAAGGACAGAGTTGGTCTTAAAATACAGGAATTTAGGGGATCTTCCAACTGCTGAGAAACTCAAAGGTCTATGCGCAAATGATCCCTAGAGAAGTTGTAGGCACCTATGAAGGAACTGAGAGAGCAAAAGTCATCTTTCATTGCAAACAACCCTGTCAGCATGAAGGGATGTGTCTGAATCAGCCTCTCTCTTCTTTATGTAGAGAAGAAGGACCAAACGAGGCCTCTGTGGAGAGCTGTTCCCGGTTACCAATGTTTGATATACCATTCTAACTTGTGAAAGTGTCAAAGGAATTAGGGACAGCCTCCATTTCATGGGAACTTTGGAAGCAAATGTTAGGACAACGTGCTTGCCAAGGCATTGACCTCATTCAGTTCCTGAAGGAAGTGACCTCACCTCACATTCTTGGTGATGGAACTCTCTGAACTTGGGATCCAGGCATCCAGGCACACAAATCTAGTCCCAGGCCCAGTCCCAGTGGTCTCACTTCTTTTGATTTACCAAAGACAGAGTCAGTCTTTCTTGGTATCTACTGATGTGAGGATGGCCAAATGCCAGGAAAGCTCTGAAGAGTGGCCTTTCCTGAGTAAGCAGGAAGTGGCTCACTGTTGTCTCCTGACAACTTCACAGAGTTGGCCAAGGAAACCAGATCTGAGACAGAACAGGCCATTTGAATGGAACATAGTACGGCCCACCAGTCAGAGGTCACACCCGATAGTCAGAGACCTACTTTGGGAAAGGAGGTGAATTTGTGGGTGTGAGTGTGTGTTTGTGATTTTGTCTCATGTTCTGAGAATAGGTAGGAAAGGCAGTTTGTTTGGTTTGGAGTGGACGATTTCTAACAAGTGATTTGACAAGGCGAGTGTTTTTATGTCTGTGTATCCCACTGTGTCCATGGTTGTAGACATTAGAAAAGAGAATGCATCAAAGGATGTGTCCAGGCTAGTAGAAAGCTTACCAGAATTCTTTCTGCCCAATGTATGAAAGGAATGCGGCTTGCCTTATGGATGGGTAACACCTGCTATCTTCCTAAGTTCCTGTTTTCTTCCTGAATTCTGGCCACTCTCCAGAATAGGCTCATGATTTTGTGACCAAGTTATCTACCACCTCCAAGCTCTGTGACATGGCCATGTACTGGATAGCTGAAGGGAATGGCGAGCATCTCAGAAAATTCAGATATCAGTGTGACCAGGAAAGTCTCAGTGGAGAAACACTGCTTTGGGCCGTTTGCTAACCTAATGTTCTGTTGCCCTGAATGTCAGGAAGGTCTTTGCCTCATGCCACCCCTTTGTGAAGCCTGAAGAAAACAGTTTTCAAATGGAAATGAATATGGATCACCTGTGGCTCTTTGCTTAATTGCTTTGAAAAGGGATGTGTCTGAATCAGCCTCTTGGCCCTGTGTGAGGTTGTGGCTTAGATACTCAGCACGTGGTGGATGTAAAGAGAGATCCCATGTGTGCATCCAAAACCAAAATGGCCAAAAAGCAGTCCTTGTGGATGAAGTCTGTCGCCTTCCTCTTTAAAGTTCTTGAACTCCATCAAGTGAGAATAGGGATCCTTTGGGTCAAATGGGTTCTTCAAAGACCTGCAGAGGAGCTTGTGTTTTCTCATGACTGCAAATCACATAAAAATATATACCTGACACTCAGTTTTCCACAAATTCGAGAAGCATAGAAGTATTAACGTCTAGCATATTTGATCACTTTTGTTTCACATGAAGGGTGTCCAGACCACCCTGAATTTACGCCAATGAGGGGCAAGGGAGTTACTTTGGACACTCTCTTGGACTCCGCCACTCATGGAAACCTTCAGCCAGAGGTTGTGATTAGTGTCTATATGGAAGAAGATGAGGGCCATATGGGAGGGTTTTGGTTTTAATTTTGGTCATTTGTGTCCGGTTGGAAGACATGACTGGGACCACCTGGGCTTGAACTCTGGTGTGATTCCCCTTAGAGACTGAATTCAGAGAAGTATTGCCATGAATTTTGTTGGGATTTTAGGAGTCCACCCATGAGAATCACCCTTGGAAACTGAGATCTAGGCCCAGGGTGGCTTTCCACAGAGCCCTGGGTATCTCAGCCAGAAGATCACATGATTTAATTCTGAAAGACTTGTCAGCCATTGTTGAGAGTCACAACACCCATGGACGTCACATTGTAGACCTCAATAGGCCTGGCTTCATGTGACATTTTGGCCACTCTTTGGAAAGCCTTGCCTGTGAGAGTTCTACAGAGCATTCATTGAAATGAGCTTCCTCACCATTTAAAGGTTCCTGAATGAATTGAAACCCACAGTGCCTGCAACGTCATCCTTGAAAAATGCCTAGATAAATACCATGAAATTTTTGAAATTCCCATGACCAGGTGGCACTGGAGAAACTTTGGATGTCCTGTTGCTGATCGTAAATATGCAAGACAGTGCCTTGATTGAGTGGGTTTCATGAAAATGGTGTAGAACAGAGATGCCAGTATGTTGGAACCTGCTGAGTAGTGGGCCTAGAGCAGTGGTAGGCAGGTGTGTGATAAAAAATTTGTGGTGGGGCCATGTGGATCTGCCATTGGATCCCAAATGGCTTGTGACTTACATGGTGCAGCCAGCAGACCCTTCCATGTAAAGGCTTCTGGTTATATGGAGATGTTTCCGGGCAATGTTTAGAATCAGGTTACTATGGACATGGGGCCAAGCTATGTGGGATAGAAGCCTGGTTGGTGCATTCTCCTGCAGACCCTGACCAACCACACATGAAAGAATTGCCTTCAGAACTGTGTCCCAGTTGAACTTCTTTTATTTCATGAAGCAAATGCCAAAGTCCCAGTGCAGCAGCAAGAAACACCACGAAAAGTGGAGGATGACCAAATGGCTTCCCAGTCCACATGGGAATACCCTTAGCCCCCAGTGGCCACAGTTTACTTACAAAGAGAGAATTCAGCACTGCTGCCTCATGTTCATTGGAAAATAAGAAACCATGTCCTCCAGGTCACATAGATGCAGACACAGCTTTGATAGTCTCACTAAAAAGAAGCTAAAGCTCCTGACAACAACATATATTTCAAGTGCCCAAACTCAGAGGCAGTTTCTCAAGAAGTATTTAGGCCAGCAGAGCTCCATGTTTATGGAGTGTTTACCCTGTCCCATACTAGGGAAACTCCTCGACCACTTCCAAGGTTGTAAACTCCTGAGCATATTATTCACAGATTTTATTACTCTTCTCCTCTAATTGTGTCTTACTTTGGGCGAAAAAAATGTCAAGGATATGTTCTGGATGAGAGTGGGAAGATTTTGTTTAGCACATATTTGCATACACATTGGATTCATTTTTCTATTTTACATTTGAAATACTGAATCCCTGACAGTAACACATGCCCTGCTAGATTCTGAATACTAATCCTAATATGATGGAGAAAAATAACGGAAACAGAATAGAAATACAAGCAGTTCAGAGGAGGCATGTTGTATACTTGGACTTGCCTTTTGCATTATATAGGGTAGGAGTTATAAATCTAGTCAATCTTTTGTTGAAATAGTTTTCCATGTGCTTTTAAAGTTAACAAATATGTGAATTCCTGTCTCCCTTTCTCTGTATTTTATTCAGCACATGTATTTTTATATGCACATATAGAATCCTACCTGGTATCACACGTACATTCTTGTGAGTTACATGACTTGGCAGATAGAAAGTGTGAGAAGAGATCACTCCTCTTAAACGCTGTTTGACCTGAAAATTCAACCTATGGGTGAGCTTCCTAGTTGAAAAAAGTTATACATAAATCCATATCCAGTAAAATGAATATTTTTGGATCTGTGGATGATACATATTTCACGGTGTAATTCGATTGGCATATATATTGCTAATTTTTAAAATCTGTGTGTGGATATATATATATATATATATATATATATATATATATATATATATATTCTCTCCAGATATTTCAAAATATTTAATATATGTGTCTTATTATACACTCCCTAAATTCATTCATGATTATGTATGTGGATTTATAATCAACTTTTCACAAGATTATTCTCAGAAATATTCATTCACCTGATATACCTATTTTTTTCCTAGTATTGAAAACTAACTTCAGTGAATGGTGCATATAAATCCTAATATTTCTACAGTAACTGATCCATTTTCACATCAATGTAAGTAGATTCCAATGGGACATGATAAGTATTTTGAAGTTCATTTTTATTCAAAACTAGTACATTACTATTTCTTCAGTTTATGCACATTATTGGATATATATTTCATCCACAAGTTCACAAATTTATAGGCATTTATTTCACTTTCAATCACTTTCTGCTTCAGAAAACACGTGTTCCACCATGTTTCAAACTGGTATTTCATGAGACTTCTTTCCAAACACATTATTTTTGATTTCCACAATCACTTTTGAAGCAAAACTCACACACTCTTCATGATAAACCATAACCCTAGGATTACAATTAGACGTATAACTAGTTGTTATGAATGATTATATATCAATATATGATTTCTTATGTATTTTCAGATATCAATTCAATACATTATTTAAAGTGGAACCAGTTATATTATTTACTAACTGTATGGTCTATTCATGCATTATCTCTATATTCATAGACACCTTTTTACCCTCAATACTAATTTATACGTTTTTTTTACCCTCAATACTAATTTATACGTTTTCAAAATATTCCTCAAAAAATGGTGGAAGAAATACTCATGTCACCTGATCTATATATACATTATTTCACAGTAATATTCTGGACAAAAAAATCAAAGGTCACCCTTAAGGTTGTACCAAAGCCTAAATGGAAAGTGAGCATGGATTACTAAAACCTTCCATGTCCAGGTGGCCTAATGCTCTCAAATGTCAATCTTATTGGTGACTACATTTTTGTTTCTTCCTAAGATTATATATTCAACCTCAAGCCTGTTGAAAATGTCTAACCCTATCACTCACTTTATACTTTGCCTGATTTAGTAATGTCTCTATTTATATCTATTTTCCTACATATTTTCCCCTGTTCATCATTGTGACTGACTCTTCACTTGTGCTGACATTTACATTCACTGTCTACCTGAAACCCTATTGCTTAAGAACTTTTGGTCTAAATCCTATTCTCACTCTTCTTTGTAAACCTACTGACTATCTTTCTAATCCTACCGACAATCCCTTTTTGAGTGGATGTTCTATTCGACATTCAATCATCCAAGGTACAAGCTCCTATGCCATTGTATATAGATTTATCTGAGACATTTTTGCAGAAAATAATTCAAAGCTAAGTGTACCAATTAAGGGCCCAATGCCCTTCTGAACTTCATATCTTCCCTAGATTTCTGTTTTTATACTTATATTTCACCTATATATTCTTGTAAATATCATAGTTTCCCAATACCATTATTCGTCATGCAGAAGGATTCCTAACCCCAAATTGAACATGTTACTAACCCAAACCATACACTGTTCTCTCAATCGAACTTTACAGAACAGCAGGGACAGGGTTGCTCTTAAAATACAGGAATGTAGGGCATGTTCCACCTGTTGAGAACACCAAAGGTCCATGCAGAAATGATCCCTTGAGAAGATGTAGGCAGCTACGAAAGACCTGAGAGAGAAAAGTCATCTTCTATGGCAAACAACCTTGTCAGCATGAAGGGATGTGTATGAATCAGCCTCTCTCTTCTTAATGTAGAGAAGATGGACCAAACCAGTCCTAGGTGGAGAGCTGTTCCCGGGTGCCCATGGTTTATATACCATTCTAACTTGTGAAAGTGTCACAGGAAGTAGGGGCAGCCTCCATCTCATGGGACTCTTGAAAGCAACTGTTAGGACAAAGTGGTTGTCAAGGCAATGACCTCATTCAGTTCCTGAAGAAGTGATCTACCTCACTTCCTTGGTGATGGAACTCTCTTAACTTGGGATCCAGGAAGCCAGGCACCCGGAGCCAGTCCAGTCCCAGACCCAGTAGGCTCACTTGTTTGAATTTACCAAGGAGAGTGTCAGTCTTTCTTGGTACCTACATATGTGAGGATGGCCAAATACCAGGAGAGCTCTGAATAGGGGCCTTTCCTGAGAAAGTAGGTAGTGGTTCACTGCAGGCTCCTGACAACTTCACAGAGTTGGCCAAGGAGACCAGATCTGAGATAGGACAGGCCATTTTGGGGGAACATAGTATGGCCCACCACTCAGAGGAAACTCCGGATAGTCACAGAGTTACATGGGGGAAGGAGGTGTCTTTGTGGGGTGGGTGTGATTTTGTGGTTTTGTCTCATGATCTGAGAATAGGTAGGAAAGACGGTTTGTTTGATTTGGAGTGGTCTTCTTCTAGTAAGTCGTTGGACAAGGCAAGTGTTTCTATGTCTGTGTATCCCACTGTGTCCGTGGTTGTAGACATTAGAAAATAGAATGCAACAATTGATATGTCCTGTATAGTAGAAAGACTCCCGGCATTCATCCTGCCCAATTTATGAATGGACTGCAGCTTGCCTTATCCATGGGCAACACCTGCTACCTTCCTAAGTTCCTGTTTCTTCCAGAATTCTCACCACTCTCCAGAATAGTCTCATGGTTTTGTGTCCAAAATATGTACCACCTCCAAGCTCTGTGACATTGCCATGTCCTGGATAGCTGAAGGGAATGGCGAGCATCTCAGAAAACTCAGATATCAGTGTGACCAAGAAAGTCTCAGTGGAGAAACCATGCTTTCGGCCTTTTGCTTATCAATTGTTCTGTTTCCCTGAATGTCAGGAAGGTCTTTGCCTCAGGCCACCCCTTTGTGAAGCCTGAAGAAAACAGTTTTCAAATGGAAATGAATGGGCATCACCTGTGGCTCTTTGCTTAATTGCTTTGGAAAGGGATGTGTCTGAATCAGCCTCTTGGCCCTGTGTGAGGTTGTGGCTTAGATTCTCAGCACCTGATGGATGTAAAGAGAGATCCCATGTGTGCATCCAAAACCAAAATGGCCAAAAGAGCAATTATTGTGAATGAAGCCTCTCGCATTCATTTGTAAGGTTCCTGACCACCATCAAGTGAGAATACGGATCCTTTGGTTCAAATGAGTTATGCACAGCACGGCAGAGGCCAACCCATAGGTTTTTGGGTTTTCTCATGGCTCCAAATTATACAAAGAATCTATACCTGACAGTCAGTAGGCCTCAAATTGGAGATGCAGAGCAGTATTAACAGCTGGCCTATCTGATCACTCCTGGTTCACCGGATGGGTGTCCAGGCCACCTTGACTTTAGGCAAATGAGGGGCAAGGGAGCTTATTTTTGACACTGTCTTGGGCTGCACCCCTCATGAAAAACTCCAGCCAGAGGTTATGATAAGTGTCTATATGGAAGAAGATGAGGGCCATGTGGGAGTGTTTGGTTTTAATTGTGGTCATTTGTTTGGCGGTTGGAAGAGATAACTGGATCCACCTGGGCTTGAATTCTGGCATGATTCCTCTTACAGACTGAGTTCTGGAATTTACCTCAAAGAAGTATTGCCATGAAATGTGTTGGGATTTTAGGAGGCCACGCATGAGATGCGCCTTGAAAACTGAGATCGAGGGCCAGGGTGTCTTTCCACAGTGCAGTGAGAATCTCAGCCAGGATATCACATGATTTTATTTTGAAAGACTTGGCAGCCATAATTGAGAGTCTAAACACAAATGGAACTCATATTGTAAACCTCAATGATCCTGGCTTCATGTGACCTTTTGGCCACTTTTTGGGAAGCCTTGCCTGTGAGATTTCTCCAGAGATTTCATTTAAATGAGCTTCCTCAAGACATAATGGTTCCTGCATTAATTGAAACGCACAGTGACTCCAACTTCATCCTTCAAAAATGGCTAAATAAATACTATCAAATTTCTGAAATTCCCATTACCAGGTGGCACTGGAGAACCTTTGGATATCATGTTGCTGAACATGAGTGAAATAATTCCCCACGCAATGACACTTCACCGGGAGAATTCCAATTTTATTGCTAAAAGCTGTGTGCTTATATAGAACTAAGGGGGAGATGGTATGGCTTAGATAAATGGCAGCAACCCGTTTATTGACAAGTTCTTTCAAATATCAGCTCCAGAGCCCAGGAATCAGTTCTCATTGGGGCTAAGGTTCCCCACAAGCGAGATTTGAAATTGGCGCTGGCGGGAGAGTTCACAAGGGCGGGAACTTTTTGCGCCACTGCAGAAATGAAGAAGGTAGGAAGAAGAAGTCCTTAGGCGCCATGTTGGGGTTTTTCTCTGGGGTATGGCTGCCATTTATTCTTTTCCCAACATTCCACCCTTTTTGTTTTCTTAGGAAGTGGGGCGTCGTTTGTCAGATCTGGCTGCTTCCTGCTGTGTGGGGGTGGTGTGGGGCCTAGAAAGAGAAGTGGAGGAATGCTCAGGGGGCAGGTATGGGGATATCATGGCAGCCAGAAATAAAACCCAGTGGCTATAGACAGCTATTTTCATAGGGGTGAAGTCAATGAATGTTCCCTGAAGCCAAAGATGTCGATGGCATGGAACCAGTCCTGGATGGAAGAGATTGTTGGTATCAGCCACTGGTCCTGTAACAGAGACTCAAGGAAATACTGGAAGCATTGCCTGGACATGGTGTCGCCAGCACCTGAAGAAGATCAGAGCGAATAAAAACAGAATGAAGATAAAAATTAAAGCAAATGTCAATTTTTGGCAGAAGTTCCATGTGGGGGGACTGACACAGAAGAGGCCAAGGGCCATGAGAAAGCTTAGAAGGTGGTAAAGACTATGAATCCAGGATGGCAGATTAAGAGGTTCTCCGAGCTCGTTGTCTCCCGCTGTCTAATACCCGTTGCATTCCATCGTGCCTGGTAGTGAGCTTTATCACTGAGTGAACTGTTCTCTTGGAGATGTTGGGGATTCATCGGTCATCAGAGGCTGGTAGTGACTAAGCAAAAGCTGGTTGAAAGTTTGATTAGGAATTTTATGCAGTTGGGTTTGAAGGCACTTCATTATGCAGGGCAAGATAGCACAAAAAAGGAGCATTCAAATAATTGGCCCCAAGATATGTAGTAAGTACATGGCAAGATAGGATTGGAAGAACCCCGTTATGGGATTGGAGGAGGTAGGTTTGAGCAATTGGGTCGATAATTCCTGCAATTTAACAACATTTTTTTTTTATTAGCCCAGATTCATTAACATAATAGCAAAATTTCTCTCTGAGGAATAGGCATGTAACCCCTTTTTCTGCAGTGAGAAGATCAATTGCCCTTTGGTTCTGTAAAGCCACTTGTGCCAATGAAGTAACCTGCCGCTGCAAGGAACCCAGAGACTCAGCCATGGTATTGAGTGTTTCCTGCAGTTTTTGTTGAAGGTCATTGGATCCCATAGAGCATGACCTATAGCTCCACCAGAGAGTCCGAGACCCGTCACTGAGGTTGTTTAAATGAGGCCTACCAGAACCGGCAGAAAGACTACCCTACGGGTGCGGGAAGGTAGGGCCAACTGTCAGAATTCGGTGGGAGTAAACAAAGATAGCTGAGGAACTACAGTAACCAAGAAACAGGCGCCAGAGACATTGATGGTTGAGGTACTTAAAGACCCATTACACCAGAGGAAATGTCCAGGTTGCATAAACACAGGGCTCTATGGGGTGTTGTAGCTCAAGGAACAAATGGGTAAAGGATTCATTATTGGCAGGTGGAAACAGATGAAAGGAAATAAAGTATTGGTGGAATAACTTTCCCACAGTGGGATACGTGTCACATGTAGGGGTTGTCCTTTTTAGAGAAATTGTAGGGTTTTGCTGGAATATTTCCTGCCGCTAATGGGACTGCTGCTAGAAGTGGACAACTAAGTGAAGCACAGAGAAAGCAATGAGAAGTAGGCACAGAAAGAGGGGTGGAGTTTAATAATCAAAAAGTTTGGTGTAGCAAATTGAGCCATGTGGGAGGGGGACCTGAGAGGGTTGAAGGCTCTGAATCCTCTTTGGATGAGCTATGGATATGATCTCGAAGTTTTGATTCTGAGTCCTTAATGTGTTCGACTACCTGAATGGTTGCCGTAGGTTGCGTAATCAGGGTGCGGGCAATAGTCATCCACCCTGTGGGTCTGACTGAGGTTGTCCGAGCATAGACAGCAAACTCAACATAGCCCCAACGTTTGGCCTTGGCGTCAGGTTTATCTAAAGTATACCATCCATTGTTATTGGATGAAGAGCCTTTATGCCACTTTATGTAACTAGAAGTCCACCCTTCAGGGTAACCGAGTGAGTGGTAAGAATAGCTACCACGTTCATCATGGAACCTGCATGACCAATAGGGGCACCCATTATATATCTCAGGCCACCAATGACAAGAATCTTTTGTTTGATCAAAAAGGAAGCAAATGAAAGGCCAGTTCCAGCTACCAGGGACGAAGGTCCTTGAAGGTGACAATTTTAGGGAAATAGAGGTGCAGTTGTGGATGAAGCAAGTAGTTGCATCCACTGCGCAGACCTTCTGCATGCCATGTTCTGAGTATCGTTCCCGAAAAGTGAATAAATGCATGGTAGGTGAGGAGGGTAAAGACCAGTCCTGACAGAGCACAGAAAATAAGCAGAGCACAAAAAACAAGCAGTTAGAGAAGACTAGGGTGTTGGGAGAGCTCATTGTGCCTTCTTTAAGAGGAATTGGGCTGCAAGGAAAACCGTGTGAGCCACAACTAAAATGGGTGAGATGGGTGTGGAGAGCAGGAGTAAAGGGGAGGTTCAGTAGGTGATTCTTGGAGTTCCTCTGGGGTGGCTCTGTCTTCAGCAGGTGGGGCCTCCTGGTGATGTGGCTTCAACCTAGACATGTGAATCCAGGGAGTGAGACAGTTGTCTGGTAAGGAGAGTTTGGCGGCGGTAAGGGTAAAGAGAATGACAGGATAGGGGCCTTCCCATTTTGCGGCAAGAGTCCCTTTCTCCTCTGGGGTATTATAATAGAATAGACTAACAGGTGTTAAGGGAGGAGTGTTTGGAGAGGAGACTGGGTCCGGAAGAAGGCAGTCCTGATATTTCCAGAGTTCCGAGCGGAGATGGAGCAAGAGAGGCAAAGACAAATCTCGGGTGAGAGGTCCTTGTGAAATGACCAACCCAGGGGTTATAAGAGGTCTTCCATACATTATCTCAAAAGGAGACAGTAAAGATGGTTTCTTAGGGAGAGCTCTGATTCGAAGCAAAGCCAAGGGAAGGAGTTTGAACCAGTCTATGTTTAATTCCATTGTCAATTTGGTAAGGACTTCCTTTAGAGTACGATTTACCCTTTCCACTTTCCCTGAAGCCTGGGGGAAATATGGACAGTTGAAATGCCACTTGAAGGAGAGGGCTTGAGAGACCTTTTGTGTGATCCTAGAAGTAAACTCAGGGCCATTGTCATATTGTAGGGAAGTGGGCATACCAAACCTGGGGATGATGTCTGTCAGTAAGATTGAAGCTACAGTGGAAGCCTTTTTATTGGAAGTGGGAAATGCCTCAACCCAACCAGAGAAAGTGTTCACAAAGACAAGGAGGTATTTAGTGCGCCATACTGTGGGCATGTTGGTGAAGTCTACCTGCCAGTCAGCAGCGGGAATGTGTCCCCGGGCTTGGTGGAAAGGGAAAGGTTTGGGCCTTAAAGGAGGATGAGGGTTGGTCCGCTGACAGATCTGACAATTAGAGGCTATATTCTGTAGCATGGCTTGTCAGAGGGGGTGAGGGAAAAGAAACTCTGTAAAAAGAGGGTCAAAGACTGAGAATTGGAAAGGAATAGAGTATGAAGGAACTTGAAAAGATGCTTGTTCTTACTGAAAGACGTAGGGGCTTCAGATGAGCTGTCTAAAGTGGCCATTATATGTCCCCCATGGAGGCCATAATTGAAAGTGGTAGCAGCCATTCGTGCCGCCTGGTCAGCTTTGGCATTGCCCTCAGTGATAAGAAAGCCGTCCTTCTGATGGGACCTACAATGGACAACTCCCAACTGGGTGGGTAAGTGGCCTCTATTAGATTGGTTATAAAAGCTGAATTAGTGATCGCATTACCTTTGGTGGTAAGTAGGCCTCGCTACTTTCAAATATCAGCATGGGATAATAAGATATGGAAGACATATTTTGAATCAGGTTAGAGGGTGAGGGATTTGCCTTGTGCTAGAAGGCAGGCACGAGTGGATGCTATAAGTTCAGCCTACTTGTCTGTAGTTCCTGAAGGCAAAACTTTGGCCTCTATAATCTCAGTGGCTGAAAATACAGCGTATCCAGAGTAATGAGTTCCGTTCTCCCTAAAGCAACTGCTGTCAGTAAACCAGATAAGGTCAGGCTTGCTGAGTGGTCTCTCAGAAATGGAAGAATGACAGGGGAGGAAATCATCTAAGGTTTCCAAGCAATTATGAGTTGGTATGTGAGACATGGGAGTCATTGGGAGCAGTGAGGCAGGGTTCAGTGCAGAGCAGGGGAGGAAAATAATATTAGGGTTTTCCAGAAAGGAAGTGAGGGGCGACAGAAATCTGGATGTAGGGAGAGTTTGAAGGCCCTTTTAAGCTAAAAGATCCTTCAAGTGATGTGGGGAGTGGATAGTTCAAGGGGCCCCAAAAGTCAGCTTAGAGGCTTCTTTGTGTAAAATTTGTCCAGTAGCCAGAGCTCTTAAGCAAGGGGCCCACCCACGGATGGTAGGGTCTAGTTGCTTGGACAAATATGACACAGGTGCAAATGTACGCCCATAGTTTTGACCTAAGACCCCAAGTGCTTGCCCCCCTTTTTCATGGACATATAGATGAAATGTTCTTGAAAGATCTGGAAGGTGAAGGGCAGGTGCCTTTAAGAGGAGTTGCTGAAGCCTGCGGAAGTGGTAGATGGGAAAGGAGGCAAGAGATTCACTAGGGGGTCCCTTTGCTAGGTCATACAGGGGTTTGGAGAGAAGAGAATAATTTGGGATCCAGGCCCTAAAATAACCTGCTAATCCTAGGAATGATAGTATTTTGGCTTTCGTATAGGGCACTGAAAGATCACAGAGGAGTTGCCTCCTATCCAGTGTTATTTCCTTTTTCCCGGGTGTAAGGCAAAAACCAAGATAGGTGACCGAAGACTGGGAAACCTGGGCCTTGTGGGGAGACTCCCTATATCCCTTTGTCTTCTAGGAATTTATGAAGCTGAGCGGTGTGGGATTGAGAGTGTTCCCAGAAAGACTACATAGAAGAAGGTCATAGACATATTGAAGTAGAGTAGAGTCAGGACAGGTCAGGTGAAAGGATGTGAGGTCCTGGGCAAGAAATTGGCCAAAGAGATGGGGGCTATCCGTGAATCCCTGTGGGAGGACAGTCCAGGTAAGCTGATGAGAATGGCGGGTGTGAGAGTCAGTCCATGAAAAAGCAAAGATATCCTGAGATTCTGAGAACAAGGGAATAGAAAAGAATGCATCTTTTAAATCTAGGACTGAGAAGTGAGTAGTAGTGGCATGGATCTGAGAGAGGAGGGTGTAAGGGTTTTGCACTAGCGGGTGGATGGGGTCCACAGAGGAGTTGACAAGGTGAAGTTCTTGAACCAGCCTGTAGGACACGTTAGGTTTCTTAACTGCCAGAATGGGTGTGTTGAAAGGAGAGTGTGTAGGCCTAAGATACCCCTTTCATAATAAATCCTGGATGATGGGTTCTAATCCAAGGAGGGATGTGGTTGTGAGTGGATATTGTGGTTGACTAACATATCTTGAAGGGTCCCGTAAGACAATATGAATAGGACTGCATTTAGCCATAAAGGGTGTAATTGTGTCCCAAACCTCAGGGTTAAATAGTTTAGATAGTCGTGGGAGAGTGCATGAAGGAGGTGTATCTGCCCCTAGGAATATCATGAGGAAATGAGAGGTAGGAGAGGTGTGGGGTGATAAGTGAATGGTGACTTTTAATAGTGAGAGTATGTCCCTTCCCAGAAAGGGAATGGGGCAATGGCTCATAACAAGAAAGGAGTGAGTGAAGGACAAAAGGGATGGCTGCATATAACATGATTGGGGGGGGGGTTTGAGGAAAAATCTTTTTACCTCCTACCCTGACAATAGGAGTTTTTGAGGCTGTGGTAGGACCCTAATACTCCCTCAAAATCGAAAAAGCGGCACCAGTATCCAAGAGGAAGTTAATGAAGCATCCATCCAGCAGGAAGGTGACCCTAGGCTCTTGATTCTTGATGGTAATAGTCTGGAGGGAAGGCCCAGGACTCCGTCAATCCTCCTCTGCCAAGCCCAGGTGAGGCTGTGGTTGCTGGGCAGCAGACCAACCTCCCTTCTGGGTTGTTGGGCAGTCTGCCCCCCAGTGTCCACTTTGATGGCATTTTGCGCAGGGGTTGTAGGGTGTCCTCGGCGAAGAACAATTCCTGGTCCAATGTCCCTCTTTACCTCATTTGAAGCAAGCTCCAGGGGGGGTCATATTGGGACGGCATGGTGATGGCCTTCTCTGAATGAGCTGGGCCAACATTTGGAATTTGGCATTTTCAGCCCTCTGCCTACGGAATTCACTTTCATCCTCTCTACCATGAAAAACCTTGAAAGTGACAGCAAGGATTTTGGTCTGAGGAGTAGCAGGGCCCTGTTCAAACTTTTTAAGCTTGGCTTTAATGTAAGGGTAGCTTTGGGCCAGAATATATGTCATTAAGATATGACGGCCATCAGGGGTTTCTGGGTCGAGGTTTGTGTACTGCTGAAGGGACTTGGTTAGTCTATCCAGGAATTCTGAAGGTGTTTCCTCCTTCCTTTGAATGACCTCCTGCATCTTTTGAAAGTTAACAGCCTTGCGGGTGGCCTTTCTCAGTCCCGCCAAGAGGCAGGATGTAAAAAGGTCACTAGACTGTAAGCCCATAGGGGATCCTGCTCTGGGACAGCATGAGGGCCTGTGGGTGGTTATGATTGGTCCTATGATTTTCATCAGCATGGGCTTGGGCTAGCTCCCAGAACCATTGCCTTTCCTTGGGGAGAAGTTTATTGGCCAAGAGCATGTAGATGTCATCATGAGTGAGGCTATATGCTTGCAGTACCCATTGAAACTCCCGAATGTAAGTGGTGGGGTCAGTGGTGAAAGAGCCTAACTTCCTCTCTAGCTGAGTAATGTCCGACATGGAGAAGGGCACATGGACTCTGATGACACCCTTGGGACCAGCTACCTCATGAAGGGGTGCGATTGTCTTGGGGGTGGGAAGGAGTCCCTTAGACCTGGTAACAGGAGGACTGAAAGAGGCAGGCGGTGGACAGGAAGGAAAGGGAGGGGAATGGAATGTGTCTGTGGAAGAGGGGGAGGTGGAGCAAGCAGAAGAGTGGGGAAGGGAGGGGGATGAAATGGAAGGTTGAGGATCCATGGAATCAGGCAGAGGAAGAGGAGAATTTTGCGGGAGAGAAGGGTCAGTTGGGGCTGGGGGATAAGGTGGGGGTTGATCTGCTGGGTCGAATGAGGACAAATCTGCGAAGTCAGGAGTAGAACTAGGGGAAGAGAGGGGTTTGCAAGCAAGAAGAACCTGAGAGGGAGGGCAGGAGGAGCAGAGACAGGGTGCTGTGCGAGAAGGCTAAAACATTCAATACAGGGAATCTCACTCCACTTTTTCAGATGCTGGCAGTAATTAAAAAGGTCCAAGAGGAGGTTTGGATCTAAGGAGCCTTCTGGAGGCCAATGATTGCCATTATCCAGTGGATATGTAGGTCAATCTTGGGTACAGAATTTGATTAGAAGTTTGGGCTTGATGTCTGGTGTGAGGGAGAGTGTGGCCAGATTTTTTATTAAACTTTTGAGAGGTGAGGTTTCAGGTACAGATAAAGAGGTGCCCACAGTCACAGGGAGAGATGGAAGAGAGAGAGAGAGAGAGAGAGAGAGAGAGAGAGAGAGAGAGAGAGAGAGAGAATAAGTGTAAGCAAGAGAGACAAAGAGAAAACCCGGCCTGGAACGGACTCCGGGAAGCGCTCAGGGCGAATGGGGGTCAGGTGGGCATCCCCAAAATGACCAGCCGTCATGAGGAAATACAGAGGGCACTACCTGATCGTCACCAGTGAAGTGCGATCTGTGAGACCCAATGGGTTCGGAGCCACGGGCAACCTGACATCAGGAAAGTTTTCGAATGCAGCAGAAGAAGTAAGTAATGAAAACAGAACTCCGGCTCCAGCAGAATGCAGTTCCAGGATTGGAGTTCAGTTTTCCCCGAGCAGAGAGGCAGCTTCAGCCAGACACAGCAGGCCTGCAGGAAACAGCAACTCTAGCTGGCAGCAGCAGCAGCAGCAGAGGAGGAAAAACCACAGAGCCTCTCATGTAAACTCAGAAGCCTCACACCCCAAAGGGAAACGGATCACCAGAGGGTCCACTGCAACCAGTAAAGGTCTTAGTGGGAGGAATTCCTCCCCCCTACCAGGTGTCTAGAGTGTGACAGACGATCATGGTCACAAAGCCAGCGGTAGCCCGAAGGGAGTTGGCGAGCCGGGGTCAGGGGAGGCTTACATACAACAAATCAGTGGTGAGTGCAGGAAGCCTGCTTCTGAAAAGAGCAGACCAGGGCAGAGTGCCACGGTGGAGCAGTGGACGGGGCTCTTGTTGGAAAGAGCTCACCCATATCCTCACAGAGGGCACCAGAATGAAAGAACTCCCCGGGAACTTCACCGGGAGAATTCCAATTTTATTGCAAAAAGCTGTGTGCTTATATAGAACTAAGGAGGAGATGGGAGGGCATAGATAAATGGCAGGCAATCCGTTTATTGGCAAGTTCTTTCAGATATCAGCTCCGGAGCCCAGGAATTAGTTCTTATTGGGCCTAAGATTCCCGGCCAGCAAGATTTGAAATTGGCGCCAGCAGAAGAGTTCACACGGGCGGGAACATTTCGCACCACTGCAGAAAAGAAGAATGTAGGAAGAAGAAGTGCTTAGGCGCCATGTTGGGTTTTTTTTTCTGGAGTATGGCTGCCATTTATACTTTTCCCAACAATGAGTATACCAGACAGTGCCTTGATTGACTGGTTTTTATGAAAATGGTGTTTAACAGAGATGCCAGAAAGTTGGATCCTGCTGATTAGTGGGCCAAGAGCAATGGTGGGCATGTGTGTGATAAAACATCAGTGGTGGGACCATGTGGATCTGCCATTGGCTTCCAAATGGCTTGTGACTGACATGGTGAAGCCAGCAGACCCTTATATGTAAAGGCATCTTGTTACATGGAGAGGATTCAGGACATTGTTCAGAATCAGGTTGCTATGTTCAAGAGGGCAAGCTATGTGGAATAGAAGCCTGGTTCTTGTATTCTCCTACAGACCCTGACCCACCACATGTGACAGAAATCCCTCACGCACTGTGTCCCCGTTGAACTCCTTGTATTTCATGAAGCAAATACCAAACTTCCAGTGCAGCACCAAGAAACACCACGAAAATAGAGGATGACCATATGGCTTCATAGTCCACACTAGAGACATTTAGCCCCAAGGGGCCACAGTTTACCTTCAAAGGGAGAATTCAGCACTGGTGTCTCATGTTCATTGGAAAATAAGAAACCATGTCCTCCAGGTCACATAGATGCAGACCCAGGTTTATGGTTTCACTAGAAAGGAAGCTAAAGCACTTGACAACAGCATATATTTCAAGTGCCCAACCTCACAGGCAGTATCTCAAGAAGTCTCTAGGACAACAGACCTCCATGTTTTTGAAGTGTTTACCCTGTCCCTTACTTTTGGAAACTCCTTTAACACTTCCAAGGTTGTGAACTCCTGATCGCATTCCATTCCAGATATGTATTCATGGATTTTCTAACTCTTCTTCCCTAATTGTGTCTTACATGGGGTGAAGGTGTTGTCAAGGTATTGTTCTGGATGAGAGTGGGAAGATTTTTGTGTAGCACATATTTACATACACATTGGATTCATTTTCCAATTTTCCATTTGAAATACTGAATCCCTGTCAGTAACCCATACCCTAATAGACTCTGACTACTAATCCTAATATGATGGAGACAAATAACCCAAACATAATATTAATACAAGCAGTTCAGAGGAGGCATGGTGTATAGTTGGTCTTGCCTTTTGCATGATATAGTGTAGGAGTTATAAATCTTGTCAATTGTTTGTTGAAATAGTACTCCATGTGTTTTTAAAGTTAACACATATGTGAATTTCTGTCTCCTTTTTTCTGTAGCCAATTCAGCACATGTATTTTTATATGCACATAAAAAATCCTACCTGGTATCACACGTACATTTTTGTGAGGTGTCTAACTTAGCAGAAACAAAGTATGAGAAGAGATCACCCCTCCTAAACGCTTTTGGAACTGAAAATTCAAACTATGAGTGAGATTTTTAGTTGAACAACATTATACATAAATCCATGTTCAGTAAAATTAATATTTTTGGATCGGTGGATGATATATATTTCACGATGAATTTTGATTGGCATATATATTGCTACTTTCTAATGTTTCTCTGTGAGATATATATATATATATATATATATATATATATATATATATATTCTCTAGATTTTTCCAAATATAAAATATATGTGTCCTATTATACACTCCCTAAATAATTCACTCATGCTCATGTATGTGGTTTTATAATCAAATTTTCATACGATTATTTTCAGAAATATTCATCCACCTGAAATACATATTTGTTTTCTAGTACTGAAAACTCACTTCACTGAATGTTGCAAACAAATCCTTATATTTCCACTGTAACTGACCCAATTTAACATCAATGCAAGTAGATTCCAAAGGGGCATGATGTGTATTTTGACGTTCAATTTTATTTAACACTGGTACATTACTATTTCTTCAGTTTTTGTACATCATAGTATATACATTTCATCCACAAGTTCACAAATTTAAAGACATTTGAAACACATTCAATCACTTCCTGCTTCAGTACACATGTATTCCTCCTTGCTTTTGACTGGTTATTTATTGAGACTTCTTTCCAAACACATTATTTTCGATTTCCATAATCAATTTTGAAGCAAAACTCACACACACTTTATGATAAACCACAACCCTAATATTACCATTAGATGTATAACTGGTTGGAATGAATGTATGTATGTCAATATAACATTTCCTGTGTATTTTCAGATATCAATTTATTCCAATTTCTAAAGTTGGAATCAGTTATATTATATATTCACACATGGTACACCTATTTGTGCCCCCAATACTAATTTATATCTCTTCTAAATATTGCTCCCAGAAATGGTGCAAGAAAGACTCATGTCACCTGATCTACATATATATTCTGTCAACAAAATACAAAGTCACACTTACAATTGTACCAAAGCCTAAATGGAATGTGAGTATGGATTATGAAAATCACCCATGTCCAGGTTGCCTAATGCTCTCAAATGTCAATCCTATTGGTGACTACATATTTGTTTCTTCCAAAGATTATGTATTCAACCTCAAGCCTGTTGAAAATGTCTAATCCTATCAATCACTTCATCATTTGCCTGATTTCCTAATGTCTCTAATGATATCTGCTTTCCTACATATTTTCCCCAGTTCATCATTGTGACTGACTCTTCACATGTGCTGACATTTACATTTTCTGTCTACCTGAAACCCTATTGCTAAAGAACTTTTTGTCCAAATCCTATACTCACTCTTTTTTTCTAATCCTACCAACTATCTTCCTAATCCTACCAAGTATCCTTTTTTGACTGGATGTTCTCTTCGACATTCAATTATCCAAGGTACAAGGTCCTATGCCATTATGTATAGATTTATCTGAGACACATGTGCACAACATAATTCCGAATGAAGTATCCCAATCAAGGATCCAATGCCCTTTTTGGCTTCAAATCTTACCTAGATTTGTGTTTTCATACATATATTTCACCTCTATATATACTTATAAATATTGCAGGTTCCCAATACCATTATTCATGCAGCAGAATGATTCCTAACCAAAATCAAACATGTTATTAACCCTAACCATACTTTGTTTCCTCAATCTAACTTTACAGAAAAGCAAGGACAGAGTTGGTCTTATATAGAAATGTAAGAGATCTTCCACCTGCTGAGAACCTCAAAGGTCCATGCAGAAGTGAACCCTGAGGGAGATATAGAAAGCTATGAAGGACCTGAGAGAGCAAAAGTCATCTTTCATGACAAAAAAAAAAAAAAAAAAAAAACAGGTCAGGATGAAGGGGTGTGTCTGAAGCAGTCTCTCTCTTCTTAATGTAGAGAAGATGGACCAAACCAGGCCTGTGTGGAGAGCTGTTCACGGGTGCCTATGTTTGATATACCATTCTTACTTGTGAAAGTGTCACAGGAAGTAGGGGCAGCCTCCATCTATTGGGACACTTGGAAGCAACTGTTAGGACAAAGAGGTTGCCAAGGCAGTGACCTCATTCAGTTCCTGAAGGAAGTGACCTATATCATTTTCTTGGTGATGGAACTCTCTGAACTTGGGATCCAGGATGCCAGGCACCCAGAGGCATTCCCAGTCACAGTCCCAGTGGCCACACATGTTTGGATTACCAAGGACAGAATCGGTCTTTCTTGGTAACTACTGATGTGAGGATGGCCAAATTCCAGGAGAGCTCTGAAGAGGGGTCTTTCCTGAGAAAGCAGGTAGTGTCTCACTACTGAACTGAAACCCACAGTGCCTCCAACTTCATCCATGAAAAATGGCTAGATAAATACAATAAAATTTTTTAAATTCCCTTAACCAGGTGGCACTGGAGAACCTTTGGATGTCTTTTTCCTGGTCATGAGTGTACAAGAGAATGCCATGATTGACGGTATTTCATGAAAATGGTGTAGAACAAAGATGCCAGTAAGTTGGACCCTGCTGAGTAGTGGGCCTTTTGCAGTGGTGGGCAGGTGTGTGATAATACAGCTGTGGTGTGGCCATGAGGATTTTCCATTGCCTTCAAAATGGCTTGTGACTGATATGGTGCAGCCAGCAGACCCTTCTTGTTATATGGAGAGGTTTCCGGGCAAAGTTCAGAGTCAGATTTCTATGGACAAAGGGGCAAGCTTTGTGAGATAGAAGCCTGGTTGTTGCATTCTCCTGCAGACCCTGACCCACCACAAGTGACAGAACTCCCTCTAATACTGGGTCCCAGTTGAACTCATTGTATTTCATGAAGCAAATACCAAACTCCCAGTGCAGCAGCAAGAAACACCAAATGGCTTCACAGTTCACACGGGGAGACAGTTAGCACCAAGTGGCCACAGTTTACCTACAAATAGAATATTCAGCACGGCTGCCTCATGTTCATTAGAATACAAGAAACCATGTCCTCCAGGTCACGTAGATGCAGACCCAGCTTTTATGGTGTCACTAGAAAGGAAGCTAAATCTCCTTGCAACAACATATATTTCAAGTGCCCAAACTCAGAGGAAGTTTCTCAAGAAGTCTTTAGGCCGGCAGAGCTCCATGTTTTTGGAGTGTTTACCTGTTAGACCAGGACGCTAGAAAAGACCACTGACTCAAATTAAAATCAAATAAAATTAAGCTTATTATTTCCACCGGCCATGCTGCCTCTCCCTCCCAAAACGAAGGGAACAAGACAGCAACCCCAGCTTTCCTACAGCCCAGCTTTATAGCCCAGAAAGTTACACAAAAGGGGGGTTACAGATAACGATCTCTGATAAACATCACACTAAAGGTAGTTTACAATTTTTTTGCTGTCCCTACATGAGAATTCATGAGGACCATTAGAGCCTCAGAGAGGGTTGTTGTCTTGCCAGAGAAGGCAAATATTTATGATGTGTCACTAAAGTTTCTGAGAGGGCTGCTATCTGGTCAGAGAGCCAGGCATGTGTGAGTTCAAGGCGCGGGCAGGCATTCCACGCAGGTTCAGAATTTGAAGTAATTAATGGTAAAGCCAAAATTATCTTTTCATGGCTTTGTGGCATGATGGCTCCCAATTTTAATAAAAGATCAGGTTGGGTCTACAATTCCCCCCTTTTCTCTGTGTCCCTTTCAAATCTTTGATAGATTATGGGAAGAGCACTGAGGAAATTTTAATCCCTCAGGTAAGAGTCTCCAAATTTTTAGAACTCACCCAAAACCGATCTCGCTGATTTTACCCTTCTTAATTACTTATATTGATAGTCTATTTATCTTTCTCTCCATTGTTGTAAGAAGAGTGGCATCACTAATTTTTTCTTCTTCTGTCCTGAGACAGGGTGACGTGAGTGGGCTCGGCGTGAGGGACATGAGTTGCCTATTAGAAGTCAGTTGAGAGACATGAGTTGCCTTTTAGAAGTCAGTTCGGTTTGAAGTCAGGTTGGGGAAGAACAGGTTGTAAAGTCATCTGTGAATGGGTTCTTCTATGAGTGAAACAAAAACCATGAGTACTGGATAAATGTTGCAGCAGCTAGAACATGTCACTGTATAGAAATTCCCTCACCAGTCTTTAATATCCCCAGTTATCAGGACTGTCAACTTAATATTTAACTTTAAGTGTTACAGTTGGCCCTCCCAATAAGACACAGTTTAATAATTTAATGTCATCTGATCTTGTAAAATCCTTTTACTAGTATGACCTCTGTGTCTAATAGAGAAACCTTTAATTCTGTTACTCAGGGCTGGATAATCGTACTAGCAAACACCAAGCCTACCTTTGTAGGTTAGGAATATCTGTAGGTCTTAACCTGAAAACTTCTGCCTGTGGCAGCTCTTCTTGATAGTCTCTTTTTATAAGTATTAGGCATTCCTGTGTGAGAATCCTTCTTTGTAGCCTCCAGTCTTACTTGTTTTGGGAGGATAAGATAAAGTGCATACCTTAAAATTTTATTATTATTATTATTATTATTATTATTATTATTATTATTATTATTATTTAATATGCCCAGGAGTGGCTGTATTTTGGTCTTAACTGTCTTTGCTAAGTGTTTAAGATGAAGCAGTCAAACTGACTTTTGTTTCTATCTATTGTTAACAGTCAGCTGAGCTTTTGTGGGAATCAATTCTGGGGAAACTTGAGAGGAGATTCTCAGTTCTGCTAGTGCCATTTGCGCTAGGTGGGTCCAGGTCTTGCTTGACCATTTGGCTTCCCTCAGAAGCATCAGGGATGTCTCCTTTCTCTGATGACTCTCCTCTTTGTAACCAATGCACTGATTGGCTTTCTGTTCTCCAGTGGTCTCATTAATCTCCCTGATCAGGAGGTTATGTGGCTCAGAGTTGCAAAGCTCTTTAGAGAAGTCCCCTGTTCCCTGGATTCAGACTGACTCAGAGGGCAAGAGCCAAATATTGGTTTTCTTGGCCCTTTTCATTTAACATTAATTTTAAATCCTAATCTTAAACATCCAGCAAATAAATTTTAACAGCCTTATATTAAGAGTACTGGGCTTTAATGTCTATAACTTTATAATTACCTTTTTATTAATTGGGATCTGTATTATTCTGTCTGTATTGTAGTTGATGACTTATTATCTTGAATAAACCCATGTTGTGTTCTTAAAGCAACGCATTTGTAAAACACTAACAGGGAATCTTTAGATCACTTATAAGAAAATTTCAAACTAAAATTAACAAAAGTAAAAATACTTAGTTCGTGTAATATCTTCCCTGAATTTTTTGGCTGAGTTACACATTATATCCCCTGTTTGAGATCCTAGGAATATTGACAATAAAAAAAAACTTTTTAACATAACTTTAAAGAAATATTATCTGACCTACATGTTTCATAGTCATTCTCACATGTAGTAAGATGGGACACACAGCCTTATCTCAGGTAAGGCAGGGCTCTTTATAAATCTTAAGTATTTTAATTCTAAAGCTGATCTTTATTTTTAAATATCTTTTGACAAAGTTTACATAAATTGTTTGAGGTCACATGAACATTAGCTAACACCATATGATATCACATTTAAAACATGAATTTAAGAAATGCTGAAAGTTTTTAACCTTTACAAAAATTAGGCTCTAATTAACTTAAAAATACATTTAAATTGTTCCCCAATGTAAAAAGTAACATAAAAATTTACATATCTTATTGATAACAGGTAAATAAATCCACAATATATTTTTTACCACACAACTTCAGAGCACCAGCTTGATATAATGCTCTTTTAAGGTTTCTACCTTACAGACTTGCATACCTGTAAGATATGAAAACATTAATTGCATAACAATTACATTTATGTTTCTACATTAATCAAGTTTGGCTTTTAAAGAAATGGCAGTACAGTGCTCTAAAATAACAGTTCTTATTTAATCAGTTGTTTAATTTTTATGGTTGCTTGCTCTAGACAACATAAATCTTAATAAACTCAATGTTATGGGTAAACTTATGTTTTAAGAAATTTTTGCCTCATTAACACATGACTGATTTTTACAATCTTATACAGAGTTTACTAAAAAAAAATACAGATCTTAGTAAATCAATCAGATATCTAACTAAAGTACTCATGAATGAGTAATCCCATATCAAATTTACTTTACTTATTTATCAAAAAGTTAGAGAAACGTATTGAACAGTGTAAACCATTTTTATGTTGAAGGAAAGGTACTAGAGCCAAGGCATATTAGACATTTTGTAGATGTTAATATTTTGTTAGATGTTTGAACACCTAGAAAACTTTGTAAGCTTAAATTTAAAGACATTTGTTTTTATCTCTTTATCCAATTTAAATTGAAACATTTAAATCACGTGAATTAAAGATCTTTGGATCCACTTTTTAAAATTTGTTTTTATGAGCGCTTTTTTTTATGAGCGCTCCTTATATATGTTAATTTATGTATCATATATATGATATACGGACATATGTATATATAGACATACAACACATAACAAAATTGTGCACACATAATAATAGTAAAGGCCTCGTAGCATTTCGCAGGTGAAATCTTTATTGCAATGTTTCAAGAAGTCCACAGTTGGTCAAAGATAGAACTGATCAGAAAAACATTAACCTAGCTCTGTATGCTCAAAATCATGAGGTCAAAAAACATAAAGTATCTCAGAAAAAAATAAGAGTCCTAGAAAAAATGACTTGCCAGTAATTAGAAAATACCATACAATTTACCTTTTTTTCCCTTAGATCTCAAATCAGTCTCCTACAAAGCTTGCAGGCTTCTTTCATTTGCATTTCAACATAAGTCATGGCTGAGGTCTGGAAGGAGCAGGAAAAAAACTGCTATTCTGAACAGACATCTCAGGACTAAGGCATTTTAACCATAATTTTCAGGTTCAGATGTTGAAAATTATGATACAAGTTTAAGATACAATTCACAAAATTTTCTATCTTTACATCTTGTTTGGTCAACAGACACCATACTATGATTTACTATCCATGTCCAAATTAATGCACTGGTACACACAGTGACATTTTCCCAGGCTACCCAATTCAAAATTGGTGAAAAAAAAAGACTGTATGATTGGGAAGTTTCTTGCCAACTTGGAAGTAGAGTTCTTCAGTTATCCATCCTAAGTATTTAAGTTCTCTGGCATGAATTATCTGAAATCATAAACTAAACAATTACCTAAACCCGACTTTTAACTGCAAGATTGTGCAATGCTTCAAAAACCCATTCAGATACCAGATTGTTAAAATAAAACATCATCATTTCGACACACATTCAGCTAAGATCATTCCCAAAACACAATTAATAATATCAACACATTATTGCACATGCCTTAAAGGGCCAGAAACAAAGACACAATACAGACCAAAAGGGGGTCCAGACTATGGCTGTCAGAGAGAACCCTTTAAACCAGAGCAGATAAGAGAAAAATCTCGTACACCAGTGGGACCATAGCTGTCCCCACAAGGGGAGCAGATGTTTTCACAGAGGGGCAACCTGAAATGTAAAATAAAGTGTCTCCATGGTGATTTTACTGCATTTAGTGTCCCCTTTTTCTTTTTCTCTTTTTTTAACAAGACAGAGGTGGCATAATCCTTACAGTGCAGGGAAGGAAGGAGGTAATTCCCTGAATCAACAGGGCTTTGGCAGCTGCTGGGAGTCCCTCAGTTTCTCCTTTTACATACAGGATTAGCTCCTCTGATTCAGTTCCACACCAAGCATGCTCTATCTCCGAACATTTCAGTAGATAGGTCTCAAAAGTTCCGGGGCAGAGGGGGGGGGTACAAGATTTGTAACTTAAAGTTTGGTTCCTGACCTTGAAGCCAATTAATACCAATTTAATAATGAGGACTGGGTTTTGAGAAAAAGAAAAAAGGAGGTTTATTGCTTGGCTAACAAAGGAGAAACACAGGGGACTCTGCCAAAGTTGTGACTCTCTTTATCTGGAGGGACAAGGGGTTTTAAAGGAGTTTCACTTGTTAACCTGGGAGATACTCTGTTCTTAGGTCCCCAGCAGGCATTTCCCTCTGCAATGGGTGTGCTCCAGGCAGCCAGCTAGGCGCTTCTATCATCCTGCTTCGCAAAGGGGGATAAAGTTCATTGCAGTTCCTTAAAACACAGTCCAAAGGGGTGTCAGGCTTACTCTCTTTATTTCTGATTTTCATGTCCAATATACTTAAGTTTTTACCACCAAAATCACACAACAAAACGAACAAAAACAAACAAACAAAAAAACAAAAAATAGAACACAGAACACAAATAAACAGAAACCCGGTGGCTAAACACAGAAACAGGGGAACAGTGCAACATCTTGCTAAAGCTCCAGGGTAGGAGCGCGTGCGTGCTCATCGGCACCTCTCTACAGTTCCAGAGGAATTCCCTACAGAACAGAACAGAGGACAGAAAGATTCTCGTTACTGTTCTGCACAGAAGTATATGTGAGCCTCCCCGTGCCACATCTCTGTCATCAGAAGAGATCTCCCTTAACTGTATATCAGATGGTATAAAGGAGCCACTTACCTATGGAGGACTCCTCCATCAGGTGCTTGCTAATAGTTTTAGTGCAGAGGTTCACTGTAGTGCTCCCTGGACTAAAGGCTCTTTTCCAAATATAAAGAAGATGGACCAAATCAGGCCTGTGTGGAGAGCGGTTCCTTGGTGCCTATGGTTGATATACCATTCTAATTTGTGAAAGTGCCACAGAAAATAGGGTAAGCCTCCTTCTCATGGTACGCTTGAAAGCAACTGTTTGGATAAAGTGGTTGCCAAGGCAGAGACCTAATTCAGTTCCTGAAGGATGTGACCTCATCTCAATCCCTTGGTAATGGAACTCTCTGAACTTGGGATCCAGGAAGCCAGGCACACAGAGTCAGTCTCAGTCCCAGTCCCAGTGTCTCATTTGCTTCAATTTAGCAAGGACAGAGTCAGTCTTTCTTGGTACCTACTGATGTGAGGATGGCCAAATGCCAGGAGTTCTCTGAAGAGGGGCCTTTCCTGAAAAAGCAGGTAGTGGCTCACAGCTGGCTCCTGAACACTTCACAAAGTTGGACAAGGAGACCAGATCTGAGACAGGACACGCCATATTGGGGGAACATAGTATGGCCCAGCAGTCAGAGGATACTCTGGAGAGTGAGAGACCTACTTGGGGAGGAGGTGCCTTTGTGGGTGTAGATGTGTGTTTGTGGTTTTGTCTCATGTTCTGAGAATAGGCAGGAAAGTCGGTTTGTTTGGTTTGGAGTGAACTGTTTCTAGTAAGTTGTTTCACAAGGCGAGTGTTTCTATGTCTGTGTATCCCACAGTGTCCGTGCTTGTAGACATTACAAAAGAGAATGCATCAATGGATGTTTCCTGTCAAGTAGAAAGCTTCCCAGCATTCATCCTGCCCAATTTATGAATGCACTAGGGCTTGCCTTATCGATGGGCAACACCTGCTATTTTCCTAAGTTCCTGTTTTCTTCCTGAAATCTAGCCACTCTCCAGAATAGGTTCATGCATTTGCATCCAGGATATGTACCACCTCCAACCACTGTGACATGGACATGTACTGGATAGCTGAAGAAAATGGCAAGCATCTCAGAAAAGTCAGATATCAGTGTGACCTGGAAAGTCTCAGTAGAGAAACCCTGCAAAGGGCCTTTTGATTACCTATTGTTCTGTTGCCCTGAATGTCAGGAAGTTCTTTGCCTCAGGCCACGCTTTTGTGAAGCCTGAAGAAAACAGTTTTCAAATGGAAATGAATGGGCATCACCTGTGGCTCTTTGCTTAAGTGCGTTGTAAAGGGATGTGTCTGAATCAGCCTCTTGGCCCTGTGTGAGCCTGTGGCTTAGATTATCAGCACCTGATGGGTCTAAAGAAAGATCCCATGTGTGGATCCATAATCAAAATGGCCAAAAAAATCAGTCATTGTTGATGAAGTCTCTCGCATTCCTCTGTAAGGTTCCTGACCTCCATCAAGTGAGAAAAGGGATCCATTGGGTCAATTGAGTTCTTCAAAGCCCTGCAGATGCTAGCCCATAGGTTCTTGGGTTTTCTTATGAATCCAATTCAAATAAAGACTCTAAACCCCATAGACAGTAGGCCTCAAATTGAAGAACAGAGCTGTATTAATGGCAGGCATATTTGATCACTCCTGGTTCACAGGAAGGGTGTCCAGGCCACTCTGACTTTTGGCAAATGAGGGGAAAGGGAGATTATTTGGGACACTGTCTTGTGCTGCGCCTCTCATGGAATCCTCCTGCCAGAAGTTATGATGAGTGTCTATTTGGAAGAAGATGAGTGCCATTTGGGAGTGTTTTGGTTTTAATTGTGGGCATTTGTGTGGCGGTTGGTAGAGATAATTGGGTCCACCTTGTCTTGAATTTTGGTGTGATTCCCCTTAGAGACTGTGTTTTGGAACTGACCTCTGAGAAGGTACAAGGTCCTGTGTCATTGTATATCCATAATTCTAGGACATCTCTACGGAATGTAATTCAAAGCTAAGTATACCAATCAAGGACCAAATGAACTTCTGGGCTTCAAATCTTACCTAGATTTCTGTTTTCATACTTATATTGAAAGGTTAATAAAATAGGTACTTGTCACGTCCTGTTTTTCTGTATGCTTAATAAAACACTGTTGAAATCTTGAGAACTGTTTGCTCTTCTTGTTCCCAGAATGTGCTGCCCCCAACTGCCAAACTGCAGAATGTACTCCATCAACCATTTGCACGCAAACCGCCCACTCGCCCTTAACCATCAATAAACTTCCCTCCCTGCCCTCTCCAAGGAAAATATATAAGCACTTCTTAAGCTGTTCTCAGGGCTCTCTGCTCTATTCAAGCGAGCTCTGAGCCCTTGCATGCCGGACTCCCAATAAACCCTTTGAGGTTGCATTAGACAATCTCTTGGTGGTCTCTTCCACCGACGCTCACCCGACCTTTACTTCTGGTGGCCCCAGCGAGATCCGGCAGCTGCAGATGAAAGACCCCCAATGGGCTCCTCTGGGGGTAAATAAGGCCCCTCTTTCTGGTTTCAGGATTCAGGTTAGGGTTTGACAAAATGGCTATTGGTAAAGAGCGTGAGCTCTCTCCCACGGTGGCTGACACACATGTCACAGAGCCACAGGCCATGTTCCTGTGGGATGGACTCGGGAAATTGAGGAACCATAGTCTCCTCGACTCAGTGATATTTTCTTTCAGATTTGGAATTGGCAGCCCATCAGCATTTGCCCGCTACTCAGTCCTGGTCTCAGTATTGGACGTCCATTGTCTGTCTTTATTGTCTTGTCTTGTCTGTGTCGTGTGTCTTTGCTTTCACTGTCTGTGTATATTTCATTATGGGACAGAGCACTTCAATGCCTCTGTCCCTGACCCTTAATCACTGGACCAAAGTCTGCTTAATCGCTCAGATTCTTTCTTTTTCATTAAAACACCAGACCTGGCAGATTCTGTGTCTCAGAATAACCCACCTTTGTAGTCGGATGGCCCCTAGAAAGATGTTTCTACTTTGCACTAATTTGAAAAGTCTGAGATATTGTCTTTCAGCCGGGGCCACACAGCCATCCAGATCAATAGCCATATATCTTAACTTGTCAGGACCTCTGCAAATCTCCTCCTCCATGGGTGAAGCCTTTCCTTGTCCCTGCACCCACTCCTACTCCTTCCCCTACGATTCTATCTCTCAAACTCTCTGCTCCTCAACCTCCACCCTCTGTTCTCCCTGAGTCTCAAGACTCTACTCGTCCTTATCCTCTGCCCTTGTCCCCCAACCCCCAAAACCCTGTAAGTAATTCCCCTGCTGCTTACTCAGCCTCTCCACCATTCGAGGAAGCCAGGATGGCCCAGCACCCTCCAGATGACTGTCCAATGGCACACACAGCCCCTCCTTCCCTAGAGGAAGCTGGCCCGGCTAAAAAAACTCAGAGAACTCGCCAACGTTTTCACACCTGCCTACTTGGGATGACTGCCAACAACTCCTAGGGACTCTCTTCACGACAGAGGAATGAGAGGAAAAACCTCCTGGAAGCTAGAAAAAAATATCCTCGGACTTGATGGGCGACCAACACAACTTCCCAACATAATCAAAGCCGGCTTCCCCTTAAACCAACCCAACTGAGACCCCAACACCTTTGAAGATAGGGAGCATATGTCCAATTATTGCCAGGCTCTAATAGCGGGTATCCAAGGGGCCACTAGGTGACCAACTAATTTGGCCATGGTAAGAGAAATTATTAAAAGGCCTGATGAATCTACCTCTATGTTTCTAGAGAGAATTATGGAGGCATATAAGAGATATACTCCTTTCGATCCTCAGGCAGCAGATCAAAAGGCATCTGTCATGATGGCCTTAATTGGGGAAGCTGCCATGGATATTAAAAAAAAAAAAAAGTTAAAAGAGAGATTTAGTCAGAGAAGCCAAAAAAATATACTATAAAAGAGAAACAGGGAAAAAGAAAGGGAGCAAAGGGAGGATGAGAGAAGCAAAAGAAAGACTAAGGCATTGACTTAGATCCTGGTCACAACAAGAAAGAGGCCAGAAATTAAGACATAAGGTGACAGGAAGGGATAACTGGGCCCGTGCCAGAGGCCACCCCTGGCCTCAGATCAATGTGCCTACCATAAAAAAAAGGACACTGGGCCAAGGAGTGCCCTATAAAGAGACAGACACGCCAGCCAGCCATTCTGACTCTGGAGGATGACTAAGAAAGTTGGGGCTCAGATTCCTTCCCCTAGCTCAGGGTAACTTTTGAAGAGTAGGGGACCCCAGTAAACTTTGAAGTGAATACAGGAGCAGTATACTCAGCCCTTAGGGCCCCATTGGGCCGTCTATCAAATTAAAGGTCTGTAGTTCAAAGGGCTAATGGCAGTAAATATCGGGCTTAGACTACTAAGAGGACCATGGACCTGGGGAAAGGAAAAATCCATCACTCCTTCCTAGTAATCCCAGAATGCCCGCACCCATTGATGGGCAGAGATCTGCTCACCAAGCTCTGGGCCAAAATAACTTTTAACCCTGAAAGCCCCCAAAAGAAATTTCTAAATCCTTCAGTAAAAACTCCTATAGTCACGGCTGTAACTATATTAGTAGAAGATAAACATCCACTCTTCACACCCCCCAAGACTGATCAAACAGGCAAGCTACCGCAGAAATGGATAACAGATTACCCAGATGCCTGGGCAAAAACTGCTGTGTTAGGCCTGGCCGTGAAACAACCTCCAATAACAGTGGAGTTAAAAACCTCAGCCTCCCCAATCAATGTCAAATAATATCTTCTAAGCATAAAAAGCTAAAGATGGGATAAGGCCCTATATTCAGAAATATCTGGCCTTAGGGGTCCTAAGGCCCTGTCAATTGGCCTGGAACACTCCCCTGTTATTAGAAGAAAAAGCCAGGAACCGGGGCTATCAACCTGTTAAAGACCAAAGAGAGATCAACAACAGAGTGCAGGACATTCACCCCACAGTACCTAATCTGTTCAAACTGCTTAGCACTCTGAACCCTGAGCAGAAATGGTATACTGTTCTGGACTTAAAACAAGCTTTCTTTTGCTTGCCTCTGCATAAAGATAGTCAGTTGCTGTTTGCTTTTGGGTGGGTAGACCCAGAAACCGGAAAGTATAGTCAACTAACTTGGACTAGACTCCCAGAGGGGTTCAAAAACTCCCCCACTCTCTTTGATGAAGCCCTCCACAGAGATCTCAACAATTTCAGAACTACACACCCCGAAGTCACCCAGCTTTAATACGTGGATCACCTGCTACTGGCATCCAACACCAAGGAAAACTGAACTGGGACCCAAGCACTATTATCGGAGCTTGCTCAACTCGGGTATAGAGCTTCTGCCAAAATTGCCCAATTTGCCAGCAAGAAGTAATCTTCCATGACTATTTCCTCAGGGGCGGTAAACGATGGCTCACTGAGCCCAGAAAACAAACCGTTGAGCAGATACCAACCCCATCTTACAGCAGACAACTAAGAGAGTTTCTTGGGATTGCTGGGTTTTGCAGGTTATGGATAAATGGGTTAGCGTCCTTAGCTGCTCCTTTATACCCGCTGTTAAAGGGAGATGCCCAATTCCAATGGACCCCTGAGTAACAGGAAGTTTTAGATAACATCTAAGGACACTGACACTGAACGCCTCAACTTTACTGAGCTCAGCCTGCAATTACAGAAAGCCCTACACTAAGTTAAAAATGTACGTCAACTCACTCACCTTGGTTCAAAGAAACTGCAGGAACTCCTGTAGGATTAAGAACAGAGTTTTCCACTAACCAACTCACAGCGAAAGAAAAAAACTGAACCGGTAACAAAAGCCTGTTGGGTCAGTCAATTGTTTAATGCTTACCCTTCCAAGTTTCTTAGAGGAAAGCACCTATGAGGAACCAGACCAGGACAATTCTGGGAAGTGGACATTACTGAAATTAAGCCAGCAAGGTATGGACTTACATATCTCCTAGTCTTTGTAGATACATTTTTAGGATGGATTGAAGCCTTACACACACACACACACACACACACACACACACACAGAAAAAAAAAAAAAAAAAAAAAACAACGGCCCAAATGGTTCTCAAGAAGATCCTGGAAGATATTTTTCCAAGATATGGTCTGTTTAAGGTAATAGGGTCTGATAATGGACTTGTGTTCATGGCCCAGGTAAGTCACGTGTGGATTAATTGTAAGTTACATTATGCTTATATACCCCAGAGCTCAGGAGAGGTAGAAAAAATAAATAGAACCACTAAAGAGACCTTAACAAAATTAAGCTTAGAGACTGGCATAAAAGATTGGACTATGCTCCTGCCTTATGCACTGTTTCATGCGAGAAATACTCCCTCAGTTTCTTTGTGTAACCTCACCCCCTATGAAATTCTCTATGATGCCCATCATCCAGTAAGGGACCTAATCCCCAACTCTAAGGCCTAACAATCCCTTCCACACCTATTGCTTGACAGACTTAAAGCCATTGAAAGAACTCAGTGATAACTGTGGAAACAGCTGGCCACTGCCTACCAACCTGGGGACGAGGGGATTCCACATCAATATCAAGTAAGAGACTTCGTCTACATAAGACAACATCAGGTGTCATTCCTAGAACCCCGCTGGAAAGGAACATACCAGGTGCTACTTATAACACCTACAGCGGTAAAAGTAGACAGAATCACTTTTTGGATCCATGCCTCTCATCTAAAGCCTTCGCTGTGTCCAGACTCTGGTTGGAAACTGGAAAAGACTGGTAACAATTTCAAATTTCGTATTCGCTATGTGGACAAGACTGTAGACTCTCCCCTTGGCCACCAGTACTCCTAACCCTCATCAGCCTGTTCAGCAGTGAAGGCTGATCTCAAATCCTACTAGACAAGAAGTATGGTATATCTCGCATACAGCCCCCTTAGGGACCTGGTGGCTATCTCTCCACCCAGACATTTTTCAGCTTGGTATATGTCTTTCCTATTGAGATAACCCTGATGAAGAGGATCCCACTAAAGTTTCATTAAATCCCTTCCATTCCATAGATAATTGAAACAAACATTATGGATGCACAGAAACTCGAGCCAGATTCAGGTTGGCTAGCCTAGATTACGATGTATGCCCGGCGGACTATCAAAGCCACAAACAGCCATGGCTGTGTGGGGGAAAAGCCAACTTCTTGTGTAACTCATGGGGATGTGAGCATACAGGGGCTGCCTGGTGGAACCCAAACTCCTCATCACATTCAGTACACAGCATTGGCCATATTACCAATTAGACAACCAAAAGCTATGGCCCCCAGAGGGTTCTCTAGATCCTCAAATTCTGCGTGACATTTTTAACTTCGGCAAGTGCTCAAAAGGGGAAAATTCCCCTATGCGGAATCCTTTTCCCTCCTTCACTCACATCCTGTACTATGCTTCTCCAATAGTTCCTCACCCTCAGTCTTCTGCTCTAGAGTCTCTGCTGTCACTCCCACCTCAGCAACGTGATTTCTCACCTCCAATTACTAGATCAAAAACCCAAACCTCTCCAGTTCTCAGACCATTGCCCCCTTGCTGAGGTAGCAGGTACCGAGGTACCCCTCCACTCACTCACTCCTCTCTTTTTCTGTCTGTGCCTGCACTAGGTCCCACCAAGTCCTCTAAGAAGCTAAACCAAAGCTCAAACCAGCTGAGAAGAGCCCTCAGACCCCTATCCAAGATGTAATAAAAATGGCCTTTAAAGTTGCTTTGTCATCACTGAAAACAGGTTTCTAAAAATTTAAAGTCCCTCAGGGGTTTTTGGAATACTCACTCCCATCTTCACCTCTGCTCTACCTGTTCTACTGCTCAAGTTTTGTTCTAGGAAAATCCCAAACCCCTTTTCCATTATTCTTTTACATCTCATCTTCCTCATTCTCAGATCCACGGAGCTGCTCTCAGCCTCGCCTTCCCAGTCTTCCCCCTCTGTACCAGGTCCATAGATATGTCTTAAATAACCTTCTCCAGAAGTCTTCACCGAGGCTTACATTAGGTCTTTCAGCAAAAGAGTCCCTCTGAAAGAGTTCAATGTAGATAAACTTCCACTTTTCATGTTGCCCTGTTCTACTTGGCCACTGGCTGGAAAAATCACCACCCCTAAGCTTGACACCGCCTCACTAGGTTTTCACAAAATATGTGAACAAAGCCTCTGGCCTTGAGCTGGGGCTTCACAGAGATGACTACATTTCTAAGATAAAAAAGTTACCAACTGGGCTTCATGGTGACAGCTGGCAGGGAGAAAAAAAAGAGACAAAAAAGCTCTCCCTTTCCAAGGTGTCCTTGAAAAGTTAACTTGCCCAGAACAGAGGAACAAAAACAGAAACAAAAACTGATTTTTGTGAATTTCTACAGACTGTGAACTTCTGATCCACTTCCCTTACATGTTGGGTACAAATTCTAAAACTACCAAAACTTGGGGTTCAGGGGATTAATTGATTACAACAGAAGCAATGCCCTCTAAATCCGGATGCAACCAAATAAGGCTGTTTTCCTGTGTGTGGTGCTATCTTAGGTCCCTTTCCTTGTCCATCCCTACAACAGTATAATTCTATACACTTTAACATTATTTATGTTTTCATAAAATGGTCAATATATGTGATTAATTATGTAATGATGCAGATGTTTTCCAGAGTTCTCTATCATGACGTAGGTTCATTTAAAGATCAAATAGGGGGGCATACAACCCGGTTCCAGCGGGAACCTGTATCCCTTACTTTAGCCATCCTATTAGAAATAATAGTTGCTTAAGGGGTGGGCTAGTCCATGAGACACAAGAAAGACACAATTAGAAGCAGAAATAGGTGAAAACTTAAAGACATTAAAAACCGACATCACAGCTTTACAGGAATTTTAACCTCTCTCTTTCTGAAGTTGTTTTACAAAGCAGGCGAGTCTTGGACCTCCTCTTCATGAGAGAAAGGTGCCTTTTTGCTTGCCTTGAGGGAAGAATGTTGTTTTTGTGCCGACAATACTGGAGTTGTAAAAGAATCTATGAATAAATTAAGAAAACGACTTGAAGAGCGTCAAAGAGAGACAGAGGCCCCAAAAGGGAGGTTTGAGTCTTGGTTCACATAGTGACCTGATTAACTGCGCTTTTATCTGCCATGGCCGGTCCATTAAAATTCCTCATATTATTGCTAACTGTAGGACCCTGTTTGCTCAACCGTGTAGTTTTCTTTCTAAACCAAATCGAACATGTTATTAATCCTAACCATACACTGTTCTCTCAATCTAATTTTACAGAAGAGCAGGGACAGAATTGGTATTAAAATACAGGAAAATAGAGGATCTTCCACCTGCTGAAAACCTCAAAGGTCCACGTAGAAATGATCCCTGGAGAAGATGTAGGCAAGTATGAAGGACCTGAGAGAGCAAAAGTCTTCCATGGCAAACAACCTGCTCAGGATGAAGGGATGTGTCTGAATCAGCCACTCTCTTCTTAATGTAGAGAAGATGGACCAAAGCAGGCATGTGTTGAGAGCTGCTCCTGCATGCCTATGGTTGACATACCTCTCTGACCTGTGAAAGTGTCACAGGAAGTAGGAGCAGCCTCCCTCTCATGGGAACCTTGGAAGCAACTGTTAGGACAAAGTTGTTGCCAAGGCAGTGACCTCATTCAGTTCCAAAAGGAAGTGACTTCACCTAACTTCCTTGGTGATGGAACTCTCTGAACTTGGAATCCAGGAAGCCAGGCACCCAGAGCCAGTCCCAGTCCCAGTCCCAGTGGTCAAACTTATTTTGATTTACCAAGGACAGACTCAGTCTTTCTTGGGACCTACTGATGTAAGGATGGCCAAATGCAAGGAAAGCTATGAAGAGGGGCCTTTCCTGAGAAAGCACGCAGTGGCTCACCGCTGGCTCCTGACAACTTCACAGAGTTGGCCAAAGAGACCAGATTTGAGACAGAACAGGCTATTTCCAGGGAACATAATAAGGCCCACCAGACAGAGGACACTCTGGATAGTCACAGACCTACTTGGGGGAAGGAGGTGCCTTTGTGGTGTGGGTGTGGGTTTGTGGTTTTGTCTCATGTTCTGAGAATAGGTATGAAAGGCGGTTTGTTTTGTTTGGAGTGAACTGTTTCTAGTAAGTCGTTTGACAAGGCGAGAATTTCTATGTCTGTGTATCCCACTGTGTCCGTGGTTGTAGACATTAGAAAACAGAATGCATCAATTAATATGTCGTGTCTAGTAGAAAGCTTCACAGCATTCATCCTGCCCTATTTATGAATGGACTGCAGCTTGCCTTATTGATGTGCAACACCTGCTATCTTCCTTAGTTTCTGTTTTATTCCTGAATTCTGGCCACTCTCCAGAATAGGTTCATGGTTTTCTGTTTAAGATATGTACAACCTCGAAGCTCTGTGACATGACCATGTCCTGTATAGCTGAAGGGAATGGTGAGCATCTCAGAAAACTCAGATATCAGTGTGACCAGGAAAGTCTTAGTGGAGAAACCCTGCTTGGGGACTTTTGTTTACCTACTCTTCTGTTGCCCTGAATGTCAGGAAGGTCTTTTCCTCAGTCCACCACTTTGTGAAGCCTGAAGAAAACAGTTTTCAAATGGAAATGAATGGGCATTACCTGTGGCTCTTTGCTTAATTGCTTTGGAAAGGATGTGTCTGAATCAGCTTATTTACCCTGTGTGAGGCTGTGGCTTAGATTCTCAGGTCCTGATGGATCTAAAGAAAGATCCCATGTGTACATCCAAAACCAAAATGGTCTAAAGAGCAGTCCTTGTGGATGAAGTCTCTCGCCTTCCTCTGTAACTTTCCTGACCTCCATCAAGTCAGATTAGGGATCCTTTGGGTCAAATGAGTTCTTCAAAGCCTTGCAGAGTCTAGCCCATAGTTGCTTGGGTTTTCTCAAGACTCCAATTCACATAAAGAATCCAAACCCCACAGTCATTTGGCCTCAAATTGAAGAAGCGGAGCAGTATTAACGGGAGGCCTATTTAATCTCTTCTGGTTCACAAGAAGGGTGTCCAGGCCACCCTGAATTTAGGCAAATTAGGTGCAAAAGAGCTTATTTTGGACACGGTCTTGGGCTATGCCCCTCATGGAAAACTCCAGCCATAGTGGAGTTTATTGTGAGTGTCTATATGGAAGAAGATGGGCGCCACGTTGGAGTGTTTTGGTTTAAATTGTGGTCATTTGGGTGGCGGTTGGAAGAGATGACTTGGTCCACATGTTCTTGAACTCTGGTGTGATTCCCTTAGAGTCTGAGTTCTTCAACTGACCTCAGAGAAGTATTGCCATGAATAGTGTTGAGATTTTTGGAAGCCAGGCATGAGCATCGCCCTTGGAAACTGAGTTCTAGGCCCAGGGTGGCTTTCCACAGAGCACTGAGCCTCTCAGCCAGGATACCACAAATTTTATTCTGAAAGACTTGGCACCCATAGTTGAGAGTCAAAACTCATATGGACCTCACATTGTAGACCTAAATGGGCATAGCATCATATGATCTTTTGGCCACTCTTTGGGAAGCTTTACCTGTGAGTGTTCTCCAGAGATTTCATTGAAATGAGCTTCCTAACCATTTAATGGTTCCTGAAAAAATTGATACTCACAGTGCCTCCAACTTCATCCTTAAAAAATGGCTAGATAAATACCATGAAATTTTTGAATTTCCCATCACCAGGTGGCACTGGAAAACCTTTTGATGTCCTGTTGCTGATCATGAATATACCAGACAGTGCCTTGATTGACTGGGTTTCATGTAAATGGTGTAGAACAGAGATGCCAGTAAGTTGGACTGTGTTGAGTAGTAGGTTAGAGCAGTGGTGGGCAGGTATGTGATAAAACATCTGTGGTGGGGCCATGTGGATCTTCCATTGGCTTCCAAATGGCTTGTGACTGACATGGTGCAGCCAGCAGAACCTTCCATGTAAAGGCAAGTTGTTATATGGAGAGGTTTCAGGACATTGTCCAGAATCAGGTTGCTATGGTCAAGGGGGCAAGATATGTGGGATAGGATCCTGGTTCTTGTATCCTCCTGCAAAACCTGACCCACCATACATGACAGAACTTCCTCTTGCATTGTGACCCAGTTGAACTCCTTGTATTTTGTGAAGCAAATACCAAACTCTCAGTGCAGCAGGAAGAAACACCACGAAAATGGAAGATGACCATATGCCTTCACAGTGCACACCAGCACACATTTAGCCCCCAGTGGCCACAGTTTATCTAAAAAGAGAATTCAGCACTGCTGCCTCATGTACATTGGGAAATAGAAACCATGTCCTCCAGGTCTCATAGATGCAGACCAAGCTTTTATGGTCTCCCTAGAAAGGAAGCTAAAGCTCTTGACAACAACATATTTTTCAAGTGCCCAACCTCACAGGCAGTTTCTCAAGAAGTCTCTAGGCCAGCAGACCTCCATGTTTGTGGAGTTTTTACCCTGTCCCATACTTTTGGAAACTACTCTACCACTTCCAAGGCTGTGAGCTCCTGAGCATATTGCATTCCACAAATTTATTCACAGATTTTCTAAATCTTCTCCTCTAATTGTGTCTTACTTGGGGTGAAGGGATTGTCAAGGCATTGTTCTGGTTGAGAGTGGGAATAATTTTGTGTAGCACATATTTACATACACATTGGATTCATTGTTCAATTTTCCATTCGAAATACTGAATCCTTGACACTAACCCATACCCTACTAGACTCTGACTATTAATTCTAATATGATGGAGAAAAATAACTGAAACAGAATAGAAATACTAGCACTTCAGAAGAGGCATGGTGTATAGTTGGTCTTGCCTTTTGCATGATATAGGGTAGGAGTTATAAATCTTGTCAATTTTTTGTTGAAATAGTTCTGCATGTGTTTTTAAAGTTAACACATCTGTGAATTCCTGTCTCCATTTTTCTGTAGCCTATTCAGCACATGTATTTTTATACGCACATATAGAATCCTACCTGGTATCACACGTATATTCTTGAGAGGTGGCTAACTTGGCAGATACAAAGTGTGAGAAGAGATCACTCCTCATTAATACTTTTGGAACTGAAAATTCAGACTATGAGTGAGCTTCTTAGTTCAAGAACATTATACATAAATCCATGTTCAGTAAAATTAATATTTTTGGATCTGTGGATGATATATATTTCACAATGAATTTTAATTGGCATATATATTGCTACTTTTTAATGTCTCTGTGTGTGTTTTGTGTGTGTGTGTGTGTGTGTGTGTGTGTATATATATATATATATATATATATATATATATATATATATACTCTCTAGATTTTTCAAAATATAAAATATATGTGTCCTATTATACACTCCCTAAATTCATTCTTGTTCATGTATGTGGTTTTATATTAAACTTTTCATAAGATTATTTTCAAAATATTCATCCACCTGAAATACATATTTGTTTTCTAGTACTAAAAAGTTACTTCATTGAATGGTGCAAACAAATCCTTATATTTTTACAGTAGCTGACCCACTTTAACATCAATGCAAGTAGAATCCTATGGGATATGATGTGTATTTTGACGTTCATTTTTATTAAACACTGGTACATTACTATTTCTGCAGTTTTTGTACATCATAGAATATACATTTCATCCACAAGTTCACAAATTTAAAGAAATTTGTAACACATTCAATCACTTCCTGCTTCAGAACATATGTATTCCTCCTTGTTTTTGACTGGTCATTTCATGAGACTTCTTTCCAAACACATTATTTTCGATTTCCATAATCAATTTTGAAGCAAAATTAACACACTCTTTATGATAAACCACAACCGTAATATTACCATTAGATGTATTACTGGTTGGAATGAATGTATATAAATATCAATATTTGATTCCTGTGTATTTTCAGATATCAATTCAATCCATTATTTAAAGTTGGAACAAGTTATATTATTTATTCGCAGTATTGTCTATTCATGCATTATCTCTATATTCATACATACATGGTACACCTATATGTACCTCCAATACTAATTTATACCCCTTCAAAATATTGCTCCAAGAAATGGTGCAAGAAAGACTCATGTCACCTGATCTACATATACGTTTTATCACAGTAATATTCTGGCCACAAAATGGAAAGTCACACTTACGATTGTACCAAAGCCTAAATGGAATGTGAGTATGGGTTATGAAAATCACCCATGTCCACGTTGCCTAATGCTCTCAAATGTCAATCCTATTGGTGACTACATATTTGTTACTTCCTAAGATTATATATTCAATCTCAAGCCTGTTGAAAGTGTCTATTGCTATCACTCACTTTATACTTTGCCTGATTTCCTAATGTCGCTATTGATATCTGCTTTCCTACATATTTTCCCCATTTCATCACTGTGACTGACTCTTCACATGTGCTGACATTTACATTTTCTGTCTACCTGAAAACCTATTTCTAAAGAACTATTTGTCCAAATGCTATACTCACACTTTTTTCTAATCCTACCAACTATCTTCCTAATCCTACCGACTCTCCCTCTTTGAATGGTTGTTCTCCTCAACATTCAATCATCCAAGGTATCAGGTCCTATGCCATTGTGTATAGATTTATCTGAGACATCTGTGCAGAACATAATTAAATGCTAAGTATCCCAATCAAGGACCTAATGCCCTTCTGGGCTTCAAATTTTACCGAGATTTCTGTTTTCATTCATATATTTCACCTATATAATCTTATATATATCGCAGGTTCCCAATACCATTATTCATCCAGCAGAATGATCCTAACCCAAATCAAACATGTTATTAACCGTAACCATACACTGTTCCCTCAATCTAACTTTACAGAATAGCAGGGACAGAGTTGGTCTTACAATACAGGAATGTAGGAGATCTTCAACCTGCAGAGAACCTCAAAGGTCCATGCAGAAATGATCCCTAAAGAAGATGTAGGCAGCTATGAAGGACCTGAGAGTGCGAAAGTCATCTTTCATGACAAAAAAAAAAACAAAAAAAAAACAGGTCAGGATGAAGGGATGTGTCTGAAGCAGTCTCTCTCTTCTTAATGTAGAGAAGATAGACCAAACCAGGCTTGTGTGGAGAGCTGTTCCCGGGTGCCTGTGGTTGATATTCCATTCAAGCTTGTGAAAGTGTCATAGGAAGTAGGGGCAGGATCCATCTCAGGGACCCTTGGAAGCAACTGTTAAGACAAAGTGGTTGCCAAGGCAGTGACCTCATTCAGTTCTAGACGAAGTGACCTATGTCTCTTTCTTGTTGATGGAACACTCTGAACTTGGGATCCAGGAAGCCAGGCACCCTGAGGCAGTCCCAGTCCAAGTACCAGTGGTCTCAAATGTTTGGATTTAAGAAGGACAGAGTCAGTCTTTCTTGGCAACTAAATTGAAGATGGACAAATGCCAGGAAAGCTCTGAAGAGGGGCTTTACCTGAGAAAACAGGCAGTGGCTCACCGCTGGCTCCTGATAACATCACAGTTTTGGCCAAGGAGACCAGATCTGACATAGCACAGCCCGTTTCGGGGGAACATAGTATGGCCCACCAGTCAGAGGACGCTCTGGATAGTCACAGACCTATTTGGGGAAAGAAGGTGCCTTTGTGGGTGTGTGTGTGTGTGTGTTTTTGATTTTGTCTCATGTTTTGAGAATATGTAGGAAAGTCGGTTTGTTTGGTTTGGAGTGGACTGTTTCTAGTAAGTCCTTTGAGAAGGCGAGTGTTTCTATGTCTGGATATCCCACTGTGTCCGTGGTTGTAGACAATAGAAAAGAGAATGCATCAATAGATGTGTCCTGTCTAGTAGAAATCTTCGCAGAATTCATCCTGTCCAATTTATGAATGGACTGCAGGTTACCTTATGGATGGGCAACACCTACTAACTTCCTACATTCGTGATTTCTTCCTGAATTCTGTCCACTCTCCCATAGGCTCATGGTTTTGTGTTCAAGATATGTATCTCCTCCACAATCTGGGACATGGCCATGTACTGGATAGCTGAAGAGAATGGTGAATATCTCAGAAAACTCAGATATCAGTGTGACCAGGAAAGTCTCAGTGGAGAAAATCTGCTTTGGGATTTTGCTTACCTATTGTTCTGTTGCCCTGAATGTAAGAAAGGTCTTTGCCTAAGGCCCCACATTTCCAATGCCTGAAAAAAACAGTTTTCAAATGGAAATAAATGGGCATCACCTGTGGCTCCTGGCTTAATTGCTTTGCAAAGGGATATGTCTGAATCAGCCTCTTAGTGCAGTTTGAGATTATCGCTTAGATTCTCAGCACCTGATGGATCTAAAGAAAGATCCCATGTGTGCATCCAAATCCAAAATGGCCAAAAGAGAAGTCATTGTGATGAAGTCTCTTGCCTTCCTCTGTAAGGTTCCTGATCTCCATCAAGTGATAACAGGGATCTTTGTGTCAACTGAGTTCTTCAAGCCCTGCAGAGGCTAGCCCATAGGTGCTTGGGTTTTCTTATGACTGCAAATCACATAAAGAAACTATACCCGACAGTCAGTATGCCTCAAATTGGAAAAGCGGAACAGTATTAATGGCATGCCTCTTTGATCAGTCCTGGTTCACAGGAACGTTGTCCAGGAAACACTGACTTTAGACAAATGAAGGGCAAGGGAGCTTATTTTGACATTGTCTTGGGCTGTGTGCCTCATAAAAACTTCCAGCCAAGGTTATGATGAGTGACTATATGGAAGAAAATGAGGGCCATGTGGGAGTGTTTTGGTTTTAATTCTGGTCATTGGTGTGGCGGTTGGAAGAGATGACTGGGTCAACTGGGCTTGAACTCTGGTGTGTTTCCACGTAGAGACTGAGTTTTGAAACTGATCTCAGAGAAGTATTGCCATGAATTGTGTTGGGATTTTAGGAGGCCACGCATGAGAGCCGCCCTTGGAACCTGAGATCTAGGACCAGGGTGGCTTTCCACAAACAACTGGGAATCTCAGCCTGGATATCACATGATTTTATTCTGAAAGACTTGGCAGCCATAGTTGAGAGTCAAAAGACATAGGACCTCACATTGTAGACCTCAATGGTCCTGGCTTCAAGTGACCTTTGTCCACTCTTTGGAAAGCCTTGCCTGTGAGAGTTCTCTAGAATTTTCTTTGAAATGAACTTTCTCAACATTTAATGGTTCCTGAATAATTGAAATCCACAGTGCATCCAACGTCATCCTTGAAAAATGGCTAGATAAATAACACGAAATTTTTGAAATTTCCATGACGAGGTGGAACTGCAGAAACTTTCGATGTCCTGTTGCTTACCATGAGTGTACCAGACAGTGCCTTGATTGACAGGGTTTCATGAAATTTGTTTAGAACAGAGAAGCCAGTATTTTGGAGCCTGCTGAGTAGTGGGCCTAGAGCAGTGGTGGAGAGGTGTGTGATAAAACATCATGGTGGAGCCATTTGGATCTGCCATTGGCTTCCAAATGGCTTGTAACTGACAGAGTGCAGACATCAGACCCTTATATGTAAAAGCATCTTGTTATATGGCGTAGTTTCAGGGCAATGTTCAGAATCAGGTTGCTATGGACAAGCGGGCAATCTTTGAGAGATAGAAGCCTGGTTGGTGAATTTTCTTGCAGATCCTGACCCACCACACGTGACAGAACTACCTCAAGCACTGTTTCCCAGTTGAACTCCTTGTATTTCGTGAAGCATGAACCAAACTCCAAGTGCAGCAGCAAGAAACACCACGAAAAGTGGAGGATGACCAAATGGTTTCACAGTCCACACGGGGAGACAATAAGCCCCCAGTGCCCACAGTTTACCTACAAAGAGAGAATTCAGCACTGCTGCCTCGTGTTCATTGGAAAATAAGAAATGTTGTCCTCCAGGTCTCATAGATGCAGACCCAGCTTTGAGGGTCTCACTACAAAGGAAGCTTAACTCCTGACAACAACCTATATTTCAGTGCCCAATTTCACTGGCAGTTTCTCAAGAAGTTTTAGGCAAGCAGAGCTTCATGTTTGTGGAGTGTGTACCCTGTCCTTACTTTTGGAAACTCCTATTCCACCTCCAAGTTTGTGCACTCCTGAGCATTTTCGATTCCAGAAATGTAATCACAGATTTTGTAACTCTTCTACTCTAATTGTGTCTCCCTTGGGGTGAAAGTAATGACAAGGCATTGTTCTGGATGAGAGTCAGAAGATTAATTTTTCTATTTTCCATTTGAAATTCTGAATCCCTGACACTAACACATATTCTACTAGACTCTGACTACAAATCCAAATATGATGGAAGAAAATAACCCAAACAGTACATAAATACTTGCAGTTCAGAGTTGGACTTGCCTTTTGCATGATAAAGGGTAGGTGTTATAAATCTATTCAATATTTAATTGAAATAGTTCTCCATGTGTTTTTAAAGTTAACAAATATGTGAATTACTGTCTCCCATTCTCTGGAGCTTATTCAGCACATGTATTTTTATATGCACCAATAGAATCCTACAAGGTATCACACGTACATCCTTGTGAGGTATATGACTTAGCAGATACAAAGTGTGAGAAGTGATCACTCCTCCTAAACGCTGTTGGAACTGAAAATTCAACCTATGGGTGAGCTTCCCAGTGGAACAACATTATACATAAACCCATGTTCACTAAAATGAATGTTTTTGCATCTTTATGATATATATTTCATGATGAATTTCGATTGGCATATATATTGCTACTTTTTAATGTCTGTGTTTGTGTGTGTGTGTGTGTGTGTGTGTGTGTGTATATATATATATGTATATATATATATATATATATATATATATATATATATATATATACTCTCCATATTTTTAAAAATATGAAATATATGTGTCTTATATACACTCCCTAAATTCATTCATGTTCATGTATGTGGATTAATAATCAACTTTTCACAAGATTATTCTTAGAAATATTCATCCACCCGAAATACATATTTGTTTCCTAGTACTGAAAACTAACTTCAGTAAAAGGTGCATACAAATCCTAATATGTCTACATTAACTGACCCAGTTTAACATCAATGCATGTAGGTTCCTATGGGACATGATGTGTATTTTGACATTAATTTTTATTCCACACTGGTACATTACTATTTCTTCAGTTTATGCACATCTCAGTATATATATTTTATTCACTAGTTAGCAAATTTATAGGCATTTGTTTCACTTTCAATCACTTCCTGCTCCAGAACACATGTATTCCTCTATGTTTCTTGCCTGGTCTATTCATGAGACTTTTTTCCAAATATATTATTTTCGATTTCCATAATCAATTTTGAACCAAAACTCACACACCCTTCATGATAAACCATAACCCTAAGATTATCGTTAGATATATAACTGGTTGGAATGAATGATTGCATATCAATATAAAATTTCTTATAAATTTTCAGATATTTATTCAATCCATTATTTAAAGTGGATCCAGTTATATTATTTATTCACAGTATGGTCTATTCATGCATTATGTCTATATTCATTGAAACAGGGTACACCTATTTGTACCCCCATACTAATTTGTAAGTCTTCAAAATATTGCTCGCAGAATTGGTGGAAGAAATACTCTTTTCACCTGATCTACATACACATTTCATTACAGAAATATTCTGGAAACAAAAAGCAAAGGTCACACTTAACAATTGTACCAAAGCGTAAATGGAAAGTGAGCATGGATTACTAAAAACATCCATGTCCAGGTTGCCTAATGCTCTCAAATATCAATTCTATTTTTGACTACATATTTGTTTCTTCTTAAGATTATATATTCAACTTCAAACCTGTTGAAAATGTCTAACCCTATCACACAATTTATACTTTGCTTGATTTCCTAATGTCTCTATTGATATCTGCTTTCCTATATTTTTCCCCAGTTCATCATTGTGATTGACTCTTCACATGTGCTTACATTTACATACACTCTCTACCCGAAATCTTATTGTGAAAGAACTTTTGGTCCAAATCCTATACTCACTCTTCTTTCTAAACCTACCAACTACCTTCCTAATCCTGCCGACTATCAGTTTTTGACTAGATGTTCTCTTCAACATTCAATATCCAAGGTACAAGGTACGATTCCAGTGTATATTGATTTATCTGAGACATCTGTGCTGCACATTACTCAAAGCTAAGTATCCCACTCAAGTCCCCAATGCCCTTCTGGGCTTCAAATCTTACCTAGATTTCTGCTTTCGTACTTATGTTTCACATATATACTCTTGTAAATATCGCATTTTGCCAATACCATTATTCATCCCGCAGAATGATTTGTAACCCAAATTGAACATGTTATTAACCCTAACCATACACTGTTCCCTCAGTATAACTTACTTAAGAGCAGGGACAATGTGGGTCTTACAATATAGGAATGTAGATGATCTTCCACCTGATGAGAACATCAAAGATCCATGGAGAAATGATCCTTGCAGAAGATATAGGCAGCTATGTAGGACCTGAGAGAGCAATAGTCATCTTCCATGGCAAACAACCTGATCAGGATTAATTGATAGTCTGAATCAGCCTCTCTCTTCTTAATGAAGAGAAGATGGACTGAACCAGGCCTCTGTGGAGAGCTGTTCCCTGGTGCCTATGGTTGATATACCATTCTATCTTCTGAATGTGTCACAGGATTTTGGGGCAGCCTCCATCTCATGGGAACCCTGGATGCAACTGTTAGCACAAAGTGGTTACCAAGGTAGTGACCATATTCAGTTCCTGAAAGAAGTGACCTCACTTCACTTCCTTGGTGATGGAATTCTCTGAACCTGGGATCCAGGAAGGAAGGCACCCAGAGCCAGTCCCACTCCCAGTTCCAGTGGGCTAACTTGTTTGCTTTTCCCAAAGACATAGTCAGTCTTTCTTGGTACCTACTGATGTGAGGATGGCCAAATGCCAGCAGAGCTCTGATGAGGGGCCTTTCCTGAGAAAGCAGGTAGTGGCTCACCTTTGGCTCCTGACAACTTCACAGAGTTGGACAAGGAGACCAGATCTGAAACAGGACAGGCCATTTTGGGGGAACATAATATGGCCCACCAGTCAGAAGACACTCTGGATAGTCACAGACCTATTTGGGGGAAGTAAGTGCCTTTGCCGTTGTAGGTGTGAGTTTGTGGTTTTTTCTCATGTTCTGAGAATAGGTAGGAAAGGTGGTTTGTTTGGTTTGGAGTGGACTGTTTCTAGTAAGTCGTTTGACATGGTGAGTGTTTCTAGGTCTGTGTATCCCACTGTATCCGTGGTTGTAGACATTAGAAAAGAGAATGCATCAATGGATGTGTTGTCTCTAGTTGAAAGCTTCCCCGCGTTCATACTGCCCAATTAATGAATGGACTGCAGCTTGCCTTATGGATGGGCAACATCTACTATCTTCTAAAGTTCCTGTTTTCTTCGTGAATTCTGGCCACTCTCCAGAATAGGCTCATGGTTTTGTTTCCCAAATATGTAACACCACAAGATTCTGTGACATGGCCATGTATTGGATTGCTGAAGGGAATGGAGGCATCTAAGAAAACTCAGATTTCAGTGTGACCAGTAAAGTCTCAGTGGAGAAACCCTTCTTTTGGCCATTTGCTTACTTCTATTTCTATTACCCTGAATGTCAGAAAGGTCTTTGCCTCAGGCCACCCCTTTGTGTAGCCTGAAGAAAACTGTTTTCATATGGAAATGTATGGACATCACCTGTGGCTCTTTGCTTAATTGATTTGGAATGAGATGTGTCTGAATCAGCCTCTTGTCCTTGTATGAGGTTGTGGCTTTGATTCTCAGCACCTGATGGATCTAAAGAAAGATCCCATGTGCTTCCAAAACTAAAATGGCCAAAAGAGCAGTCATTGTTGATGAATATTTTTGCCTTCTTGTTTTAGGTTCCTGACCTCCATAAAGTGAGAATAGGGATCCTTTGGGTCAAATGAGTTCTTGAAATCCCTGCAGAGGCTAGCCCATATTTGCTTGGGTTTTCTCATGACTCCAAATCACATAAAGAATCTATACCCTACAGCCAGTAGGCCTCAAATTGGAGAAGTGGAACACTTTAACAGCAGGAATATTTGATCATTCCTGGTTCACAGGAAGAGTGTCCAGGCCATCATGATTTTAGGTAAATGAGGCGCAAGTGAGCTTATTTGGGCTCATAGAAACCTCCAGCTGGAGGTTATGATGAGTGTCTACATGGAAGAAGATGATGGCCCTGTGGGAGTGTTTTGATTTTAATTGTGGTCATTTTTTGGCGGATGGAAGGGATGACTGGGTCCACCTGGGCTTGAACTCTGGTGTGATTCCCCTTAGAGACTGAGTTCTGAAACTGACCTCAGAGAAGTATTGCCATGAATTGTGTTGGGATTTTAGGAGGCCACGCATGAGACTCACTCTTGGAAACTGAGATCTAGGCCCAGGGTGGTTTCCACAGAGGCCTGAGAATCTCAGCCAGGATATCACATGATTTTATTCTGAAAGACTTATCACCCATATTTGAGAGTCAAAACACACATGGACCTCACATTGTAGATGTCAGTTGGCCTGGCTTTAGGAGACCTTTTGGCAACTGTTTGAGAAGCATTGACTGTGAGAGTTCTCCAGAGCTCTCATTGTAATGAACTTTCTCAACACTTAATGGTTCCTGAATGAATTGAAACCCACAGTGCCTCTAACTTCATCCTTGAAAAATTTCTAGATAAATACCATGAAATTTTTGAAATTCCCATGACCAGGTGGCACTGCAGAAACTTTTGATGTCCTGTTGCTGATCATGTGTATACCAGACAGTGCCTTGTTTTTGACTGGGTTTCATGAAAATGGTGTAGAACAAGAGAAGCCAGTAATTTGGAGCCTGCTGAGTAGGGGGCCTAGAGCAGTGGTGGGCAGGTGTGTGATAAAACATCATGGTGGGGCCATGTGAATCTGCCATTGGCTTCCAAATTTTTTGTGACTGATATAGTGCAGACATCAGATCCTTATATGTAAAGGCATCTTGTTAAATGGAGAGTTTTCAGGGCAATATTCAGAATCAGGTTGCTATGGTTATTGGGGCAAGCTATGTGGGATACAAGCCTGGTTGGTGCATTCTCCTGCAGACCCTGACCCACCACACGTGACAGAACTCCCTCCAGCACTGTATCTCAGATGAACTTTTTATGTTTTTTGAAGCAAATACCAAATTCCCAGTGCAGCAGCAAGAAATACCACGAAAAGTGGAGGATGACCAAATGTCTTCACAGTCCCCACTGGGAGACACTTAGCTTCCAATGGACACAGTTTAGCTACAAAGAGAGAATTGAGCACTGCTGCCTCATGTTCATTGGAATATAAGAAACCATGTCTTTCGGTTACATAGATGCAGACCCAGCTATGATGGTCTCACTACAAAGGAAGCTAAAGCTCATGACAACAACATATATTTCAAGTGCCCAACCTCAGAAGCCGTTTCCCAAGAAATCTTAGGCCAGCAGAGCTCCTTTTTGTGGAGTGTTTACCCTGTCCTTTACTTTTGGAAACTCCTCTACCACCTCCAAGGTTGTGAACTCCCGAGCATATTCCATTCCATATATGTATTCATAGATTTTCACACTTTTCTACTCTAATTGTGTTTTACTTGGGCCGTAGGTAATGTCAAGGCATTGTTCTGGATGTGAGTGGGAAGATTTTTGTGTAGCACATATTTACATACACATTGGATTCATTTTTCAATTTTCCATTTGAAATACTGAATCTCTGACACTAACCCATACCCTACTAGTCTCTGACTAATAATCCTAATATGATGGTGAAAAATAAGCCAAAAAGAGAAGAAACACAAGCAGTTCAGAGGACGCATTGTGTATAGTTGGAATTGCCTTTTGCATTATATAATGTAGGAGTTATAAGTCTAGTCAATTTTTTTGTTGAAATAGTTCTAAATGTGTTTTTAAAATTAGCAAATATGTGAATCCCTGTCTCCCTTTCTCTGTAGCCTATTCAGCACATGTATTTTTATATGCACATATAGAATTCTACCTGATATCACTCGTATACACTTGTGAGGTGGCTGAATTGGCAGATGCAAATTGAGAGAAGAGTTCACTCCTCCTAAACGCTGTTGGAACTGAAAATTCAACCTATGGGTGAGCTTCCTAGTTGAAAAACATTATACATGAATCCATGTTCAGTAAAATGAACATTTTTCGATCTGTGGATTATATACATTTCATGATGAATTTCTATTGGCATATATGTTGATACTTTTTTTTTCTTTTATTGGTTGCTCAAAACATTACAAAGCTCTTGAATATCATATTTCATACATTAGATTCAAGTGGGTTATGAACTCCCATTTTTACTCCAAATACAGATTGCAGAATCACATTAGTTACACATCCATATTTTTACATAATGCCCTATTAGTTACTGTTGTATTCTGCTACCTTTCCTATACTCTACTATCCCCACTCCCCTCTCTTCCCATCTTCTCTCTCTACCATACCTACTGTAATTCATTTCTCTCCTTGTTTATTTTCCCACAACCTCTTATATGTAATTTTGTGTAACAATAAGTGTCTCTCTCCATTACCATGCAATTTCCCTCTTCTCTCCCTTTCCCTCACACGTCATGTTTCTGCTTAATGTTAATCTTTTCTTCATGCTCTTCCTCCCTGCTCTGTTCTTAGTTGCTCTCATTATATCAAAGAAGACATTTGGTAATTGTTTTTTAGGGATTGGCTAGATTCACTAAGCATAATCTGCTCAGTGCCATGCATTTCCCTGCAAATTCCATGATTTTGTCATTTTTTAGTGCTGCGTAATTCTCGATAGTATATAAAAGTCACATTTTTTAATCCATTCATCTATTGAAGGGCATCTGGGTTGGTTCCACAGTGTAGCAATTGTGAATTGTGCTGCTATGAAAATCCATGTGGCAGTATCCCTGTAGTACGCTCTTTTAAGGTCTTCAGGGAATAGTCCGAGAAGGGCAATAGCTTGGTCAAATTGTGCTTCCATTCCCAGCTTTCCCAGGAATCTCCATACTGCTTTCCAAATTGGCCGCACCAGTTTCAGTCCCACCAGCAATGTACAAGAGTACCCTTTTCCCCACATCCTCGCCAGCACTTGTTGTTGTTTGACTTCATAATGGCTGCCAATCTCACTGGATTGAGATGGTATTTTAGGGTGTTTTTTATTTGCATTTCTCTTACTGCTAGAAATGGAGAGCATTTTTTTCATTTACTTGTTAATTGATTCTATGTCCTCCTCTGAGAAGTTTCTTTTCAGGTCCTTGGCCCATTGGGTTATTGGTTATCTTATTGTCTAATTTTCTAAGTTCTTTGTATACTTTGTATACTCTGGATATTAGGGCTCCATGTGAAGGGTGAGGACTAAAAATTTGTTCCCATGATGTAAGCTCCATATTTACCTCTCTTATTGTTTCTCTTTCTGAGAAAAAATAATCCAGTTTAAGTAAGTCCCATTTGTTGATTCTTATTATTAACTCTTGTTCTATGGGTGTCCTATTAAGGAATTTGGAGCCTGACCACACAATATGTAGATCGGAGCCAACTTTGTATTCTATCAGACGCAGAGACTCTGATTTGCATCTAGCTCCTTGATCCACATTGAGTTAACTTTGGTGCATGGCGAGAGGAGGGGATTCAGTTTCATTTTGTTGCATATGGATTTCCAGTTTACCCAACACCATTTGATGAAGATGCTATCCTTCCTCCATTGCAGGCCATTAGCTCCTTTATCAAATATAAGATAGTTGTAGCTTTTTGGATTAGTTTCTGTGTCCTCCATTCTGTACCATTGGTCCACCCGCCTGTTTTGGTACCAGTACCATGCTGTTTTTATTATGATTGCTCTGTAATATAGTTTGAAACCTGGTATCGCTATACTGCCTGATTCACACTTCCTGCTTAGAATTGCTTTTGCTATTCTGGGTCTTTTATTTTTCCATTTGAATTTTATGATTGCTTTATCTATTTCTACAAAAAGTTTCTATGGGATTTTGATTGGCATTGCATTAAACCTATAGAGAACTTTTGGTAATATCACCATTTTGATGATGTTAGTTCTGCCTATCCATGAACACGGTATATTTTTCCATCTTCTAAGATCTTATTCTATTTCTCTTTTTAGGGTTCTGTAGTTTGCATTATATAAATCTTTCACCTCTTTTGTTAGGTTTATTCCCAAGTATTTAATTATTTGAGGAAATTGGGAATGCAGTGTTTTGACTCATTTTTGTTTCAGAAGTTTTGTCGCTGATATACAGAAATGCCTTTGATTTATTCATGTTGATTTTGTATCCTGCCACATTGCTGCATTCATTTATGAGTTCTAGTAGTTTTTTCTGTAGACCCTTTTGGGTCTTCTATGTATAGAATCATGTCATCTACAAATAGTGATAATTTAAGTTCTCTTTTTCCTATTTTTATGCCTTTAATGTCTTTCATCTCTCTAATTACTCTGGCCAGTTTTTGGAGAACTATATTGAATAGAAGTGGTAATAGAGGACATCCCTGTCTTGTTCCAGATTTTAGAGGGAATGCCTTCAATTTTTCTCCATTCAGAATGATGCTAGCCTGAGGATTAACATAGATAGCTTTTACAATGTCGAGGTAAGTTCCTGTTATCCCTAGTTTTTAAAATGTTTTGAACATAAAGAAATGCTCTACTTTGTTGAATGGTTTTTCTGCGTCTATCGAGATGATCATATGGTTCTTATCTTTAAGTCTATTGATGTTGTGGATAACATTTATTGATTTCCATATATTGAACCCTCCTTGCATCCCAGGGATGAATCCAAGTTGATCATGGTGCACGATTTTTTTGATGTGCCTTTCTATCCAATTCGCCAGAATTTTAATGAGGATTTTTGCATCTAGGTTCATCAGAGATATTGGTCTGTAGTTTTCTTTCTTTGAGGTGTCTTTGTCTGGTTTCAGAATCAGGGTGATGTTGGCCTCATAGAATGAATTCGGCAGAGCTCCCAGTTTTTCTGTTTCCTGAATAACTTGAGAAGTATTGGTATTAATTCTTCTTTAAAGGTTTTGTAAAACTCTGCTGTATACCCATCCGGTCCTGGGCTTTTCTTGGTTGGTAGTCTTTTGATTGCCTCTTCTACTTCATCCATTGATATTGGTCTGTTTAAATTGTGTGTTTCCTCCTGACTCAGTCTGGGCAAATCATATGACTTAAGAAATTTATCGATGTCTTCACTATTTTCTATTTTATTGGAATACAGGTTTTCAAAATAATTTCTAATTTTCTTCTGTATTTATGTAGCATCAGTTGTAATATTGCCTTTTTCATCCCGTATGTTAGTAATTTGATTTCTCTCTCTTCTTCTCTTCGTTAGCATGGCTAAGGGTCTTTCTATCTTATTTATCTTTTTGAAGAACCACCTTTTAGTTTTGTTAATTTTTTCAATAGTTTCTTTTGTTTCAATTTCGCTATGATTTTAATTATTTCTTGCCTTCTGCTACATTTGCTGTTGTTTTGCTCTTCCTTTTCTAAGGCTTTGAGATGAAGTGTGAGCTCATTTATTTGTTTTTCTTTTCTATTTTGAGGAATGACCTCTAGGCGATGAATTTACCCCTTAAAACTTCTTTTCATTGTACCCCATAGAATCTGATATGTTGTGTCTGTATTTTCATTTATCTCTAAGAATTTTTTGATTTCCTCCTTTATGTCTTCTGTAACCCATTGATCATTCAGTAACATATTCTTCATTTTGGATGTGATGTATGATTTTTTCTTCCTTCTTTTATCATTGGTTTCCAGTTTCATTCCATTATGATCACAAAAAATTCATGGTATTATCTCCACCCCTTTATATTTACTGAGGGTTGCCCTATGGCATAACATATGGTCTATTTTTGAGAAGGATCCATGTGCTGCTGAGAAAAAAGTATATCCACTTGATGATGGTTGATATATTCTATATATGTCAGTTAAGTCTAGGGTATTGATTGCGATATTGAGTTCTATAGTTTCTTTTTTCAACTTTTGTTTGGAGGATCTGTCCAATGGTGAGAGAGGTGAGTTGAAGTCACCCATAATTATTGTATTGTGGTCTATTTGATTCTTGAACTTGAGGAGAATTTGTTTTATGAACATCGCAGCACCATTATTTGCTGCGTGAATATTGATAATTGTTATGTCTTGTCGGTGAATGGTTCATTTTAGCAGTATATAATGTCCTTCTTTATCCCTTTTGATTAAATTAGTCTTGAGGTCGATTTTATTCGATAGGAGGATGGCCACCCCTGCTTGCTTACGAGGACCGTGTGCATGGTATAAATTTTCCCAATCTTTCACCTTCAGCCTGTGTATGTCTTTTCCATTCAGATGTGTCCCCTGGAGGCAATATATTGTTGGATTTTTTTTTTATTTCAAGTTACAAGCCTATGTCACTTTATTCGAGAGTTTAAGCCATTTACTTTTAGAGTTACTATTGATATATGGTTTGTACTGCCACCCATGTTTGCTTATATCTTTTTTTTAAATTAGTTTGTTTCTCCATGATTAGCTTTTCCCCCGCCCTCTGTCATTACTGAGGCACTTCTCACTCATGGTTTTCGTTGTTGATTTTCATTTCTTCCTCGTGTAGTGTTTTGCTCAAGATGCTTTGCAATGCTGGTTATCTGGCTGCAAATTCTTTTAGGTTTTGTTTATCATGAAATATTTTTATCTCGTTGTCTTACCTTAAGCTTAATTTTGCTGGATACATAATTCTTGGTTGGCATCCATTGTCTTTCAGTGTTTGAAGTACGTTTTTCCAGGATCTTCTCACTTCCAGCATCTATGATGAAAAATCCATTGTTAACCTTTTTGGTTTACCCCTGATTGTAATGATTGTAATCTGCCTCCTTTCTCTGGTAGCTTTTAATATTTTCTCTTTGTTCTGTATATTGGATATCTTCATAACAATGTGTCTTGGCATTGGTCTACTGTGATTTTGTGTGCTCGATGTCCTGTAAGCATCTACAATTTGTTTATCCGTTTCCATTTTTATTTCTGGAAAGTTTTCTGTAATTATTTCATTCAGCAGGTTTCTCATTCCCTTGGTTTGAATCTCTGTACCTTCCTCTATCCATATGACTTATTAGTTTTTTTTTTTTTATGTTATCCCATATCTCTTGAATGTTTTCTCATAATTTTTTACAGCATTTCTTTGTTGGCTAGACTTTTTTCAAGATGATATATTTTGTCTTCATTCTGTCTTCTACTTGCTCTACACTGTTAGTGATACTCTCAATTGAATTTTTAATTTGGTTTATCATTTCCTTGATTTCTAGAATTATTGTTTGATTTTTCTAATAATCTCTATCTCCTGATAAAGATGCTTAATTTCTTATTTTATCTGTTTATGTAATTTATTTTCAATGCGTTCTATCACTGTTTGTTTTTGCTGTCTCGTATCCTATTTAAGGTTCCATTCCATCTGTCTAAGGTATTCCTTGAGTTCTTTATATGACCATTTTTCTGATGACTCTAGGTGCTCTTGAATATTTAGGCTGTCCTTCATTGTTCGTACTCCTTTTCTTCCTTGATTTTTAATGCTTCTCATGTTACTTCTCGTTCTGTTTGACTACTGAGTTACTGCTTACTCTTATAAATTTATTTGATGCTTGGGAGGAAAGATATTAGAAGGGAAGGGAGAAGTCACTAAAGAGAATGAGAGTAGGCAGGTAGAATTCAAGTAAGGGGGAATAAAAAAATTGAAATGAAATGAAAAGACAAAAAAAATAGAAAATAAAGAAAGAAAATTTTAAGTAATAATGATGATTAAAAAATTGAAAATTAAAATTTAAAATAATAATATTAATAGTAATAATAATAAAATAAAAGAAATTAAAAAAATAAAAACATTTTAAAAAGTTAAAGAACAACAACAACAAAAATGAAAATGAAGAAAAAGAAAAAAATACAAATAAAAAAATAGTAATAATACATGCAGTCCTAGAGTTCAATTAACTTCTCTTCCAGTAGGTGGAGCTGTGCGCACTGGGCCAAGCTTCTCCTCTCAATAAGTGGGAACCAATCACTGTGCAGCAGCTCTTCCTCCCAGACTGGGCGGGTCTCCAACCCTGAGTGCCTAGGGCCTTCTCTTGTGCTTCCTCAAGCCAGGCCCCACTCACCTGTGACGCTCACCACAATACTGGTTACAAGCCAGGCCTCTGCTCCTGGTAGCCCTGTTTCCATGAACGCCTAGGCACACTCTCCTTGATTGCCTCCCTCAGACCCTAAGTTTGTAGAGCTTGGGGCTGAGAAACCCCAGCGAATTTGCTTGCCCTTCGGGAGCCATGGCCCCGGTAGGTGGTGTAAGAGACCTCAATTGTCAGCACTGGTGGGAGCGGTAGCCGGCAATTACACGCCTCGAGTCCCGAGCCAATCCTGATTCCCTAGGTCTGGGTATCGCGCTCCTTGGAGAGCTGGGAGGGACCATTACGGCAGAGGTGGGAAGGGCCCTTGAGGTTTCCCTGCGGTGTTGAGAGAGATGGCAATGGGATAACACACTTGTCGCACTGGTTTCAATGAAGTTATCTCCTCCGACTGTGACGTCAGTTCGCTGCCATGGTGGTATCCCATTAAAATGGTGACCGTTCGTTCCCTTTGCTGGGTGACCAATGCAACAGGTGGGTCCTGACTATCTCTCCCAAGCCCCATTTCAATCCTGTGGCCACTGCCTATGAAGGCTCAGTTGGCTTTTAACTCTGTCAATTCCGAAAGCCCGACCAATTATTTCAGCGGGAATGTTAGTGCTGAGTCACAAAAACCAGATGAATCTAAGCTTGAATGCAGCCAATCCGGGCTTTGTGTGTGTTCTGAGGGGCCCAGACTGTTCGCCCCAGATTCACAACAGGTCAATATTGCCTAGTGATTCTGAGCAAACAGCATTTAGACAGTTTACGACTCCCTATGCCCGCGCAGCTGAAGAGATCAGAGACTTGAATTCTCCATGCCTGCCTTCATAATGGATCTCCTGTATTGCTACTTTTTAATATCTGTGCATTTGCGTGTGTGTGTGTGTGTGTATATATATATATATATATATATATATATATATATATATATACTCTTTAGATTTTTCAAAATATGAAATATATGTGTCTTATTATGCACTCCCTAAATACATTCATATTCATATCTGTGGATTTATAATCAACTTTCAACAAGATTATTTTCACAAATAATCATCCACCTGAAATACATATTGTTTCCTAGTACTGAAAACTAAATTCAGTGAATGGTGCATACAAACCCTAATATTTCTACAGTTACTTAGCCAGTTTAAAATGAATGCAAGTAGATTCCTAGGGGACATGATGTGTATTTTGACGTTCATTTTTATTCAACACTTGTACGTTACTATGTCTTCAGTTCATGCACATGATCGGATATATATTTCAGTCACAAATTAGAAAATTTATAGGCATTTGTTTCACGATCAATCACTTCCTGATTCAGAACACATGTATTCCTCCATGTTTCTTGACTGGTCTTTTCATGAGACTTCTTTCCAAACATATTATTTTTGTTTAACATCATCACGTGTAAAGCAAAACTCAAACACCATTCATCATAAACCATAATCCTAATATTACCATTAGATATATAACTGGTTGGAATGAATGATTGTATATCAATTTAAGATTTCTTATATATTTTCACATATCAATTCAATCCATTATTTAAAGTGGAATCAGTTACGTTATTTATTCATAGTATGGTCTATTCATGCATTATCTCTATATTAATAGACACAGGGTACACCTCTTTGTACCCCTAATACTAATGTATACGTCTTCAAAATATTGCTCCCAGAAATGGTGAAAGAAATACTCATGCCACCTGATCTACATATACATTTTATCACAGTAATATTCTGAACAAAAAAAAACCATAAAAATGTCACACTTATGATTGTAGCAAAGCCTAAATGGAAAGTGAACGTGGATAACTAATAACATCCATGTCCAGGTTGCCTAATGCTCTCAAATGTCATTCCCATTCGTGACGAGATATTTGTTTTTTCCTATGATTATGTATTCAAACTCAACCCTGTTGAAAATGTCTAATCCTATCACTCACTTTATACTTTGCCTGATTTCGTAATGTCTCTATTGACACCTGCTTTCCTACATATTTTCCCCAGTTCATCATTGTGACTGACTCTTCACATGTGCTGACATTTCCATTCACTCTCTAAACGAAACCCTATTGCTAAAGAAGCTTTTTATTCCAAATCATATACTCACTCTTCTTCCTAAACCTACTGACTATCTTCCTAATCCTACTGACTATCCCTTTTTGACTGGATGTTCTCTTCTACATTCAATCATCCAAGGTACAAGGTCCTATGCCACTGTATTTCGATTTAACTGAGACAACTGTACAGAACATAATTCAACAATAAGTATCCAAATAAAGGGCCCAATGCCCTTCTGGGCTTCAAATCTTTCTTAGATTCCCGTTTTCATACATATATTTCACGTATATATTCTTATAAATATTGCAGGTTCCCAATCTCATTATTCTTCCTGCAGAATGATTCCTAACCCAAATCGAACATATTATTAACCGTAACCATACACTCACTTTGCAGGAGAGCAATAACAGTGTGGGTATTAAACTACAGGAATCTAGGGGATCTTCACCTGCTGAGAAACTCAAATGTTCATGCAGAAATGATCCCTGGTGAAGATGAAGGCAGCTATGAAGTACCTCAGAAAGCAAAAGTCATCTTCCATGGCAATCATCCTGGTCAGGATGGAGGGTTGTGTCTGAATCAGTCTCTCTCTTCTTAATGTATAGAACATGGACCAAACCAGTCCTTTGTGGAAGCTGTTCCCGGATGCTTATGGTTGATATAATATTCTAACTAGAGAAAGTGTCCCATGAAAATCAGGACAGCCTCCACCTCATGATACTTTTGGAAGCAACTGTTAGGACAAAGTGGTTGCCAAGGCAGTGACATCATTCATATCCTGAAGGAAGTGATCTCACCTCACTTCCTTGGTGATGGAACTCTCTGAACTTGAAATCCAGGAAGCCAGGCACAAGAGACAGTCCCTGTCCTAGTCCCAGTGGTCTGACATGTTTGGATTTACCAAGGACAGAGTCAGTCTTTCTTGGTACCTACAGATGTGAGGATGGCCAAATGCCAGGAAACCTCTGAAGAGGGGCTTTTCCTGAGAAAGCAGGTAGTGTCTCACCGCTGGCTCTTTGAACTTCACAGAGTTGGCCAAGCAGACATGATCTGAGACAGAAGAGGTCATTTCCGGGGAACATAGTATGGCCCACCTGTCAGAGGACACTCCGGGGAGTCACAGACCTACTAGGGGGAAGGAGGTGCCTTTGTGGGTGTGGGTGTGAGTTTGTGGTTTTGTCTCATGTTCTGAGAATAGGTAGGAAAGGCGGTTTGTTTGGTATGGAGTGGAATATTTCTATTAAGTCCTTTGACAAGGCGAGTGTTTCTATGTGTGTGTATCCCACTGAGTCCATTGTTGTAGACATTAGAAAAGACAATGCATCAATGGATGTGTCCTGTCTAGTAGAAAGCTTCCCAGCATTCATCCTGCCCAATTCATGAGTGGACTCTGGCTTGCCTTATGGATGGGCAACACCTACAAGTTTCCTAATTTCCTGTTTTTTTTCTCAATTCTGGCCACTCTCCAGAATAGTATCGTGGTTTTGTGTCCAAGATTTGTACCTCCAAGATCTGTGACATGGCTATGTACTGGATAGCTGAAAGAAATGGCTAGCATCTCAGAAATCTCAAATATCTGTTGACCAGGAAAGTCTCAGTGGAGAAACCCCTCTTTGTTCCTTTTGCTTACCTATTGTTCTGTTGAATGTCAGGAAGTTTTTTGCCTCAAGCCACCACTTTGTGAACCCTGAAGAAAACAGTTTTCAAATGGAAATGAATGGGAATCACCTGTGATTCTTTGCTTAATTGCTTAGGATTGGGATATGTCTGAATCAGCCTGTTGGCCCTGTGTGAGGCTGTGGCTTAGATTCTCAGCACCTGATGGATCTAAAGATAGATCCCATGCGTGCATCCAAAACCAAAATGGCAAAAAGATCAGATATTGTTGATGAACTCTCTTGCCTTCCTCTGGTAGGTTCCTGATATCCATCAAGTGAGAATAGGGATCCTTTGGGTCAAATGAGTTCTTCAAAGCCCTGCAGAGGCTAGGCCATAGGTGTTTGATTTTCATGACTCCAATTCACTTAAAGAATCTAAACCCCAAAGCTAGAAGGCCTCAAGTTGGAGAAGCCAAGCAATATTAAAGGCAGGCCTATTTGATCACTACTGGTTCACAGGAAGAGAGTCCAGGCCACCCTGACTTTAGGCAAATGAGGGACAGGGAGCTTATTTTGGACACTGTCATGGGCTGTGTCCCTTATGGAAACCTCCAGCCAGAGAATATGATGAGTGTCTATATGGAAGAAGATGAGGGCCATGTGAGAGTGTTTGGTTTTAATTGTGGATATTTGTCTGGCGGTTGGAAGAGATCTCTGGGTCCACCTAGGCTTGCACTTTGGTGTGATTCCCCTTAGAGACTGAGTTCTTTTACTGATCTCAGAGAATTATTGCCAGGAATTGTGTTGGAATTTTAGATGGCCATGCATGAGAGTTGCCCTTGGAAAGTGACATCTAGGCCCAAGTTGACTTTCCAAAGAGCACAGGGAATCTCAGCCAGGATATCACATGATATTATTCTTAAAGACTTGGCAGCCATATTTGAGAGTCGAAACACACATGGACCATACATTTTAGACCTCAACGGGCCTGGCTTAATCTGACTTTTTGCCACTTTTGGAAGCCTTGCCTGTAAGAATTCTCCAGAGTTTTCATTGAAATGAGCTTCCTCACCATTTAATGGTTTCTGAGTTAATTAAAATTCCCAGTGCCTCCAACTTCATCCTTGAAAATTGGCTATATCAATACCATGAAATTTTTGAAATTCCCATGACCGGGTAGCACTGGAGAATATTTGGATGTCCTGTTGCTGATCATGAGTATACAAGACAGTGCCTTGATTGACTGGGTTTTATGAAAGTGGTGTTTAACAGAGATGCCAGTAACTTGGATCCTGCTGAGTAGTTGTACTAGAGTAGTGGTTGGCAGGTGTGTAATAAAACATCTGTGGTGGGGGCATTTGGATCTGCCATTGGCTTCCAAATGGATTGTGACTGACATTTTGCAGCCAGTAGACCCTTATATGTAAAAGCATATTGTTATATGGAGAGGTTTTAGGGCAATGTTCAGAATCAGGTTGCTATGGTCAATGGGGCAAGCTATGTGGGATAGAAGCCTGGTTGGTGCATTCTCCTGACGAACCTGACCCACCACACTTGACAGAACTTACTTCAGCACTGTGTCCCATTTGAAATCCTTGTATTTCATGAAGCAAATACCAATCTCCAGGTGCAGCAGCAAGAAATACCACAAATAGTGGAGGATTACCATATGGAATTACAGTCCACAAGGGGAGACACTTAGACCCCAGTGGCCACAGGTTACCTACAAATAGAAAATTCAGCACTGCTGCCTCATGTTCATTGGAAAATAAGAATCCATGTCATCCAGATCACATAGATGAAGACTCAGCTATGATGGTCTTACAACAAATGAAGCTAATGCTCCTGATAACAGCATATATTTCATTGCCCAACCTCAGAGGCAGTTTCTCCAGATGTTAGGCTGGCAGAACTTCATGTTTGTGGAGTTTTTACCCTGTCCCTTACTTTTGGAAACTCCTCTACCACCTGCAAAATTTGTGAACTCCTGAGCATTTTTCATTACACATATGTATTCACAGATTTTCTAACTCTTCTCCTCTAATTGTGTCTTATGTGGGGCGAAGGTAATGTCAAGGCATTGTGCTGAATGAGGGTGGGTAGATTTTTGTGTAGCACATATTTGCATACACATTTGATACATTTTCCAATTTTCCATTCGAAATACTGAATCCCTGACACTAACACATACCCTACTAGACTTTGACTTTTAATCCTAATATGGTGGAGAAAAATAACCCAAACAGAATAGAAATACAAGACGTTCACAGGAGGCATGGTGTATAGTTGGACTTGCCTTTCGTATGATAAATGGTAGGTGTTATAAATCTAGCGAATTTTAATTGAAATAGTTCTCCATGTGTTTTAAAAGTTAACAAACATGTGAATAACTGTCTCCCTTTCTCTGTAGCCTATTCATCACATGTATTTTTATATGCACATATAGAATTCTACCTGGTATCACTCGTACATTTTGTGAGGTGGCTGGCTTGGCAGATGCAAATTGTGAGAAGAGATCACTCCTACTAAATGCTGTTGGAACTGAAAATTCAACATATGAGTGAGCTTCTTATTTGAACAACATAAATCCATGTTCATTAAAATGAATATTTTTGGATCTGTGGATGATATATTACTTCGTGGTGAATTTCGATTGGCATACATAATGCTACTTTTTAATGTCTGTGTGTGTATGTGTATATATATATATATATATATATATATATATATATATATATATTCACTCTCCAGATTTTTCAAAATATGAAGTATATTTTTCTTATTATACACTCCCTAAATTCACTCATATTCATGTATTTGGATTAATAATCAAGTTTTCACAAGAATATTCTCAGAATTATTCATCCACCAGAAATACATATTTGTTTCTTAGTACTGAAAACTAACTTTGGGGGATCATATGATGGTGGTGAAGGGAGTGCATCACCCCCATGTACCGCGTCACTGTGCGGGAGAATGACGAGTTATAATGGCTAAAACCTATCTTGTTAGAAATTTCCAGCAAAATTGGGGTGCTCCAAAACCTAGTGGACATATTTCCATCTCACGAGGATCAGCTACGCGGGCTCAAACACGAGTGATTTGTCCGCATAGAGGGTCATGCTGCTTATTCGGGAAATCGGTCTGTGGCTAGAGTCTGTGGCGTGCACTGGGAAACGAAGAGATAGCAATGCAAATATACAGCGGTGTGGATTCTGTGGGCTCCTGACAGGTATGCAATCACTGTGCTAAGTGCTGAATTCTGGGTTTGAGATGGGAAAGGATGCGGTCCAATTCGGTTCTCCACACCGGTCAGACCACAGAGGAAGCCAGCGGCCACCATCTTGGAGAGCTGATGTCACCATCCCTGTTTTCGACTGATCGAAGCTCATTCAGCTATAGAACAGGTAATTTCAGGATGCCATTCACCTTTGTGTCGCAGACAAATTACTCAGGCTCAGTGCCAAAGAACCTGCAGAAACTCCGTCTTGGAGCCTGCTCCTATTAGAACATACACCAAGCCCAGAGCGGCCGAATTCCGCCTCTCGGAACTGATCTGGCCCAGGGCTAAAGAACCCGCGGAAACTGCTTCTCGTTCCGGGTCTTGCTGAATACTGTGGAGGTAAATATCAACCGAGCCTTCATAGGCAGTGGCAACAGGATTGAGACGCGGCTTGTGAGGGCCGGTCAGGACTCACCCATTGCTTTGGTCACCCAGAAAAGGGAACGAAATGCTGCCTTTCACATGGGATACCAACATGACAAATTTCTGATGTCATCAGAAAGCAGCAGAGGAGATAACTTCATTGATACCAGCAGTGACAGAAACAGTTGGTCTCCTGGTGAAGAAAGTGAGTCACAAACACCCGGGTCTCTCTCACTTTGTCATCAAGCCAGAGGGGCAGAGCAGAGCAGCTGCCCGCACCTGGAACAGACCCAGTGACACACCTGCATGGTAGTCACGTCAACCCAATTGGAGTAGAGGCAGAACAGAGCCGCTGCCCGGGCCCAGAACAGGCCCAGCGACCCACAGGTGTGGTAGGCACGTCACCCCAATTTTAGTAGTTGCAGAGCAGAGCCTTCTCCCGTGCCTAGTACAATCCCAGTGGGTCACCAGCATGGTAGTCACATTACCCCAATAGGAGTAGGGGCAGAGCAGAGCCTTCACCCATGCCCAGAACAGGCCCAGCAACCTGCAGGCATGGTAGTCACGACACACCAATTGGAGTAGGGGCAGAGCAGAGCCACCACCCGCGCCCGGAAGGTAGCAGACCTGCACCTGACCAGAAGAAGAGGCCCAGCGGCCTGCTGGCGCGGCAGACACTTTACCCCATTTGGAGTAGGGGCAGAACAGATCTGTAGCCCCTGCTCACAAGGTATCCTGACCTGCGACCAACCGGCAGACCAGGCCCAGCGGCCCACCGGCGTGGTAGTCACGTCACCCCAATTGGGGTAGGGGTAGAGCAGAGCCGCCGCCCACGCAAGCAAGGTAGGCAGACCTGCGACCGATCGGCAGAACACCGCAGGGGTCCACGGGCGTGGTAGACACGTCACACCAATTGGAGGAGGGGCAGAGGAGAGCAGCCTCCTGCGCCTGCATGGTAAGCAGACCTGCGACCTATCAGAATAACAGGCCTAGCGGCCCATCAGCGTGGTAGATATATCACCCCAATTGGTGGAACAGCACAGCCACCCCTGCCCCTGCAATGAAGACTTTTCAAATATACAAGAGCAATATAAATATATAGGGGGAAAATTTCAAAATCACAACAGTTTCACCAAGCAGAAAGAAACGCGAGCAGTATGAAAAGAAAAGGAAAAAAGAACCACAAGCAATGCAGGTCAACACAACTTTAGAAGAGGTAATAGCTGCAGCAGATGGAATGTCAGATAAAGAACTCAGGATATACATTCTTCAGATGATCTGAAGTCTCAAGGAAGACATTAGACAGCAAAATCAGACAATGAAAGATCACTTCAACAATGAATTACATAAACAAAACCAAGAAGCAAAAGATCAACTATACAGGGAGATAGAGGTTGTAAAAAATAACACACAGAAATCCTAGAAATGCAGGAAGCAATAAACCAACTTAAAAACTCAATTGAGAATACTACCATCAGAGTAGAACACTTAGAAGATAGAACATCAGACAATGAAGACAAAGTATTTCAACTTGAAAAGAACATAGACAGCTCAGCCAAACTGTTAAGAAACCATGAAGAGAACATCCAAGAAATATGGGATAAAATAAAGAGACCAAACTTAAGAGTCATTGGGATACAGGAAGGTATAGAGGTCCAAACCAAAGGAATGAGCAATCTATTCAATGAAATAATATGAGAAAACTTCCCAGACTTGAAGAATGAGACAGACTCCCAAGTTCTAAAAGCCTACAGGACGCCGAATGTGAAAAATCATAAGAGATCCACACCTAGACACATTATAATGAAGATGCCCAACATACAGAATAAGGAGAGAATTTTAAAATCTACAAGAGAAAGGAAGCAGATTACATTTAGGGGTAAACCAATCAGGATAACAGCTGATCTTTCAACAAAGACTCTGAAAGCTAGAAGATCCTGGAATGACATTTTTCAATCACAGAAAGAAAATGGGTTCCAACCATGTACTGTGTATCCAGCAAAATTAAGCTTCAGGATGGAAGATGAAATTAAAACTTTCCACGATAAACAAAAGTTAAAAGAATTTGTAGCTAGAAAACCATCTCTTCAAAACATCCTTGGCAAAATATTACAGGAAGAGTAATTGGAAAATAATGAAAACCAACAGTGGGAGGTAGGACATTAAAGGGGGGAAATAATCAAAGAGGAAAACAATCCATGTTTAATAACATAAATAAACAAATATGGCTGGAAGAACAACCCTTATCTCAATAATAACTGTAAATGTTAATGGCTTAAACTCACCAATTAACAGACACAGGCCAGTAGAATGGATCACAAAACAAGACCCAATAATATGCTGCCTACCGGAGACGCATTTGATAAGAACAAGACATATATACACTGAAGGTGAAAGTTTGGAAAAAATCACATCACTCATATGGACTTCGGAAAAAAGCAGGAGTGTCCATACTCATATCAAATAAAATAGATTTCAAGCCAAAGTTAATCAAAAGGGATAAAGAGGGACACTACATACTGTTCAAGAGAACCATACACCAGCAAGACATAACAATCATAAATATGTATGCCCCAAACAATGGTGCAGCTATGTTCATCAAACAAACTTTTCTCAAGTTCAAGAGTCTAATAGACCACCATACAATAATCATGGGAGACTTCAATACAGCTCTCTCACCACTGGACAGGTCTTCCAAACAAAAGTTGAAATAGGAAACTATAGAACTCAATAACACAATTAATAACCTAGACTTAATTGACATATATAGAATATACCACCCAACATCAAGCAGTTACATTTTTCCTCAGCAGCACATGGATCCTTCTCAAAAATAGATCATATATTATGTCACAGGGCAACTCTTAGACAAATTAAAGGAGTAGAGATAATACCATGCATCTTATCTTATCATAATGGAATGAAACTAAAAATCAATGATAAAAGAAGGAAGGAAAAATCATGCATCATTTGGAGAATGAACAATAGGTTACTGAATGATCAATGGGTTATAGAAGACATCAAGGAGGAAAATAAAAAATTCTTAGAGAAAAATGAAAACACAGACACAATATATCGGAATCTATGGGACAAACTGAAAGCAGTTCTAAGAGGAAAATTCATTGCTTGGAGTTCATTCCTTAGAAAAAGAAAAAAACAACAAATAAATGATCTCATACTTCATCTCAAAATCTTAGAAAAACAAGAGCAAACAACAGGAAAAGAAGTAGAAGGAAAGAAATAATTAAAATCAGAGCAGAAATCAATGAAATCGAAACAAAAGAAACAATTGAAAAAATTGACAAAACTAAAAGTTGGTTCATTGAAAAAATAAATAAAATGGACAGACCCCTAGTCATGCTAATGAAGAGGAGAGAGAACTGAAATTACTATCATATGGGATGAAAAAGGCAATATCACAACAGATATTTCAGAAATACAGAAGATAATCAGAAATTACTTTGAATCCTTATACTCCAAAATAATAGAAGATAGTGAAGGCATCGAAATATTTCTTAAGTCATATGATCTGACCAGAGTGAGTTAGGAGGATATAGACAACCTAAACATACCAATATCAATTGAGGAAATAAAAGAAACCATCCAAAGACTACCAACTAAGAAAATCCCAGGACCGTATGGGTATACAGCAGACTTTTACAAACCCTTTAAATATGAACTAATACCAATACTTTTCAAGCTATTTCAGAAAATTGAAAAAGAGGGAGATCTTCCAAATTCATTCTACGAGGCCAATATCACTCTGATTCCTTCACCAGATAGACACTTCAAAGAAAGAAGACTAAAGACCGATATCTCTAATGAACCTAAATGCAAAAATCTTAAATTAAATTCTGGCGAATCAGATACAAAAACATATCAAAAAAATGTGGACCATGATCAAGTAGGATTCATCCCTGGGATGCAAGGAGGGTTCTATATACGAAAATCAATAAGTGTTATTCACCACATCAATAGACTTAAAAATAAAAACCACATTATCATCTAGATAGATGCAGAAAAAGCATTCGACAAAGTACAGCATCCCTTTATGTTCAAAACTCTCGAAAAACTAGGAATAACAGGAACATTCCTCAATATTGTAAAAACAATCTATGCTAAACCGCAGGCTAGCGTCATTCTTAATGGAGAAAAATTGAAGACATTCCCTCCAAAATCTGGAACAAGACAGGGATGCCCGCTCTCACCACTTCTGTTCAATATAGTTCTCAAAAGACTGGCCAGAGCAATTAGACAGATGAAAGAAATTAAAGGCATATAAATAGGAAAAGAATAACTTAAATTATCACTATTGCAGATGACATGATTCTATACCTAGCAGACCCAAAAGGGTCTACAAAGAAACTAATAGAGCTAATAAATGAATTCAGCAAAGTGGCAGGATATAAAATCAACACGCATAAATCAAATGCATTCCTGTATATCAGCGACAAATCCTCTGAAATGGAAATGAGGACAACCACTCCATTCACAACATCCTAAAAAAAAAAATGGGAATCAACCTAACAAAAGAGGTGAAAGTCTTATACAATGAAAACTACAGAACCCTAAAGAGAGAAATAGAAGAAGATCTTAGAAGATGTAAAAATATACCCTGTTCATGGATAGGCAGAACTAACATCATCAAAATGGCGATATTACCAAAAGTTCTCTATAGGGTTAATCCAATGCCAATCAAAATCCCAAAGGCATTTCTTGTAGAAATAGAGAAAGCAATCATGAAATTCATATGAAAAAATAAAAGACCCAGAATTGCAAAACAATGCTAAGCAGGAAGTGTGAATCAGGTGGTATAGCGATAACAGACTTCAAACTATACTACAGAGCAATAGTAACAAAAATAGCATGGTACTGGTACCGAAAAAGGCAGGTGGACCAATGGTACAGAATAGAGGACACAGAAACCAATCCACAAAACTACAACTATCTTATATTTGATAAAGGGGCTAAAAGCATGCAATGGAGGAAGGATAGCATCTTCAACAAATGGTGTTGGGAAAACTGAAAATCCATATGTAACAAAATGAAACTGAATCCCTTTCTCTCGCCATGCACAAAAGTTAACTCAAAATGGATCAAGGAGCTTGATATCAAATCAGAGACACACTGTCTGATAGAAGAAAAATTTGGTTATGATGTACATACTGTGGGGTCGGGCTACAGATTCCTCAATAGGACACCCATAGTACAAGAGTTAATAACTAGAATCAACAAATGGGACTTACTCAACTAAAAAAGTTTTTTCTCAGCAAAAGAAACAATAAGAGAGGTAAATATGGAGCCTACATCCTGGGAAGAAATCTTTACTACTCACACTTCAGATAGAGCCCTAATATCCAGAGTATACAAAGAACTCAAAAAATTAGACAATAAGATAACAAATAACCCAATCAACAAATGGTCCAAGGACCTCAACAGACACTTCTCAGATGAGGACATACAATCAATCAACAAGTACATGAAAAAATGCTCACCATCTCCAGCAGTCAGAGAAATGCAAATCAAAACCACCCTAAGATACCATCTCACTCCAGTAAGATTGGCAGCCATTATAAAGTCAAACAACAAGAAGTGCTGGCAAGGATGTGGGAAAAGAGGTACACTTGTACATTGCTGGTGGGACTGCAAATTGGTGAAGCCAATTGGGAAAGCAGTATGGAGATTTCTTGGAAAGCTGGGAATGGAAGCACCATTTGACCCAGCTATTCCCCTTCTTGGTCTATTCACTAAAGACCTAAAAAGAGCATGCTACAGGGACACTGCTACATCGATGTTCATAGCAGCACAATTCACAACAGCAAGACTGTGGAACCAACTTAGATGCCCTTCAATAGAATAATGGATAAAAAAATGTGGCATTAATACACAATGGATTATTACTCTGCATTGAAAAATGAAAAAATCATAGAATTTGCAGGAAAATGGATGGCATTAGACTGGATTATGCTAAGTGAAGCTACACAATTCCTGTAAAACAAATGCCAAATGTCATCTTTGATATAAGGAGAGTAACTAAGAACAGATAGGGACAAAGAGCATGACAAGATGATTAACATTAAACAGGGATGAGAGGTGGAAGGGAGGGAGAAGGGAAATTGCATGGAATTGGAAGGAGACCCTCTGGGTTATACAAAATTACATACAAGAGGAATTGAGGGGAAAGGGAAAAATAATACAAGGGGGAGAAATTTATTACAGTAGAGGGAGTAGAGAGAGAAGTGGGGAGGGGCAGCGAGGCTAGGGGGGATAGTAGAGGATAGGAAAGTCAGCAGAATACAACAGACACTAGTATGGCAATATGTGAATCAATGGATGTGTAACTGATGTGATTCTGCAATCTGTATACAGGGTAAAAATGGGAGTTCATAACCCACTTGAATCAAAGTGTGAAATATGATATATCAAGAACTATGTAATGTTTTGAACAACCATAAATAAAAATAAAAAAAAAAACTATCTTTGGTGCATAATGCACACAATTCTAATATTTCTACAGTAACTGACCCAGTTTAACATCAATGCAAGTAGATTCCTATTGGACATGATGTGTATTTTGACATTCACTTTTATTCAACACTGATACATTACTATTTCATCAGTTTATGCACATAACAGGATACATATTTCATTCACAATTTAGAAAATTTATAGGCATTTGTTTCACTTTCAATCACTTCCTGCTTCAGAACACATGGATTCCTCCATATTTCTTGACTGGTCTTTTCATGAGACTTTTTTCCAAACATATTATTTTCGATTTCCATAATCACTTTTGAAACAAAACTCACACACACTTCATGATAAACAATAACCCTAAAATTACCATTAGATATATAACTGGTTGGAGTGAATGATTGTATGTCAATATATGATTTCCTATATATTTTCAGATATCAATTCAATCCATTATTTAAAGTGGAACCAGTTATAATATTTATTCACAGTATGGTCTATTCATGCATTATCTCTATATTCATAGACACATTGTACACCACTTTGTACCCCCAATACTAATTTATATGTCTTCAAATATTGCTCCCAGTAATCGTGGAAGAAATACTCATGTCATATGATCTACATATACATTTGATCACAATATTTTTCTGGGCACAAAATGCAAAAATCACACTTATGATTGTACCAAATACTAAATGGAAAGTGAACATGGATTACTAAAACGATAAGTGTCCTGGTTGCCTAATGCTTTCAAATGTCATTCCTATTGGTGACGACATATTTGTTTCTTCCTAAGATTATGTATTCAATCTCAACCCTATTGAAAATGTCTAATCCTATCACTCACTGTATAATTGCCTCATTTCGTAAGGTCTGTATTGATATTTTCCTTTCTACATATTTTCCCCAGTTAATCATTGTGACTGACTCTTCACATGTGCTGAAATTTACATTCACTCTATAACCAAAACACTATTGCTACAGAACTTTTGCTCCATGTCCTATACTCACTCTATTTCCTAAACCTACTGACTACCTTCCTAATCCCACCGACTATCTCAATTTGAGTGGATGTTCTCTTCTAAAATCAATCTTCCAAGGTGTAAGGTCCTATGCCATTGATTATCGATTTATCTGAGACATCTGTGCAGAACGTAATTATAAGCTAAGTATCCCAATCAAGGGCCTAATGCCCTTCTGGGCTTCAAATCTTACCTAGATTTCTGTTTCCATACTTATATTTCACCTCTATAATCTTATAAATATCGCAGGTTCCCAATACTATTAATCATCCTTCGCAATGATTCGTAACCCAAATCAAACATGTTATTAACCCTAACCATACACTCTTCCCTCAATCTAACTTTGCAGAAGAGCAGGGACAGAGTTCGTCTTACAATACAGCAATGTAGGGTATCTTCCTCCTGCTGAGAACCTCAAATGTCCATGCAGATTTGATCCCTGGAGAAGATGTAGGCATCTATGAAGGACCTGAGAGAGCAAATGTCATCTTCCATCGCAAACAACCTTTCCAGGATGAAGGGTTGTGTCTGAATAAGCCTCTCTCTTGTTAATATACAGAAGATAGACCAAACCAGGCATGTGTGGAGAGCTGTTCCTGGGTGCCTATGGTTGATATACCATTCTAACTTGTAAAAGTGTCACAGGAAGTAAGGGCAGCCTCCATCTCATAGGACAAAGTGGTTGCCAAGGCAATGACCTCAAAGATTTCCTGAAGGAAGTAATCTCACCTCACATCCTTGGTGATGGAACTCTCTGAACTTGGAATCCGGGAAGCCAGGCACCCAGAGCCAGTCTCAGTCCCAGTCCCAGTGGTCTTATTTTTTGGATTTACCAAGGACAGAGTCAGTCTTTCTTGGTACCTACTGAGGTGAGGATGAACAAATGTCAGGAAAGCTCTGAAGAGGGGCCTTTCCTGAGACAGCAGGTAGTGGCTCACCGCTGGCTAGTGACAACTTCACAGATTTGGCCAACGAGACCATATCTGACACAGGACAGGCGATTTCATCAGAACATAGTTTGGCCCACCAGTCAGAAGACACTCCCAATAGTCACAGACCTACTTGGGGAAGGAGCTTCCTTTGTGTGTGTGGGTGTGGGTTTGAGATTTTGTCTCATGTTCTGAGAATAGGTAGGAAAGGCGGTTTGTTTGGTTTGGAGTGAACTGTTTCTGGTAAGTCGTTTAACAAGGCCAGTGTTTCTTTGTCTGTGTATCCCACTGTGTCCGTGGTTTTAGATATTAGAAAAGAGAATGAATCATTGGATGTGTCCTGTCTAGACTCAACTTGCCCAATTTATGAATGGACTGCGGCTTGACTTATGGGTGGACAACTCCAACAATCTTCCTAAGTTCCTGTTTTCTTCCTGAATTCTGGCCACTCTCCAGAATAGGCTCATGGTTTTGTGTCCAAAATATGTACCACCTCCAAGCTCTGTGACATGGCCATGTACTGGATCGCTGAAAGAAATGGGAGCATCTCAGAAAACTCAGATATTAGTTTGACCAGGAAATTCTAAGTGAGGAAACCCTGCTTTGGGCCTTTTGCTTACCAATTGTTCTGTTGCCCTGAATGTCAGGAAGGTCTTTGCCTCAGGCCACACCATTGTAGAGCCTAAAGAAACAGTTTTCAAATGGAAATGAAAGGGCATCACCTGTGGCTCTTTGCTTAATTGCTTTGGAAAGGGATGTGTCTGAATCAGCCTTTTGGCCCTGTGTGAGACTGTGGCTTAGATTCTCAGCACCTGATGGATCTAAAGAAGGATCCCATGTGTGCATCCAAAACCAAAATGGACAAAAGAGCAGTCAGTGTGGATGAAGTCTCTCGCATTCCTCTGTAACGTTCCTGTCATCCATCATGTGAGAATAGTGATAATTTGGATCAAATCTGTTCCTCAAAACCCTGCAGAGGCTAGCCCATAAGTGCTTGGTTTTTCTCAAGACTCCAATTCACATAAAGAATCTAAAACACACAGTCAGTAGGCCTCAAATTGGAGAAGCAGTGCCATATTAATGGCAGGCCTATTTGATCACTCTTGGTTCACTGGAAGGATGTCCTGGCCACCCTTAATTTAGGCAAATGAGGGGCAAGGGAGGTTATATTGGACACTGTCTTGGGCTGCACCCCTCATGGAAACCTCCAGCCAGAGATTATGATGATTGTGTAAATGGAAGAAGATGAGTGCCATGTGGAAGTGTTTTGGATTTAATTGTGGATATTTGTGTGACACTTGGAAGACATAACAAGGTCTACCTGGGCTTGAACTCTCGTGTGATTCCCCTTATAGACTGAGTTCAGGAACTGATCTCAGAGGAGTATTGCCATGTATTGTGTTGTGATTTAAGAGGCGATGTATGAGAGTCACCCTTGGAAACTGAGATCTAGCCCCAGAGTGGCTTTCCACAGAGCACTGGGAATTTCAGCCAAGATAACACATGATTTCATTCGAAAGACTTGGCAGCCATAGTTGAGAGTGAAAACACACATGGACCTCATATTGTAGACCTTAATGGGCCTGGCTTAATGTGACCTTTTGGCCATTCTTTGGGAAGCCTTGCCTGTGAGGGTTCTCCAGAGCTTTCATTGAAATAATCTTGCTCACCATTTACTGGTTCCTGAATAAATTGAAACCCACAGTGCCTCCAACTTCATCCTTGAAAAATGTCTAAATAAATACCATGAAATTTTTGAAATTCCCATGACCAGGTGGCACTGGAGAATCTTTGGATGTCCTGTTGCTGATCATGGATGTACCAGACAGTTCCTTGCTTGACTGGGTTTTATGAAAATTGTGTAGAACAGAGGTGCCAGAAAGTTGCAGCCTGCTGAGAAGTGGGCCTAGAGCTGTGGTGGGCAGGAGTGTGATAAAACATCTGTGTTGGAGCAATGTGGATCTTCCATTGATTTCCAAATGGCTAGTGGATTACATGAAGCAGCCAGCAGACCCTTGTAATTAAAGGCATCTTGTTATATGGAGAGGATTCAGGGCAATGTTCAGAATCAGGTTGCTATGGACAAGGATGCAATGTGGCAAGCTATGAGGGATAGAAGCGTGGTTGGTGCGTTCTTCTGCAGACTCTGAACCACCACACATGACAGAACTCCCTCCAGCACTGTGTCTCAGTTGAACTCCTTGAATTTCATGAAGCAAATACCAAACTCCCAGTTCAGCAGCAAAAACCCCACAAAAAGTGGAGGAGGACCAAATGGCTTCACAGTCCAACGGGGAGACACTTAGCTCCCAGAGGCCACAGTTTACCTAAAAAGAAGAAAATCAACACTGCTACCTCATGTTCATTGGAAAATAAGATACCATGTCCTCCACGTCACATAGAGGCAGACCCAGTTTGATGGTCTCACTACAAAGGAAGCCAATTCTCCTGACAACAACATATTTTTCACATTCCCAAACTCAGAGGCAGTTGCTCTAAAAGTTTTTAGGCCAGCAGAGCTCCATGTTTGTGGAGTGTTTACCCTGTCCCTTACTTTTGGAAACTCCTCTACAACCTCCAAGGTTGTGAACTCCTGAGCATTTTCCATTCCAGATATGTATTCACTGATTTTCTATCTATTCTCCTCTAACTGTGTCTTACTTGGGGTGAAGGTAATTTCAAGGCATTGTTCTGGATGAGAGTGGGAGGATATTTGTGCAGCATATATTTGCATACAAATTGGATTCAATTTCCAATTTTCCTTTTGAAATACTGAATCCCTGACACTAACCCATACATACTAGACTCAGACAACTCATCCTAATATGATAGAGAAAAATAACACAAACCTATAGAAATACAAGCAGTTCATTGGAGGCATGTTGTATAGTTGGACTTGCATTTTGCATTATACAAGGTAGGATTTATAAATCTAGTCAATGTTTAATAGAAAAAGATCTCCATGTGTTTTTAAAGTTAACAAATATGAGAATTCATGTTTCCCTTTCTCTTTAGCCTATTCACACTTGTATATTTATATGCATATATAGAATCCTACCAGGTATCACACGTACATCTTTGTGAGGTGGCTGACTTGGCAGATACAAATTGTGAGAAGAGATCACTCCTCCTAAATGCTGTTGGAACTGAAAATTCAACCTATAGGGAGCGTCCTAATAGAACAACATTATACGTAAACTCATGTTCAGTAAAATAAATATTTTTGCATCTGTGGATGATATATATTTACTGATGAATTTCGATTGGCATTTATATTGCTACTTTTTAATATCTGTGAGTGTTGTGTGTGTGTGTGTGTGTGTACACTCTCCAGATTTTTCAAAATATGAAATATATGTGTCTAATATACACTCTCTAAATTCATTTATGTTCATGTATGTGGATTTTTAATCAACTTTTCACAAGATTATTCTCAGAAATATTCATCCACCTGAAATACATATTTGTTTCCTAGTACTGAAAACTAACTTCAGGGAATGATGCATACAAATCCTAATTATTCTACAGTAACTGACCCAGTCTAACATCAATGCAAGTAGATTCCAATGGGACATGATATGTAATTCTTTATTCATTTGTATTCGACACTTTTACATTATTATTTCTTCAGTTTTTGCACATCATAGGATATACATTTCATCCACAAGTTCACAAATTTGTAGGCATTTGTTTCAAATTTAATCACTTTTTGCTTCAGAACACATGTATTGTCAGGGTTTCTTTACTGGTATTTTCATGAGTCTTCTTTCCAAACACATTATTTCCATAGTCACTTTTGAAGCAAATCTCACACACTCTTCATGATAAACCAAAACACGAATATTACCATTAGATGTATAACTGCTTGGAATGAGTGATTGTATATCAATATACGATTTCCTGTGATTTTTCAGATATTAGATCAATTCATTTTTTAAAGTTGAAAAAAGTTATATTATTCATTCACATTACGGTCTATTCATTCTTTATCTCTATATTCATAGACACAGGGTACACCTCTTTGTACCCCCGATTCTAATTTTACATCTTCAATATATTGCTTGCAGAAATGGTGGAAGACATACTCATGTCACCTGATGTACATATACATTTTATCAAAGTAATATTCTGGACAAAAAAAATGTAAAGGTCACATTTATGATTGTACCAAAGCCTAAATGTAAAGTGTACATGAATTACTAAAAACATCCATGTCCAGGTTGCCTAATGCTGTCAATTGTCAATCCTATTGGTGACTACATATTTGTTTCTTCCTAATTTATATATTCAAACTCAACCCTGTTGGAAATGTCTAATCCTATCACTCACTTTATACTTTGCCTGATTTCATAATGTTTCTATTGATATCTGCTTTTCAACAAATTTTCCCAAGTTGATCCTAGTGACTGACACTTCATATGTGCTGACATTTACATTCACTCTATAATCGAAACCCTATTGCTAAAGAACTTTTGGTCCAAATCCTATACTCACTCTTCTTTCTAAACCTACCGACTATCTTCCTAATCCTACCGACTATCCCTTTTTGACTGGATGTTCTCTTCTACATTCAATAAAATGTCCTATGCCATTGTATATCGAATTATCTGAGACAATTTTGCAGAGCATAATTCAAAGCTAAGTATCCCAATCAAGGGCCCAATATCCTTCTGGGCTTCAAATCATAACTAGATTTCTGTTTTCATACTTATATTTCACCTCTATATTCTTGTAAATATCGCAGGTTCCCAATAGCATTATTCATCGCACAGAATGATTCGTAACCCAAATCAAACCTGTTATTAACCCTAAACATACTCTGTTCCCTCAATCTCATTTTACAGAAGAGCAGGGACAGAGTGGTTTTTACAATACAGGAAACTTGGGGACCTTCCACCTGCTGAGAACTTCAAAGGTCCATGCAGAAATGATACCTGGAGAAGTTGTAGGCAGGTATGAAGGACCTGAGAGAGTAAAAGTCATCTTCCATGGCAAACAACCTGGTCAGGATGAAGGGATATGTATGAATCAGCCTCTCTCTTCTTATTGTAGAGAAGATGGACCAAACCAGTCCTGTGTGGAGAGCTGTTCCTGGGTGCCAATGGTTGATATACCATACTACCTTGTGAAAGTGTCACAGGAAGTAGGGGAAGGCTCCATCTCATGGGACCTTTGGAAGCAAGTGTTAGGACAAAGTCGTTGCCAAGGCAGTGACCTCATTCAGTTCCAAAGAAAGTGACATACCTCATTTCCTTGGTGATGGAACTGTCTGAACTTGGTATCCAAAAAGCCAGGCACCAAGAGGCAGTCCCAGTCCCAGTCCCAGTGGGCTCACTTGTTTGGATTTACCAAGGACAGAGTCAGTTTTCTTGGTACCTAATGATGTGAGGATGGCCAAATGCCAGGAAAGCTCTGAAGATGGACCTTTCCTGAGAAAGCAGATAGTGGTTCACCACTGGCTCCTGACAACTGCACAGAGTTGGCCAAGGAAACCAGATCTGAGAGAAGACAGACCATTTCAGGGGAACATAGTATGGCCCACCAGTCAGAGGACACTCTGGATAGTCACAGACCTAGTTGGGTGAAGGAGGTGCCTTTGAGGGAGTGTGTGTGGGTTTATTGTTTTGTCTCATGTTCTGAGAATAGATGGGAAAGGCGGTTTGGTTTGGAGTGGACAGTTTCTAGTAAGTTGTTTCACAAGGTGAGTCTTTCTATGTCTGTGTATCCCACTGTGTCCATTGTTGTAGACATTGGAAAAGAGAATGCATTAATGGATGTGTCCTGTCAAGTGTAAATCTTCCCATATTTCAACCTGCCCAATATATGAATGGAGTGCAGCTTGTCTTGTCAATGTGCAACACCTGCTATCTTTCTAAGTTGCTGTTTTCTTCCTGAATTCTGGCCACTCTCTAGAATAGGCTCATGGATTTGTGTTCAAAATATGTACCACCTCCAACTCTGTGACATGGCCATGTACTGGATAGCTGAAGAGAATTGCGAGCATCTCAGAAAACTCAGATATCAGTGTGACCAGGAAAGTCTCAGTGCAGAAACCCTGCTTTGGGCCTTTTGCTTACTTATTGTTGTTTTTCACTGAATGTCAGGAAGTTCTTTGCCTCAATCCACCCCTTTGTGAAGCCTGAAGTAAACAGTTTTCAAATGGAAATGAATGGCATCACCTGTGGCTCTTTGCTTATTTGCTTTGGGAAGGGATGTGTCTGAATTAGTCTCTTGGCCATGTGTGTGGCTTTGAGTTAGATTCTCAGCACCTGATGCATCTAAAGAATGATCCCATGTGTGCATCCAAAACCATAATGGCAAAAAAATCATTCATTATGGATGAAGTCTCTTGCCTTCCTCTGTTAGGTTCCTGAACTCCATCAAGTGAGAATAGGGATTCTTTGGGTCAAATGAGTTCTTCAATTCCCTGCAGAGGTGCTTGGGTTTTCGAGTAACTCCAAATCACATAAGAAATTGATACCTGAAATCAGTAGGCCTCAAATTGGAGAAACACAGAAGTATTAACGGCAGGCTTATTTGATCACTCCTGGTTCACAGAAACGGTGTCCAGGCCACCCTGACTTTAGGCAAATGAGGAAAAAGCGAGCTGATTTTGGACACTGTCTTGGATTTTCTCATGACTCCAATTCACATAAAGAATCTAGACCCCAAAGTCAGAGAGCCTCAAATTGGATAAGCGGAGCAGTATTAAGCGCAGGCCTATTTGATCACTCCAGGTTCACAGGAAGGGTGCCCAGGCCACGCTGAAGTTAGGCAAAAGAGGTGCAAGAAGCTTATTTTGGACATTTTCTTGGGCTGCACAACTCATGGAAAACTCCAGGAAGAGGTTATGATTAGTGTCTATATGGAAGAAGAATAGGGCCATGAGGGAGTATTCTGGTTTTAATTGTTTTCATTTGAGTAGCGGTTGGAAGAGTTGTCTGGGTCCACCTGGACTTGAACTCTGGTGTGATTCTCCTTATAGACTGAGTTCTGGAACTGACCTGAGAGAAGTATTGCCATGAATTGTGTTGGGATTTTAGGAGGCCAGGCATGAAGTTGCCATTGGAACCTGAGATCTAGGCACAGGTTGGCTTTCCACAGAACACTGCGAATCTCAGCCAGGATATTACATGATTTTATTCTGAAAGACTTGGCATGCATTATAGAGATTCAAAATCCACATGGACCTCGCTTTATATACCTCAATTGGCCTCGCTTCATGTGACTTTTTGGCCACTCATTGGGTAGCCTTGCATGTGAGAGTACTCCAGAGCTTTGCCTGAAATTAGTTTCCTAACCCTTTAAGGGTTCCTGAATGAATTGAAACCCACAGTGCCTCCAACTTCATCCATGAAAAATTGCTAGATAATTACCATGAAATTTTTAAAATTCCCATGACCAGATGTCACTGGAGAACCTTTGATGTCCTGTTGATGATCATGAATATACCAGACAGGGCCTTGATTGACTGGGTTTCATGAAAATGGTGTAGAACAGAGATGCTAGTAAGTAGGAGCCTGGTGAGTAGTGGGCCTAGAGAAGTGTTATGCAAGTGAGTGATAAAACATCTGTGGTGGGGCCATGTGGATCTTCCATTGGCTTCCAAATGGCTTGAGACTGACATGGTGCAGCCATCAGACCCATATACGTAAAGGCATATTTTTATATGGAGAGGTTTTAGGGCAATGTTCAGAATCATGTTGCTATTGTCAAGGGGGCAAGCTACGTGGGATAGAACCCTGGTTGGTGCATTCTCCTGGAGACCATGCCCACCACAGCTGACAGAACTCCCTTCAGCACTGTCTCCCATTTGAACTCATTGTATTTCATGAAGCAAATACCAAACTCCCAGTGCAGCAGCAAAAAACACGACGATAATTGGAGGATGACCAAGTTGTGGTCACAGTCCACACGGGGAGACACTTAGCCCTCAGTGGCCACAGTGTACCTACAAAGAGAGAATTCAGCACTGCTGCCTCATTTTTATTGGAAAATAAATAACCATGTCCTCCAGGTCACATAGAAGCAGATCGAGCTTTGATTGTCTCACTACAAATAAAGCTAAAGCTAATGAAAACAACATATATTTTAAGTGCCCAACCTCAAAGGCAGGTTCTCAAAAAGTCTTTAGGCCAGCAGAGCTCCATGTTTGTGGAGTGTTTACCCTGTCCCTTACTTTTGGAAACTCCTCTACCACCTCCAAAGATGTGAAATCTGGAGCATTTTCCATTCCTGATAGGTATTCACGGATTTTCTAACTCTTCTCCTCTAATTGTGTCTTACTTCGGGCGAAGGTAATGTCAAGGCATTGTTCTGGAGGAGAGTGGGAAGAATTTTCTGTAGCATATATTTGCATACATATTGGATTCAGTTTTCTATTTTCCATTCAAAATACTGAATCCCTGACTCTAACCCATACCCGACCAGACTCTGACTACTAATTCTAATATGATGGAGAAAACTAACCCAAACTGAATAGAAATACAAGCAGTTCAGAGTAGGCCTGGTGTATTGTTGGACTTGCCTTTTGCATGATACAGAGTTGGAGTTATGAATCTAGTCGATTTGTTGTTGAAATAGTTGTCCATGTATTTTTAAGGTTAACAAATATGTGAATTCCTGTCTCCCTTTCTCTGTATTCTTATATGCACATATAGATTCCTACCTGGTACCACACGTACATTCTTGTGAGGTGGCTGACTTGGCAGATACAAATTGTTAGAAGAGATCACTCCTACTAAACTTGTTGGAATTGGATATTCAACCTATGGGTGAGCTTGCTAGTTGAACAGCATTATACATAAATCCATGTTCAGTAAAATTAATACTTTTAGATCTCTGGATGATGTATATTTTATAATGAATTTTGATTGACATATATATTGCTACTTTTTTGTCTGTGTGTGTGTTTTGTATATATATATATATATATATATATATATATATATATATATATATACACTCTCCAGATTTTTCAAAATATGAAATATATGTGTCTTATATACACTCCCTAAATTCATTCATGTTTATGTATGTGGATTTATAATCAACTATTCACAAGATTATTCTGAGAAATATTCATCCACCTGAAATTTGCCTAATGATCTCAAATGTCAATCCTATTTGTGACTACATATTTGTTTCTTCCTAAGATTATATATGTAAACTCAACCCTGTTCAAAATATCTAATCCTATCACTCACTTTATACTTTGCCTGTTTTCGTAATGTCTCTATTGATATCTGCTTTCCTACATATTTTCCCCAGTTCATCATTGTGACTGACTCTTCACCTGTGCTGACATTTACATTCACTCTCTAATTCCTATACTCACCCTTCTTCCTAAAAGTACTGACTATCTTCCTAATGCTATAGACTATCCCTTTTTGACTGGATGTTCTCTTCTACATTCAATCATCCAAGTAAATGTGGGGCGAGCTTCAGAGGAGGAGACAACCAACAGACTATCTCATGCAACATCAAAGGGTTTTTTGGGTGTCCAGCATGCTGGGGCTCAGAGATCACTTGAATCGAGCAGATAGCCCTGAGAATAGCTTAAGTAGAGCTTATATACTTTCAATGGAGAGGGCAGGGAGGGAATTTTATTGATGGGTCAGGGCGAGTGGGTGGTTTGCGTGCAATTGGGTGAGGGAGTACATTCTGCAGTTGCGCAGTTGGGGACAGAACATTCTGGGAACAAGATTTGGAAGCATTTCTCAAATTTCAACAGTGTTTTGTTAAGCAAACAGAAAAACAAGAAGTGACAAGTACCTATTTTATTAACATTTAATTCCCCACTTCTTCTTCTGGCTACTTTTAATCATAAAAATGATCATTGGAGGGTGTCACATTCTATGTCTGCTAGTGGGGTATTACCATAAGTTTAACTCGTCCAATTTGAGCCTGGAGAAAAGACATTACACGGTTGAGCAAACAGGGTTTTATAGTTAGCAATAATATGAGGATTATTATTGGACCTGCCAGGTTGATAAAAACGTAGTTAACCAGGAGGAGTGTGTGAACCAAGACTCAAGCCACCCTTTTTGGGCCTCTCTCTCTTGTTGATGCTCTTCAAGGTGTCTTTTAAATTTACTCATAGATTTTATTACAACTCCAGTATGGTCAGCATAAAAACAACATTCTTCCCTCAATGCATCACAAAGGCCCCCTTCTCTAATAAAGAGGAGGTCCAACCCTCAACTGTTCTGTAAAACAACTTCAGAGAGAGAGGTTAAAGATTCATGAAAAGCTCTGATGGGGGTTTCTAATATCTTAGTTTTGCTCTATTGCTGCTTCTAATTGGGTCATTTGTTGTTTCCCATTGACAATGGCAGTGGCTCCTGTGCCCACCCGTGCAGCAACTCCTATTCATAATAGGATGGCTAAAGTGAGCGATACATGTTCCCAGTGGAACCGGTTGTATGCCCCCCCCATTTGATCTTCAAACGAACCTGCATCATGATACAGCACTCTGGGAAACATCTGCACCATTTCAAAATTAATCCCATCTGTTGACCATTTCATGAAAACATAAACAATGTTTAAGTATATAGAATTATGCTGTTGTAGGGACAGACAAGGCAAGGCAACTAAGATAGCACTGAAGACAGGGAAACAGTCCTATTTTGTTGCAACCGGATTCAGAGGGCATTGCTTCTGTTGTAATCAATTAATCCCCTGAAACTCAAGTTTAGGTAGTTTCAGAATTTTGTACCCAGCATATAAGGATGGGGCTCAGAAGTTTACAGTCTGCAGAAGTTCAAAAAAGCAGTATTTGTTTCTGATTTTTCCTCTGTTCTGGGCAAGTTAAATTTTCAAGGACACATGGGAGGGGGAGAGCTTTTTATTCCCTTTCTTATTTTCCCCCTGCCAGCTGTTACAACGGAGCCCATTTGGTAATTTCTTTATCTTAGAAATGTAGCCATTTCTGCGAAGCCCCAGCTGAAGGCCAGAGGCCTAGTTCACATATTTTGTGAAAAACAAGTTAGGGGTTGTCTAGCTTAGAAGTACTGAGTTTTTTAGCCAGTGGCCAAGTAGAACAGGGCAATACAAAAAGATAAAGTTTATCTACATTGAACTCTTTATAGAAACTCTATGCTGAAATTTCTAAATTCAGCCATGGTGAAGACTTCTGGAGAAGGACATTTAAGACTTTTCTGTGGGCCTGGTACATAGGGGGAATACGGGGAAGGTGGGGCTGAGAGAAGCTCTGAGGATCTGAGAATGAGGAAAAAGAGAGATGTAAAAGAATAATTGCAAAGGGGTTTGGGAATTTCCTAGCAACAAAACTTCAGCAGTAGAACAGGTAGAGCAGAGCAGAAAACGGGAGTGAGTATCCCAAAATCCTGTGAGGGACTTTAAATTTTAGTAGCCTGTTTTCAGTGATGACAAAGCAACTTTAATGGCCATTTATATTACATCTTGGATAAGGGTCTGAGAGCTCTCCTCAGCTCGTTTGAGCTTTGGGTTAGCTGGAAAGAGGACCTGGTGGGACCCGGTGAGGGCACTGACAGGAGAAGAGAGGAATGAGTCGGTGGAGGGGTACCTCAGTACCTGCTACCTCACTAGTGGGCAATTGTCTGAGAACTGGTGGAGGTTTGGGTTTCTGATCTAGTAATTGGAGGGGAGAAATCAGGTTGCTGAGGTGGGAGTGACAGCAGAGAGTCTGGAGCAGAAGGCTGAGGATAAAAATCTATTGGAGAAGCATAGTTCAGGATGTGAGTGAAGGAGGGAAAAGGCTTCCACATAGGGGAATCTCCTTTCACCCTTTTGAGCACTTGCAGAAGTTAAAAAGGTCACGCAAAATTTGAGGATCTAGAGACCCCTCTGGGGGCCATCCTTTTTCTGTTTTCTACTTGGTAATATGGCCAATGCTGTGTACTGAATTTGATCAAGTATTGGGGTTCCATCAGGCAGCCCCTGTATGATCACATCTCCATGAAATACAGAAGAAATCGGCTTTTCCCCCACACAGCGGTTACTGTTTGTGGCTTTGATAGTTTGCCGGGCAAACATAGTAATCTAGGCTAGCCAACCGCATCTGGCTCGCGTGTCCCTACATCCATAATGTTTGTTTCCATTATCTATGGTACAGAAGGGATTTAATGGTATTTTAGTGGGATTTTCTTCATCAGGGATATCCCAATAAAAAATACCTATGGCCAGCTGACAAATGTCTGGGTGGAGAGATGGCCACCAGGTCCCTAAGGGGGCTGTATGCGAGATAGATTATACTCTTTTCCAGTAGTATTTGTGATCAGCCATCGCTGCTTTACAGGCTGATGAGGGTTAGGACTACTTGTGGCCAAGGGGAGAGTATATAATCTTATCCACATGGCGAATACACAATTTGAAACTGTTACCAGTCTTTTCCAGTTTCCAGAAAGATTCTGGACAAGGAGCAGGCTTGAGATGAGAGGCATGGATCCAGGAAGTGATTCTGTATACCTTTACCACTGTAGGTGTTATAAGTAGCACCTGGTATGGTCCTTTTCAGCAGGGTTCCAGGGATGACACCTGATGTCATCTTACATACATGAAGTCTCTTATTTGATATGGATGTGGAATCCCCTGGTACACAGTTTGGTAGGCAGTGGCCAGCTATTTTCACAGGTATCACTGAGTTCTTTCAAGAGCTTTAAGTCTGTCAACCAAGAGGGTGTGAAATGGATCCTTAGGTCTTACAGTTGGGCTTAGGACCCTTACTGGACGAGGGCCACCATAGAGAATTTCTCAGGGGGTAAGGCTACTCAATGAAACAGAAGGATTTTTTCTTGCATGAAACATTGCATAAGTCAGGAGCATAGTCCAATCTTTTATGCTGGTCTCTAAGCTTAATTTCGTTAAGGTCTCTTTTATTGTTCTATTCATTCTTTCTACTTGTCCTGAACTCTGGGGTCTATAAGCACAATATAACTTCCAATTAATCCCCAGGTTCCTGGCTAACCCCTGACTTACCTGGGCCATGAACATCGGTCCATTATCAGATCCTATTACCGGCTTAGCTTCCTCCAATGGTAGAGAGGCTTAGTCAGAAGCAGGGGAATCACTTAGAGTGTGTTGTGTTTTAGGGGACGAGGGCAGTGGATAAGGAGGGGAAGAATAGTCCAGTAGAGTCAAATCTTGTGACTCAGGGAGAACAGAGGGTGGAGGAGGTGGAAGAGGTGAGGGTTTGAGAGATCATGGGGGAAGGAGTATGAGCAGAGGCATGGGCAAGGAAAGGCTTCACCCATGGAGGAGGAGATTTGCAGAGGTCGGCAAAGTTAAGATATATGGCTGTTGATCAGGATGGCTATGTGGCCCTGGCTGAAAGACAATATCTCTGACTTTTTAAATTAGTGGGAAGTAGAAAGATATTTCTAGGGGCCATACGACTCCAAAATGGGCCATTCTGAGGCACAGAGAGTCTGCCAGGTCTAGCGTTTTACTAAAAAAAGAAAGATACTGAGCCGTTAAGCGGACTTTGGTTCAGTGATCAAGGGTCATGGACAGAGGCATTGAAGTGCTCTGTCCCATAATGAAAGGTACACAAACAGTAAAAGCAAAGTCACATGACACAGATAAGACAAGACCATGAAGACAGGCAATGGACGTCCAACACTGAGACCAGGAATGCGTAGCCGGCAAAACCCGATAGGATGGCAATACCTAATCTAAAACAAAATATCACTGAGTCGATGAAGCAATTGTTCCTTGATTCTCCGAGTCCTCTGCGGGGTCCCCCAGGGAGGTGCCCTATGTCTCTGTGACACGTCTCTCAGCCACCGTCGGAGAGACCCCAGGCTCTTCATCGCCAGCAATTTTGCCAAGCCCTAACATGACACCTGAAACCAGAAAGAGGCGCCTTACTTGCTCCGAGAGGAGCCCGTTGGGGGTCTCTCATCCGCCACTGCCAGAACTCGGTGGAACCTCAATATGTAAAGGTCAGGCGAGTGTCGGAGGAAGAGACTACCAAGAGCCTGTCTCATGCAACAGCAAAGGGTTTTTTTTGGGTCCAGCTTGCTGGGGCTCACAGCTAACTTAAATAGATCAGAGAGCTCTGAGAAAAGCTTATGCAGAGCTTACATACATTTCTTGGAGAGGGAAGGGAGGGAAGTTTACTGATGTGTAAGGGTGAGTGGGCGGTTCGCGTGACACCGAGTGAGGCAGTACATTCTGCAGTTTGGCAGTTGGGAACAGTACATTCTAGAACAAGATTAGCAAACATTTCTCAAGATTTCAACAGTGTTTTGTTAAGCATACAGAAAAACAGGAAATTACAAGTACCTATTTTATTAACCTTTCACTACTGACTATCCCTTTTTGACTGGATGTTCCTTCTACATTAATTCATGCAAGGTACAAGGACCTATGCCATTGTATATCGATTTATCTGAGACATCTCTGCAGAACGTAATTCAATGCTGCGTATCCCAATCAAGGGCCCAATGCCCTTCTGGCCTTCAAATCATACTTAGATTTCTTTTTTCATACATATATTACACCTATATATTCTTATACACATAGCAAGTTCCCAATACCATTATTCATCCAGCACAATGATTTCTAACCCAAATCAAACATGTTTTTAACCATAATCATACACTGTTCCCTCAATCTAACTTTATAGAAGAGCAGGGAAAGAGTTGATTTTACAATAAAGAAATGTAGGAAAACTTCCACCTGCTGAGAACCTCAAAGGCCCATGCAGAAATGATCCCTGGAGAAGATGTAGGCAGCTATGAAGGACCTGAGAGAGCAAAAGTCATCTTCCATGGCAAACAACCCGGTCAGGATAAAAGGTTGTGTCTGAATCAGATTCTCTTCTTAATGTAGAGAACATGGACCAAAACAGGCCTGTGTGGAGATCAATTCCTGGGTGCCTATGGTTGATATACCATTCTAACTTGTGAAAGTGTCACAGGAAGTAGGGGCAGCCTCAATCTCATGGGACCCTTGGAAGCAACAGTTAAGACAAAGTGGTTGCCAAGACAGGGACCTCATTCAGTTCAGGAAGGAAATGACCTCACCTCACTTCCTTGGTGATGGAACTTTCTGAACTTTGGATCCAGGAAGCAAGGCACACAGAGCCAGTCCCAGTCCCCATCCCTGTGGTCTCACTTATTTGAATTTACCAAGGACAGTCAGTCTTTCTTGGTACCTTCAGACGTGAGAAGAACAAATGCCAGGAAAGCTCGGAAGCGTTGCTTTTCTTGAGAAAGCAGTTAGTGGCTCACCGTTGGCTCCTGAGAAGTTCACAGAGTTTGCCAAGGAGACCAGATCTGAGACAGGACAGGCTATTTTGGGGGAACATATTATGGCCTACAAGTCAGAGGACACTCCGGATATTCAAAGACCTACTTGGTGGAAGAAGGTGCCTTTGTGGGTGTGGTTGTGGGTTTGTGGTTTTGTCTCATTTTCTGAGAATAGGTAGGAAAGTCAGTTTGTTTCGTTGGAAGTGGACTGTTTCTAGTAAGTCGTTTAACATGGCGAGTGTTTCTCTGTCTGTGTATCTCACTGTGTCCGTGGTTGTAGACATTAGAAAAGAGAATTCATGAATGGATGTGTCTTGTCTAGTAGAAAGCTTCTCAGCATTCATATTGCCCCATTTATGAATGGACTGTAGCTTGCCTTATTGATGTGCAACACCTGCTATCTTCCTAAGTTCCTGTTTTCTTACTGAATTCCGGCCAATCTCAAGAATAGGCCTATGGTTTTGTGTCCAAGATATTTACCACCTCAAAGCTCTGTGACATAACAATGTACTGGATAGCTGTAGGGAATGGGGAGCATCTCAGAAAACTCAGATATCAGTGTGACCAGGAAAGTCTCAGTGGAGAAACCCTGCTTTGGCCTTTTGCTTACCAATTGTTCTGTTGCCCTGAATGTCAGGAAGGTCTTTGCCTCTGGCCACCCCTTTTTGAAGCCTGAAGAAAACAGTTTTCAAATGGAAATGATTGGGCATACCTGTGGCTCTTTTCTTAAGTGCTTTGAAAAGGGATGTGTCTGAATCAGCCCCCTGGCCCTGTGTGTGGCTGTGACTTAAATTCTCAGCACCTGATGGATCTAAAGAAAGTTCCCATGTTTGCATCCAAATGAAAAATGGCCAAAAGAGCAGTCATTGGGATGAAGTCTCTTGACTTCCTCTGTAAGGTTCCTGAACTCCATCAAGTGAAAATAGGGATCCTTTGGGTCAAATGAGTTCTTCAAAACCTGCAGAGGCTAGCCCATAGGTGTTTGGTTTTATCATGACTAAAATTCACATAAAGAATCTAAACCCCACAGTCAGTAGGCCTCAAATTGGAGAATTGGAGCGGTATTAATGGCAGGCCTATTTGATCACTCCTGGTTCACAGGATGGGTGTCCAGGACACCTTGACTTTAGGCAAATGAGGGTCAAAGGAGCTTATTTTGGACACTGTCTTGGTCTGCGCCCCTCATTTAAACATCCAGCCAAATTATGATGAGTGTCAATATGGAAGAAGATGAGGGCCATATGGGAGTGTTCTTGTTTTAATTGTGGTAATTTGTGTGGTAGTTGGAAGAGATGACTGGGATCACCTGGGCTTGAACTCTGGTGTGATTCCCCTTAAAGAATGAGTTCTGGATCTGACCTCAGAGAAGTATTGCCGTGAATTCTCTTGGGATTTTACTAGGCCACACGTGAGAATCGCCTTTGGAAACTGAGATCTAGGCCCAGGATGGCTTTCCACGGAGCTCGGGGATTCTGAGCCAGGATATCACATGATTTACTTCTTGAAGACATGGCAGCCCTAGTTGAGAGTCCAAACACATATGGACCTCACATTGTAGACCACGATGTGTCTGGATTCATGTGACATTTTTGCCAGTCTTTTGGAAGGCTTTTCTGTGAGTGTTCTCCAGAGCTTTCATTGAAATGAGCTTCCTCACCATTTAATGGTTCCTGAATTAATTGAAACCCACAGTGCCTCTAACTTAATTTTTGAAATATAACTAGATTAATACCATGAAATTTCTGAAATTCCCATGACCAGGTGGCCCTGGATAAACTTTGGATTTCCTGTTGCTGATCATGAGTGTACCAAAGAGTGCCTTGATTGACTGGGTTTCGTGAAAATGGTGTAGAACAGAGATGCCAGTAATTTGGAGCCTGCTGAGTAGTGGGCGTAGAGAAGTGGACTGTAGGTGTGTAAATAAATATTTTTGGTAGGACCACCTGGATCTTCCATTGGCTTTGAAAGACTTGCGACTGACATGGTGCAGGCAGCAGACCTTTATATGTAAAGGCATCTTGTCATATGGAGAGGTTTCAGGGCAATGTTCAGAATCAGGTTGCTATAGTCAAGGGGAAAGCTATGTAGGATAGAAGCCTGGTTCGTACATTTTCTTCGCGACCCTGACCAACCACACATGACAGAACTCCTCCAGCATTTTTATCCCAGTTGAACTCCTTGTATTTCGTGAAGCAAGTACCAAACTCCCAGTGCAGCAGTAAGAAACACCCTGGAAAGTGGAGGATCACCAAATGGCTTCACAGTCCACATGGGAGACACTTCAGCCCAGTGGCCTCAGTTTACCTACAAAGAGAGAATTCAGCACCGCTGCCTCATGATCATTGGAAAATAAGAAACCATGTTCTCCAGGTAACATAGATGCAGACCCAGATTTCATGGTGTCACTACAAACGAAGCTAAATCTCCTGACAATTACATATATTTCTTGTTCCCAACCTCAGAGGAAGTTTCTCAAGAAGTCTTTAGGCCAGCACAGCTCCATGTTTCTGGATTGTTTACCCTCTCCCTTACTTTTGGAAACTGTTCTACCACCTCCAGTGTTGTGAACTCCTGAGCATTTTCCATTCCACATAAATTCACAGATTTTCTAACTCCTCTCCTCTAATTGTGTCTTACTTTTAGCGATGGTTATGTCAAGGCATTGTTCTGGATGAGAGAGGGAAGATTTATGTGTATCACATTTTTGCATACACATTAGATTAATTTTCCTTTTTTCCATTTGAAATACTGAATCCCTGACACTAACCCATACCCTACTAGACTCTGACTACTAATCCTAATATCATGGAGAGAAAGAAACCTAACCGAATAGAAATACATGCCTTTCATAGGAAGCATGGTGTATACTTCTATTTGCCTTCTGCATTATCAAGAGTATGTGTTTTAAATCTAGTCAACTTTTCATTGTAATATTTCTCCATGATTTTTTAAAATTATCACATATATAAATTCCTGTCTCCCTTTCTCTGTATCCTATTCAGCACATGTATTTTTTTATGCATATATATAATATCCTACCTGGTATCACACGGACATTCTTTTGAGCTCCCTGACTTTGGAATATAAAATTGTGAGAACAGATGACTCTCCCTAAATAATGATGGAACTGAAAATTCAACCTATGGGTGAGCTTCCTAGTGAAAAACACTATACATAAATCCATGTTCAGTAAAATGAATATTTTTGGATATGTGGATGAATTATATTTCATGATGAATTTCGATTGGCATATATATTGCTAAATATTAATGTGTGTATGTGTGTGTGTATGTGTGCATGTGTCTGTGTGTGTGTGTGTGTGTGTGTGTTTGTGTATTTTTTTTAAATCTGGAAAAAATATATATGTGTATATATATATATATATATATATATATATATATATTTTTTTTTTTTTTTTCTCCAGATTTTAAAAAAATATGAAAAATATGTGTCTTATTATACACTCCCTAAATTCATTTATATTCATGTATGTGGGTTCAAAATCCAATCTTTACAAGATTATTTTCAGCAATATTTATATTCCTGTAATACATATTTGTTTCCTACTACTGAAAACTAAGTTCAGTAGGTGGTGCATACAAATCCTAATATTTCTACAGTACCTGACCCAGTTTAACATCAATGCAAGTAGATTGCTATGGGACATGATGTGTATTTTGAAGTTCATTTTTATTCAACACTGGTATATTACTATTTTATCTGTTTATGGACATCATAGGATATATTTTTTCATCCACAACTTCACAAAATTATAGGCATTTGGTTCACATTCATTTACTTACTACTTAAGAACACATGTATTCCTCCATGTTTCTTTACTGGTCTTTTCACTAGACTTCTTTCTAAACACATTATTTTTGATTCCATAATCATTTTTGAAGCAATACTCACCCTTCACGATAAACCGTAACCCTAATATTACCATTACATATATAACTGGTTGGAATGATTGTATATATATATCAATATAAGATTTCCAATATATTTTCAGATGCAAACTCAATCCATTATTTAAAGTTGGAACCAGTTATATACTTTATTCACAATCTGGTCTATTCATGCAACATCTCAATAATGATCAACACAAGGTACACCTATTTGTATCACCAGTACTAATTTATAAGTTTCCAGAATATTACTCCCCATAATGGTGGAAGAAATACTCATGTCACCTTATCTACATATAAATTTTATCACGGTAGTATTCTGGACACAAAATGCAAAGGTCACACATATGATTGTACCAAAGCCTAAATGAAAACTGACCATGGATTACTAAAAACATCCATGTCCAGGGTGCCTAATGCTCTCAAATGTCAATCCTATTGATTACTACATATTTGTTTTTTCCTAAGATTATATATTCAACCTCAAGCCTGTTGAAAATGTCTAATCCTATCACTCACTTTATACTTTGCCTGATTTCCTAATCTTTCTATTGATATCTGCTTTCCTACATATTTTATCCTGTTCATCATTGTGACTTTCTCTTCAGATGTGCTGACATTTACATTCACTCTCTAATTGAAACCCTATTGCTAAAGAACTTTTGGTCCAACTCCTAGTCTCACTCTTCTTCCTAAACCTACTGACTATCTTCCTAATCCTACAGACTATCCCTTTTTGACTGGATGTTCTCTTCTACATTCAATCATCCGAGGTACACGGTCCTATGCCATTGTATATCGATTTATCTGAGACCTCGGTGCAGAACATAATTCAAGCTCAGTATACCAATCAAGGTTCTGTTGCCCTGAATGTCAGGAAGGTCTTTGCCTCAGGCCACCCCTTTGTGAAGCCTGAAGAAAAAAATTTCAACTGGAAATAAATGGGCATCACCTGTGGCTCTTTGCTTAATTGCTTTGGAAAGGAATTTGTCTGAATCTGCCTCTTGGCCCTGTGTGAGGCTGTGGCTTCGATTCTCAGCACCTGATGGATCTAAAGAAAGATCCCATGTGTGCATTCAAAACCAAAATGGCAAAAAGAGCAGTCATTGTGGATGAAGATTCTTGCCTTTCTCTGTTAGGTTCCTGACCCCCTTCAAGTGAGAATAGGGATCCTCTTTGTCAAATAAATTCTTGAATGCTCTGCAGATGTGCTTGGGTTTTCTCATGACTCCAAATCACATAAAAAATCTATACCTGACATTCAGTAAGCCTCAAATTATAGAAACAAAGCGGAATTAATGGCAGGCCTTTTTGATCACTCCTGGTTCACAGGAAGGGTGTCCAGGCCACCCTGACTTTAGGGAAATTAGAGGCAAGGGAGCTTATTCTGAAAACTGTCTTTAGTTGCAACCCTCATGGAAACTTCCATCCAGAACATTTGATGAGGGTCTTTATGGACGAAGATGAGGGCCATGTGGTAGTTTTTTTGTTTTAATTGTGGTCATTTGTGTGGGGGTTGGAAGAGATGACTTGGTCCACCTGGGCTTGAACTCTGGTGTGATTCCCCTTAGAGCCTGAGTTCTGGAACGTACCTCATAGAAGTATTGATATGAATTGTGTTGGTTTTTAGGAGGCCACGCATGATTGTCACCCTTTCAAACTGAGATCTAGGCCCAAGGTGGCTTTCCACAGAGCAATGGGAATCTCAGGCAGAAAATCACATGATTTTATTCTGAAAGACTTCGCAGCCATTGTTGGCCCTCGGAAGCAAGAAGGAGTGGCCATACTCATATCGAATAAAATCAACTTAAAACCTAAGTTAATCAAAAGTGATAAAGAAGGACACTATATACTGTTAAGAGGCAACATTCACCAATAAGACATAACAATTATCAATTTGTATGCACCAAACAATGGTGGTGACAAGTCATAAAACAAACTCTCCTCAAGTTCAAGAGTCATATAGGCTATAACACAATAATTACGGGTGACTTCAGCACACAACCCTCGCCATTGGACAGATCCTCTAGAGAAAATCTAAATTAAGAAACTATAGAACTCAATAGCACAATCAATAACCTAGACTTAACCAACATATATAGAATATATCAAACATCATAAAGTGGATACATGTTCTTCTCAGCAGCACATTGGTCCTACTCAAATATAGACCATATATTATGCCATATGGAAACTCTTAGTAAATATAAAAGTATGGAGATAATACCATGCACCATATCTGATCATAATGGAATGAAACTTGAAATTAATGATTGAAGAAGGAAGGAAAAATTCTACATCACATGGAAAATGAACAATATGTTACTGAATAATCAATGGGTTACAGAAGACATAAAGGAGGAGATAAAAAATCTCTTAGAGACAAATGACAATACAGACACAACATACCGGATTCTGTGGGAAACAATGAAAGCAGTTTTAAGAGGGAAATTCATTTCTTGGAATTCTTTCCTCAAAAAAAGAAAAAAACAACAAATAAATGATCTCACACTACATCTCAAAAACCTAGAAAAAAAAGAGCAAAACAACAAATGTAGTAGAAGACAAGAAATAATTAAAATTAGAGGAGAAATCAACAAAATTGAAACAAAAAAAATTGAACAAATAAAAGTTGGTTCTTTGAAAATAAATTAAATCGACAGGCCCTTAGCCATGCTAATTAAGAGAAGTAGAGAGAGAACTCAAATTACTAACATATGGGATAAAAAAGGCAATATCACAACAGACACTACAGAAATACAGAAGATAATTCAAAAGTATTTTGAAACCCTATATTCCAATAAAACAGAAGATAATGAAGATATTGATAAATTTCTTATGTCATATAATCTGCCAAGTTTGAGTCCGGAAGACTCACACAATTTAAATAGACCAATAACAAAGGAAGAAATAGAAGAAACCTTCAAAAGACTACCTACCAAAAAAACCCTGGACCAGATGGTTATACAGCAGAGTTCTACAAAACGTTCAAAGATGAATTAATACCAATACTTTTCAAGCTATTTCAAAAAATAGAAAAAGAAGGAGTTCTTCCAAATTCAAACGTGACACAAACATGTACACACAGTTAACATTTAACACGAGTTCAGAAGTAAAGATTAGAACCTAGTAACTGGCAAAACCTGATGGGTTAGACCACAAAGACAGACAGTGAATTTAACCTGAGAGAAAAAAGTAGTCAGCAAGATATGATGGGTTGCCAGCAGAGTCACCTAATGTGGGCTCATTTGTCCCTCCTCACCTAATGAGAGCACATCCGTCACTCCCCGAGTCCTCCAAGGCATCCCTTGCAAGGACATGGCCTGTGGCTTTAGGACACGTTTGTCCACCACTGACAGGGGGAACTTACGTTCTCTGCTGGCAGCCACTCTGCCAACCCAAACCAAAAACGGAAAAACGGAACCTGACCAAAAAGCTCTGAGCGATCGCAAGGAAAAATGGAAAGAAGCGCCTTACTTACCCCCAGAGGGGTCTGTTGGGGTGTCCTTGTCCTATGCTGCGTGATTCCCGGCCAACGCACCAAATGTAAGGATCCGGTGAACGTCGGAGGAAGAGACCACCAAGAGACCGCGGCTCATGCAACAAAAAAAGGCGTTCATTGAGGATCCAATCCAGCATGCTGGGGCTACGTGCTCACTCAAGAAGGGAGAGCAGCCCAGAGCCCCGAGCAGGGGTTGAGCAGTGCTTAAGTACACTTTTTGGGGAGGGCGGGACTTTACATATATCACAGTCTCCTTTAAGAAATCAACATACACCACAGAAAAATCAAACAACAATTCCTAAACATGATTAGTTCATTCATTGGCAGGAACAGGTCAGGCGGGAGTGATAGGTGAGTTCTAAAGCGAGGTACACATTCAAACAGATTGGTTTAGGCCTTGCGATGCCTATGTGCCAGGCCACACAGGGTCCTAGGTTATTAAACAACCAGGCAGTCAGGGGGAATATTTACTGGGCAGTCCGGAATTGTACTACAAGCTACAGGAGTTTCAGGTTTTGCATGTAGCATAGGAACTTAACAATACCTGGTCCTTTACATTTTAACTCAGGCCTTGCAGCTTAGAAACTTTACAAAACCCGGTCTTTTACACTTCAACTTTTACACTTTAATTTCAATTTATTTTACCCTTTCAGATCACTCCTGGTGCACAAGAAGGGTGTCCAAGCCACCCTGAATTTAGGCAAATGAGTGGCAAGGGAGCTTATTTGGGACACTGTCTTGGGCTGTGCCCCTCATGGAAACCTCCAGCCAGATGTTATGATGAGTGCCTTTATAGAAGAAGAGGAGGGCCATGTGAGAGTGTTTTGGTATTAATTGTGGTCATTTGTGTGACGGTTGGAAGAGATGACTGGGTCCAACTGGGCTTGAATTCTTGTGTGATTCCCCTTAGAGACTGACTTCTGGAACTGAACTCAAAGAAGTATTGCCATGAATTGTGGTGATATTTTAAGAGGTCAAGCATAAGAGTCGCCCTTGGAAACTAAGATCAAGGCCAAGGGTGGCTTTCCACAGAGCACTGGGAATTTCAGCAAAGATATCCCATGATTTTTTTCTTAAAGACTTGGTAGCCATAGTTGAGAGTCAAAACACACATGGACCTCACATTGTAGACCTCAATGGGCCTGGCTATATCTAACCTTTTGGCCACTCTTTGGGAAGCCTTGCCTATGAGAGTTCTCCAGAGTTTCATTGAAATGAGCTTCCTCAACATTTAATGGTTCTTGAAACCCACAGTGCATACAAACACAATAGAAATACAAGCAGTTCAGAAGAGGCATGGTGTATAGTTGGACTTGCCTTTTGCATTATGTGGGTAGGTGTTATAAATCTAGTTAATTTTTAATTGAAATAGTTCTCCTTGTGTTTTTAAAGTTAATAAATATGTGAATTCCTGTATCCTTTTCTCTGTAGCCTATTCATCACATGTATTTTTATATAAACATATTGAATCCTACCTGGTATCACATATACATTCTTGTGAGGTGGCTGACATGGCAGATACAAATTATTACAAGAGATCACTCCTCCTAAACGCTATTGGATCATAAAATTCAGCCTAAGGGTAACCTTTCTAGTTGAACAACATTATTCATAAATCCATGTTCAGTAAAATTAATATTTTTGGATCTGTGGACGATATATATTTCATCATGAATTTCAATTGGCATATATATTGCCACTTTATAATGTCTGTGTGTATTTTGCTCTTTGCTTAATTGCTTTGGAAAGAGATGTGTCTGAATCAGCCTCTTGGCCCTGTGTGAGGCTGTGGCTTAGATTCTCAGCACCTGATGGATCTAAAGAAAGATCCCATGGGTGCATCCAAAACCAAAATGGCCAAAAGAGCAGTTATTGTGGATGAAGATCTCACCTTCCTCTCTAATGGCCCTGACATCCATCAAGTGAAAATAGGCATCCTTTGGGTCAAATGAGTTCTTTAAAGCCCTGCAGAGTTTAGCCCATAGGTGCTTGGGTTTTCACATGAATCCAATTTACATAAAGAATCTAAACCCCACAGTCATTTGGCCTCAAATTGAAGAAGATAAGGGGCATGTGGGAGCATTTTGTTTTGAATTGTGGTAATTTGTTTGTCGCTTGGACCACATGACTGGGTCCACCTGGGCTTGAACTCTGGTATGATTCTCCTTAGAGACTGAATTCTGGAAGTGACATAAGAGAAGTATTGTCATGAATTGTGTTTGGATTTTACTAGGCCATGCAACCTAGATCTCAGGTATTAATTGTGGTGCAGGGAGATCTAGGTGCAGGGTGGCTTTGCCCAGAGCACTGGGAATCTCAGCCTGGATATCACATGATTTTATTCTGAAATTCTTTAAAGCCACAGTTGAGAGTCAAAACACACATGGAACTCACATTGTAGACCTCAATGGGCCTGACTTCATGTGACCTTTTGGCCACTCTTTGGGAAGACTTGCCTGTGAGTGTTCTCAAGATCTTTCATTGAAATGAGCTTCTTCAACATTTAATGGTTCCTGAATGAATTGAAACCCACAGAGCCTCCAACTTTATCCTCAAAAATGGCTTGATAAATACCATGAAACTTTTGAAATTCCCATGACCAGGTGGCACTGGAAAACTTTTGGATGTCCTGTTGCTGATCATGAGTGTATCTCACAGTGCCTTGACTGACTGGGTTTCATGAAAATTGTGTAGAACAGTGATGCCAGTATGTTGGAACCTGTTCATTAGTGGGCCTAGAGCAGTGGTGTGAAGGTGTGTGATAAAACATGTGTGTTGGGGCATGTGGATCTGCCATTGGCTTCCAATTGCCTTGTGACTGACAGGGTACAGCCAGCAGACCCTTATATGTAAAGACATCTTGTTATATGGATAGGTTTCTGGGCAATGTTCAGAATCAGGTTGCTATGGACAAAGGGGCAACCTATGTGGGACAGAATCCTGGTTGGTGCATTCTCATGCAGACTGTGTCCCTCCACACGTGACAGAACTCCCTCCAGCACTGTGTCCCAGTTGAACTCCTTGTATTTCATGAAGCAAATACCAAACTCCCAGTGCACCAAGGAGTAACACCACGAAAATTGGAGCATGACCAAATGGCTTCACAGTCAACCCGGGGAGACACTTACACCCCAGTGGCCATAGTTTAACTAGAAAAAGAGTATTCAGCACTGCTGCCTCATTTTCATTGGAAAATTAGAAACAATGTCCTTCAGGTCACATATTTGCACACCCAGATTTGATGGTCACACAACAAAGGAAGCTAAAGCTCCTGACAACAACATGTATTTTAAGAGCCCAACCTCAGAGAGTTTCTCAAGAAGTCTTTACACAAGCAGAGCTCAATGTTTGTGGAGTGTTTACCCTGTCCCTTACTTTTGGAAACTCCTCTACCACCTACAAGTTTGTGAACTCCTGAGCATTTTTTATTCCAGATATGTATTTACAGATTTTCTAACTTTTCTCCTCTAATTGTATCTTACTTGGAACTAAGGTAATGTCAAGGCAATCTTCTGGATGAGAGTGTGAACATTTTTGTGTAGCACATATTTGCATACCAATTAGAGTCATTTTCCATATTTCCATTCGAAATACTGAATCCTTGACACTAACGCATACCCTAATAGACTCTGACTACTACTCCTAATATGATGGAGAAAAATAACACAAACAGAATAGGAATACAAGCAGTTCAGAGGAATCATAGTGTATAGTTGGACTTGTTTTTTGCATGATTAATTGTAGGTGTTATAAATCTAGTCAATTTTTAATTGAAATAGTTCTCCATGTGTTTTTAATGTTAACAAATATGTGAATACCTATCTCCCTTTCTCTGTAGCCTATTCAGCACATGTATTTTTAAATGCACATATAGAACACTACCTGGTATCACACCTACATTTTGTGAGGTGGCTAATTTGGCAAATACAATTTGTGAGAAGTGATCACTCCTGTTAAACTCTGTTGGAACTGAAAATTTAACCTAGGGGTGTGTTTCCTAGAAGAACAACATTATACATAAATACATGTTCTAAAATAAATAATTTTGCATCTGTGGAGGATATATATTTCATGATAAATTTGATTGATAATTTATTGTCTGTGTGTGTTTTTTTGTATATATATATATATATATACACTCTCCAGATTTTTCAAAATATGAAATATATGTGTCTTATATACACTCCCTAAATTCATTCATGTTCATGTATATGGATTTATAATCAACTTTTCACAAGATCATTCTCAGAAATATTCATCCACCTGAAATACATATTGTTTCCAGTACTGAAAACTAACTTCAGTTAATGTTGCATACAAATACTAATACTTCTACAGTAACTGACCCAGTTTAACATCAATGCAAGTACATTCCTATGTGACATGATGTGTATTTTGAAATTCATTTTAATTCAACACTGGTACATTACTATTTCTTCAATTTATGCACATCATAGGATATATATTTCATCCACAAGTTAGCAAACTTATAGGCATTTGTTTCACTTTCAATCACTTCCTGCTTCAGAACACATGGATTCTTCCAGGTTTCTTGACTGGTCTTATAATGAGACTTCTTTCGAAATATATTATTTTTGATTTCTTTTATCACTTTTGAAGCAAAACTGACACTCACTTCATGATAAACCATAACTATAATATCACCATTAGATGTATAACTGGTTGGAATGAATGATTTTATAACAATATAGTATTTTTTATATATTCTCTTATATCAGTTTATTCCATTATTTAAAGTGGAACCAGTTATATTATTTATTCACTATATTGTCTATTCATGCATTATCTCTATATTCATAGACACAGGGTACACCTCTTAGTACCCCCAATACTAATTTATTAGTCTTCTAAATATTGCTCCCAGAAATGGTGGAAGAAATACTCATGTCACCTGATCTACATATGCATGTTATCATAGTAATATTCTGGACACAAAATGCAAAAGTCACATGTATGATTGTACCAAAGCCTAAATGGAAACTGAACATGGATTACTAAAAACATCCATATCCAGGTTGCCTAATGCTCTCAAATGTCAATCCTATTGGTGACCACATTTTTGTTTCTTCCTAAGATTATATATTAAACCTCAAAACTGTTGGAAATGTCTAGTTTTTTCACTCACTTTATACTTTGCCTGATTTCCTAATGTCTCTATTGATATCTACTTTCCTACATATTTTTTCCAGTTCAACATTGTGACTGACCCTTCACATGTGCTGACATTGACATTCACTCTCTAACCGAAACCCTATTGCTAATGAACTTTGGTCCAAATCCTATACTCTATCTTCTTCCGAAACATACTGACTATCTTCCTGATCCTATCGACTATCCCTTTTTGAGTGGATGTACTCTACTACATTCAATCATCTGAGGTACAAGGTCCTATGCCATTGTATATCGATTTTTCTGAACCATGTATGCAGAACATAATTCAAAGCTATGTGTCCCAATCTATTGCCAAATGCACTTCTGAGCTTCAAATCTTACCTAGATTTCTGTTTTCATACTTATATTTAACCACTATATTTCTATATATTGCAGGTTCCCAATAACCTTATTCATCCCGCAGAATGATTCCTAACCCAAATCGAACGTGTTATTAACCCTAACCATACACTGTTGCCTCAATCTAACATTACAAAAGAGCAGGGACAGGGCTATTCTTTCAATTAGGGATGTAGGTAATCTTCCAACTGCTGAGAACCTCAAAGTTCGATGCAGAAATGATCCCTGGAGAAGATGTAGGCAGCTATGAAGGACCTGCATGAGCAAAAGCCATCTTCCATGGCAAACAACCTGGACAGGATGAAGGGATGTGTATGCATCAGACTCTCTCTTCTTAATGTAGAGAAGATGAACCTAACCAGGCCTGCGTGTAGAGCTGTTCCATGGTGTCTATTTTGATATACCATTCTAACTAGTCAAATTGTCACAGGAAGTAGGGGCACCCTCCAACTCATGGAACCATTGGAAGCAAGTGTTAGGACAAAGTTGTTGCCAAGGCAGTGACCTCATTCAGTTGCAAAGAAAGTGACATACCTCATTTCCTTGGTGATGGAACTCTCTGAAATTGGGATGCAAGAAGCCAGGCACCAAGAGCCAGTCCCAGTCCCAGTCCCAGTGGGCTCACTTGTTTGGATTTACCAAGTACAGAGTCAGACCTTCTTGGTACCTACTGATGTGAGGATGGCCAAATGCCAGTAGAGCTCTGAAGAGGGGCCTTTCTTGAGACAGCAGGTTGTGGCTAACAGCAGGCTCCTCGCAGAATAACAGAGTTGGCCAAGGAGACAAGATCTGAGACCAGACAGGCCATTTCGAGTGGAACATAGTATGGCCCACCAGTCAGAGGACACTCCAGATAGTTAAAGACCTATTTTTGGGAAAGAGGTGCCTTTTTGTTTGTGGGTGTGAGTTTGCGGTTTTGTTTCATGTTCTGAGAATAGGTAGGAAAGGTGGTTGGTTTGGTTTGGAGTCGACTGTTTCTAGTAAGTCTATAGACAAGGCGAGTGTTTCTATGTCTGTGTAGCCACTGTGTCCGTGGTTTTAGACATTAGAAACGAGAATGCATCAATGGAGGTGTCCTGTCTAGTAGAAAGCTTCACAGCATTCATCCTGCACAATTGATTAATGGACTGTTGCTTGCCTTATGGATGGGAAACACCTACTAACTTCCTAAGTTGCTGTTTTCTTCCTGAATTCTGGCCACTCTCCAGAATAGTATCATGGTTTATTGTCCAAGATATGTACCACCTCCAAACTCTGTGACATGGCCATGTCCTTGATAGCTGAAGGGAATGGGAACATCTCAGAAAACTCAGATATCAGTGTGACCAGTAAAGTCTCAGTGGAGAAACCCTGCTTGGCTCCATTTGCTTATCTAAGTTTCTGTTGCCTTGAATGTCAGGAAGGTCTTTGCCTCAGGCCACCCCTTTGTGAAGCATGAAGAAACAGTTTTCAAATGGAAATGAATGGGCATCACCTGTGGCTCTTTGCTTAATTGCTCTGGAAAGGGATGTGTCTTAGTCAGACACTAGGCCCTGTTTGAGGCTGTGGCTAAGATTCTCAGCTCCTGATAGATCTAAAGAAGATCCCATGTGTGCATCCAAAACCAAAATGGCAAAAAATCTGTCATTGTGGATGAAGTCTCTTGCCTTCTTCTGTTTGGTTCCTGACCTCCATCAAGTGAGAATAGGGATCCTTTGGATCAAATGAGTTCTTCAAAGTCCTGCAGAACTGCTTGGGTTGTCTCATGATGCCAAATCACATAAAGAATCTATACCTGACAGTAAGTAGGCCTCAAATTGGAGAAGCAGAGCAGTATTTATGGCAGGCCTAGAGCAGTTGTGTGCAGGTGTGTGACAATACATCTGTGGTGGGGTCATGTGGATCTTACAATGGCTTCCAAATGGCTTGTGACTGATATGGTGCAGCTAGCAGAACTTTGTATGTAAAGGCATCATGTTACATGGAGAGTTTTCAGGGCAATGTTCAGAATCAAGTTCCTATGGTAAAGGGGGCAAGCAATGGGGGATAGAAGCCTGGTTGGTGCATTCTCCTGCAGACCCTGACACACCATACGTTACAGGACTCCCTCCAGCATTGTGTCCCAGTTTAATTCCTTGTATGTCATGAACCAAATACAAAACACCCACTGCAGCAGCAAGAAACACCACGAAAAGTGGAGGATGACCAAATGATTTCAAAGTCCAGACGGGGAGACACTTATCCCCCATTGGCCACAGTTTAGTTACAAAGAGTGAATTCAACACTGCTGCCTCATGTTCATTGGACAACAAGAATTCATGTCCTCCAGGTCACAAAAATGCAGACCCAAGTTTGATGGTCTCACTACAAAGGAAGCTAAAGCTTCTGAAAACAACATATATTTCAAGTACCCAATCTCATTGTCAGTATCTCCAGAAGTGTTTAGGCCAGCAGAGATCCATGTTTGTGGAGTTTTACCCTGTCCCTAAGGTTTGGAAACGTCTCTTCCACCTCAAAGGTTGTGAACTACTGAGCATTTTCCATTCTACGTATGTATTCACAGATTTTCTAACTCTTCTCCTCTAATTGTTTCTTACATGGGGCGTGGTTATTTCAAGCCATTGTTCTGAATGAGAGTGGGAATTTTTTTGTGTGTAGCACGTATTTGCATACACATTGGATTCATTTTCCAATTTTCCATTCGAAATACTGAATCCCTGACACGAACCCATACCCTACTAGACTCTGACTACTAATTCTAATATGATGCAGAAAAGTAACACAAAAAGAATTGAAATACAAGCAGTTCAGAGGAGGCATGGTGTATAATTGATCTTGCCTTTTGCATGATAAATGTCAGGTGTTATAAATCCAGTCTATTTTTAATTGAAATAGATCTCCATGTGTCTTTAAAGTTAACAAATATGTGAATTCCTGTCTCCCTTTGTCTGTAGCCTATTCAGCACATGTATTTTTATATGCACATATCAAATAATACCTGGTGTCACACCTACATTCTTGTGAGGTGACTGACTTGGGAGATACAATTTGTGAGAAGACATCACTCCTCCTAAACGCTGTTGGAACTGATAATTCAAATAATGGGTGAGCTTCCTAGTAGAAAAACATTATACATAAATCCCTGTTAAGAAAATTGAATATTTTTGGATCTGTGATTGATGTATATTTCATGGTGAATTTAGATTTGCATATATGTTGCTACATTTTAATATCTGTATGTGTCTGTGTTTGTATACACACACACACACACACACTCTCTCTCTCTCTCTCCAGATTTTTCAAAATATGAAATATATGTATCTTATTTACACTCCCTAAATTCATTTATGTTCAAGTATGTGGATTTATAATCAACTTTTCACAAGATTTTTCTCAGAAATATTTATCCACCTGAAATACATATTTGTTTCCTAGTACTGAAAACTAACTTCAGTGAATGGTACATACAAATCCTGTTGATAGCCACAGCCAAGGGTCTCCAGTAAATACCATATGTACTACTGCACAACCTAAGGCAGGCATGGTCCCTAAGCCACATGCTCGTTGTTTAAACAGAGAGGGGGAGATGTTGAGAGCCACAGCCAAAGGGGCCCCAGGAAACCTCCAGCTGCCAGCAAACTTCCAGCTGCCGGCTGATGATTGGCTCCACAGCGGCCCCAGCAACATCTAGCTGATTGGCTCCTCTGCGGTGATGCTCATTGCAGATGCTCATTGAGCTGTTTCCCCGCCTTTTCAGACTGCCAGTGGATGATTGGCTGACAGAGGCCCCAGCAACATCTAGCTGATTGGCTCCTCTGTGGTGATGCTCAATGGGATGTTTCCCTGCCCTTTCAGACAACGGAGCTGCTCATTGGTGGACTTTTTTGGCTCCGCCCATGTGACCCAGCCAATCGGCCTCAAAAGGAGGAGGCTTGTGGTTGAGGGAGAGGCTTGTGGGAAGACTGTGGTGGCAGTTGGGCTCTGAGGGTTTTTCCTGAGAAGCTGTTTTGTTTGGCTTGTGTGGTTCTAAAAATAAAGTTTGTTTCTTTTAACAATTGGCTCCTGAATTGTGCCCAGCCAGACTGATGATAATCATGTAAAATGTTGATTTTAAATCGCATACATGAACTTGAATGAATTTAGGGAGTGTATAATAAGACACATATATTTCATATTTTGGAAAATCTGGAAAATCTGGTATATATATATATATATATATATATATATATATATATATATATATATATATACACACACACACACACACACAACAATAAAATGTAGCAATATATATGCCAATCGAAATTTATCATGAAATATATATCATCCACATATCTAAAAATATTCATTTTACTGAACATGGATTTATGTATGATGTTGTTCACTAGGAAGCTCACCCATAGTTTGAATTTTCAGTTCCATTAGTATTTAGGGGAAGTGATCTATTCTCATAATTTGTATATTCCAAAGTTAGTGAGATCACAAGAATTTACGTGTGTTACCACGTAGGAGTCTATATATGCATAAAAATATACATGTTCTAAAGAGGCTACAGAGCAAAGGAGACAGGAATTTACATATGTGTTAACTTTGAAAACTCATGAAGAAATATTACAATGAAAAGTTGACTAGATTTATAACACATATCCTTGATAAAGGAGAAGGAAAATCCAAGTATACACCACGCCTCCTACAAAAGGCCTGTATTTCTATTCTGTTAGGTTTCTTTTTCTCCATCATTTTAGGATAGTAGTCAGAGTCTAGTAGGGTATGGGTTAGTGTCAGAAATTCAGTATTGCAAATGGAAAATAGGATAATGTATCCAATGTGTATGCAAATATGTGCTACACAATAATCTTCCCACTCTCACCTAGAACAATGCCTTGACATTACCTTTGCCCCAAGTGAGACACAATTAGAGAAGAAGAGTTAGAAAATCTGTGAATACATATCTGGAATGGAAAATTCTCAGGAGTTCTCAACCTGGGAGCAGGTAGAGGAGTTTCCAGAAGTAAGGGATTGGGTAAACACTCCACAACCATGGAGCTCTGCTGGAAAAAAGACTTCTGGAGAATCTGCCTCTGAGGTGTGGCACTTGAAATATATATTGTTGTCAGGAGCTTTGTCTTCACTTGTAGTGAAACCATCAAAGCTGGGTCTGAATCTATGTGACCTGGAGAACATGGTTTCTTATTTTCCAATGAACCTGAGGCAGCAGTGCTGATTTCTCTCTTTGTAGGTAAACAGAGGCCACTGGGCCAAAGTGTCTAACCATGTGGACTGTGAAGCCATTTAGTCATCCTCCAATTTTCATGGTGTTTCTTGGTGCTGAACTGGGAGTTTGGTATTTGCTTCAAGAAATACAAGGAGTTCAACTGGGACACAGTGTTGGAGGGAGATCTGTGACATGTGCTGGGTCAGAGTCTCCAGGAGAACGCACTAACCCGGCTTCTATCCCACATAGCTTGCCCCCTTGACCATAGCAACCTGATTCTGAACATTTCCCTGAAACCTCTCCATATAACAAGATGCCTTTGCATATAAGGGTCTGCTGGGTGCACCATGTTAGCTAAAAGCCATTTGGAAGTCAATGGCAGATCCACATGGCACCACCATAAATATTTTATCACACACCTGCACACCACAACTCTGGGCCAACTACTCCGCAGTCTCCATCTAACCGGCATCTCTGTTATACACCACTTTCATTATACCCAATCAATCAAGGCACTGTCTGGTACACTAATGATCAGCAACAGGACATCAAAGGTTCTCCAGTGCCACCTCATCATGCGAATTTCAAAAATTTCATGGTATTTATCTAGCCATTTTACAAGGATGAAGTTGGAGGCATTGTGGGTTTCAATTCTTTCAGGAATCATTCAATGTTGAGGAAGCTCATTTCAATGAAAGTTCTGGAGAACTCTCACAGGCAAGGCTTTCCAAAGAGTGGACAAATAGTCACATGAAGCCAGGCCAATTGAGGTCTACAATGTGAGGTCCATGTGTGTTTTGACTCTCAACTATGTCTGGCAAGTATTTCAAAATAACATCATATGATATTCTGTCTGAGATTCCCAGTGCTCTGTGGAAAGCCACCCCGGGCCTAGATCTCAGTTTCAAAGGGCGACTTTCATGGGTGGCCGCCTAAAATCCCAACACAAATCATGGCAATACTTCTCTGAGGTCAGTTCCAGAACTCAGTCTCTAAGAGGAATCACACCAGAGTTCAAGCCCTGGTGGACCCAGTCATCTTTTCCGACTGCCACATAAATGACCACAATGAAAACCAAAACACTCCCAAATGGCCCTCATCTTCTTCCATATAGACACTCATCATAACCTCTGGCTTGACGTTTCCTTGAGGGGCACAGCCCAAGACAGTGTCCAAAATAATCTCCCTTTCCTCTCATTTGCCTAAAGTCAGGGTGGCCTGGACACCCATTCTGTGAACCATGAGTGATCAAATAACCCTGACTTTAATACTGCTCTGCTTCTCCAATTTGAGGCCTACTGTCTGTGGAGTATAGATTCTTGATGTGAATTGGAGTAATGAAAAAACCCAATAACCCATTGGCTACACTCTGCAGGGTTTTGAAGAACTCATTTGACCCAATAAATCCCTATTCTCATTTTATGGAGGTCAGGAACCTTACAGAGGAAAGTGAGAGACTTCATCCTCAATGACTGCTTTTTGGGCCATTTTGGTTTTTGATGTGCCTTCTGGAATGTTACATTTTTTTTTTTTTTTTGGTTTTAGTGCCTTCTGGAATATTACATAATTTTTTTCTTTAGACATTATTGCCAGAGTTCCTATCTTCATCCCAGTGCAGGTGAAATCAAAGATAATACCAATCTACAGCTTCTGCAATAGCCATCCCTGTACTGCTTGCAGAACTTGCCTGGACACATTGTGAACTCACCTAAATGCATTGTGATCTATCTGTTGGTGCAGCGACTTGTGGTAGTGTTGGGGTATATTTGCTGATGATGTCATCGGTGGTACAATTTTTCCAAAAGGAGCCATCAATTGGCTTGGTGTATCTTCCTCCCTTCTGCGTGTCATGATCGTCCAGCTAAAATTTGGGGGGCCAACAGAGGTGAGGCAAAAAACCTCACCCACCCCCGCTGGTTCAAAGACCTCTCCACAGGTGTGGCTCTATACTGGACGGGTAGTCAGTGACGGGTAAGATCCAATTGCAATGGTACCAACTTAACGGGTAAAGACCATGTGTACTATTGGACAACCTAAGGCAGGCACGGTCCCTAAGCCACATGCGTGTTGTTTAAACAGAGAGGCGAAGATGTTGAGAGCCACAGCCGAAGGGGCCCCAGCAAAATTCCTGCTGCCAGCAAACTTCCAGCTGCCGGCTGTTGATTGACTCACAGCGGCCCCAGCAACACCTAGCTGATTGGCTCCTCTGCGGTGATGCTCAATGGGCTGTTTTTCTGCCCTTTCAGACCACAAAACTGCTCATTGGGGGACTTTTTTTGACTCCACCCACATGACCCAGCCAATCGCCCTCAAGAGCAGGAGTATTGTGGGAGGCGGAGAGAGGCTCCTGTGGGAGGGAGAGGTTTTGGGAAGCCAGTGGTGGCAGTTGGGGCTCTGAAGGTTTTTCCTGAGAGGCTGTTTTGTTTGGCATGTGTGGTTCTAAAAATAAAGTTAGTTTCTTTTGACAAGTGGCTGCTGATTGTGCCCAGCAAGACTGCGGCATTATCCTAATATTTCTACAATAACTGAACCAGTTTAACATCAATGCAAGTAGATTCCTGTGGGAGAGGACATGATGTGTATTTTGACGTTCATTTTTATGTAACAGTGGTACATTACTATTTCTTCAGTTTACGCACATCATAGTATATATATTTGATCCACAAGATCACAAATTTATAGGCATTTGTTTCACTTTCAATCACTTTCTGCTTCAAAACACATGTATTCCTCCAGGTTTCTTGACTGGTCTTTTCATGAGACTTCTTTCCAAACACATTATTTCCGATTTCCATAATCACTTTTGAAGCAAAACTCACACATTCTTCATGAAAAACCATAATGCTGATATAACCATTATATATATTACTGGTTGGAATGAAGGATTGTATATCAATGTAAGATTTTCTGTATATTTTCAGATATCAATTCAATCCATTATTTAAAGTTAGAACCAGTTATAATATTTCTTTACAGTATGGTCTATTCATGCATTATCTCTATAATTATAGACACAGTGTACACCATTTTTACCTCCAAAAATAATTGATACGTCTTCAAAATATTGCTCCCAGAAATGGTGGAAGAAATACTCATGTCACCTGATCTACATATACATTTTACCACAGTAATATTCTGCACACAGAAAGAAGAGGTCAAACTTATGTTTGTACCAAAGCCTAAATGAAAAGTGAGCATGGATTACTGAAAACATCCATGTCCATATTGCCTAATGCTCTCAAAAGTTAATCCTATTGGTGACTACATGTTTGTTTCTTCCTAAGATTATATATTCAAACTCAAGCCTGTTGAAAATGTATAATTCTATTACTCACTTTATACTTTGCCTGATATCCTAATGTCAATTGATATCTGCATTCCTACTTTTTTCCCCAGTTCATCCTTTTGACAGACTCTCCACATGTGCTGACAATTGCATTCACTCTCTATCCGAAACCCTATTGCTAAAGATCTTTTCATCCAAATCTTATACTCACTCTTCTTTCAAAACCTACCAACAATCTTACTAATCCTACAAATTATTTCTTTTTGACTGGATGTTCTCTTCAACATTCAATCAACCAAGGTACAAGGAATTATGCCATTGTATTTCGATTTATCTGAGACATCTGTGCAGAATATAATTCAAAGCTAAGAATCCCAGCCAAGGGTCCAATGCAATTCTGGGCTTCAAATATTACCTAGATTTCTGTTTTCATACTTATATTTCACTTATATTCTTATAAATATCACACGTTCCCAATACCATAATTCATCCCGCAGAATGATTCCTAACCCAAATGGAACATGTTATTAACCCTGACCATACACTGTTCTCTCAATCGAACTTTACTGAAGAGCAGGGACAGAGTTGGTCTTTCAATACAGAAATTAGGGGATCTTCCACTTGCTGAGAACCTCCAAGGTCATTAAAGAAATGATCCCTGGATTAAATGTAGGCAGCTATGAATGACATCAGAGAGCAAAATTCATCTTCCATGACAAACAACCTGGTTAGCATGAAGGGATGTGTCTGAATCAACATTTCTTTTCTTAATGTATAGAAGATGGACCAAACCAGGCCTATCTGGAGAGCTTTTTTTGGGTGCCTATGGTTGATATACCATGCAAACTTGTGAAAGTTTCACTGGAAGAAGGGGCAGCCTCCAACTCATTGGACTTTGGAAGCAACTGTTAGGACAAATTGGTTGACAAGGCAGTAACCTAATTCAGTTCCTGAAGGAAGTGACCTACGTCACTTCCTTGGTGAAGGAATTCTCTGAACTTGGGATCCATGAAGACAGGTACCCAGAGCCAGTCCCAGTCCCAGTCCCAGTGGGCTCACTTGTTCAGTTTTACCAAGGACAGGGTCAGTCTTTCTTGGTACCTACCTATGTGAGGATGGCCATAGGCCAGAAGAGCTCTGAAGAGGGACCTTTTCTGAGAAAGCAGGTAGTGGCTCACCGCTGGCTCCTGACAACTTCACAAAGTTGGCCAAAGAGACCAGATCTGAGTCAGGACAGGATATTTCGGGAGAACATTTTATGGCCCACCAGTCAGAGGACACTCTGGATAGTCACAGACCTACTTGGGGGAAGGAGGTGCCTTTGTGGGAGTGGTTGTGGTTTTGTGGTTTTGTCACATGTTCTGAGAATAGGTAGGAAATGTGGTTTGTTTGGTTTGGATTGGACTGTTTCTAGTAAGTCGTTTGACATGTAAGTGTTTCTATGTCTGTGTATCCCACTGTGTCTGTGGTTGTAGAAATTAGAAAAGAGAATGAATTAATGGATGTGTCCTGTCTAGTAGAAAGCTTCCCAGCATTCATCCTGCCCAATTGATGAATGGACTGCGGCTTGCCTTCTGGATGGGCAAAACCTTCTATCTTCCTAAGATCCTGTTTTCTTCCTGAATTCTGGCCACTCTCCAGAATAGGCTCATGGTTTTGTGTCCAAGATATATACCACCTCCAAGCTCTGTGACATGGCCATGTACTTGATAGCTGAAGTGAATGGGGAGCATCTCAGAAAACTCAGATATCAGTGTGACCAGGAAAGTCTCAGTGGAGAAACCCTGCTTTGTGTCTTTTGCTTACCTGTTCTTCTGTTGCCCTAAATGTCAGGAAGGTCTTTGCCTCTGGCCACCCCTTTGTGAAGCCTGAAGCAAACAATTTTCAAATGAAAATGAATGGGCATCACCTGTGGCTCTTTGCTTAATTGCTTTGTAAAAGGATGTGTCTGAATCAGCCTCTTGGTTCTGTGTGAGGTTGTGGCTTAGATTCTCAGCACCTGATGCATCAAAAGATAGATTCCATGTGTGCATTCAAAACAGAAATGGCAAATGAGTCTCTTGCCTTCCTCTATTAGATTCCTGACCTTCATCAAGTAAGAATCAGGATCCTTTAGTTCAAAAGAGTTCTTTGAACCCCTGCAGAAGTGCTTGGGTTTTCTGATGACTCCAAATCACATAAAGAATCTATACCTGACAGTCAGTAGGCCTCAAATTGGAAAAGCAGAACAGTATTAACGCCATGCCTATTTGATCAGTTCTTTTTCACAGGAAGGGTGTGTAGGCCACCCTGACTTTCGGCAAATGAGGGGAAAGGGAGCTTATTTTGGACAGTGTCTTGGTGTGCGCCCCTCATGGAAACTTCTAGCCAGAGGTTATGATTAGTGTCTATATGGAAGAACATGAGGGCCATGTGAGAGTGTTTTGGTTTTCATTGTGGTCATTTGTGTGGAGGTGGGAAAAGATGACTGCGTCCACCTGGGTTTCAACTCTTGTGGGATTCCCCTTGGAGACTGAGTTCTGAAACTGACCTTAGAGAAGTATTGCCATGAATTGTGTTGGGATTTTCGGAGGCCACGCAAGAGAGTCACCCTTGGAAACTGAGATCTAGGCCCAGGGTGGCTTTCCACAGAGCACTGGGAATCTCAGCGAGGATATCACTTGATTATATTCTGAAAGACTTGGCAGCAATAGTTGAGAGTCAAAACACACATGGACCTCACATTGTAGACCTCAATGTGGCTGGCTTTATGTGACCTTGGGCCACTCTTTCAGAAGACTTGCCTGTGAGAGTTCTCTAGAGGTTCCATTGAAATGAGATTCCTCAATATTCAATGGTTCCTGAATGAATTGAAACCCACAGTAACTCCAACTTCATCCATGAAAAATGGCTAGAAAATACCATGAAATTTTTGAAATTTCCATGACCAGCTGGCACTGGAAAACCATTTGATGTCCTGTTGCTTATCATGAGTATACAAGACAGTGCCTGGTTTGACTGAGTTTCATGATAATGGTGCAGAAAAGATATGCCAGTAAGTTGGAGCCTGCTGAGTAGTGGGCCAAGAGCAGTAGAGTGTAGGTGTGTGAAAAAACATCTGTGGTGGGGCCACGTGGATCTGCCATTGGCTTAGAAATGGTTTGTGACTGACATGGTGCAGCTAGCAGACCTTTGGATGTAAAGGCATCTTGTTGTATGGAGAGGTTTCAGGGCAATGTTCAGAATCATGTTGCTATGGTCAAGGGGGCAACTATGTGTGATAGAAGCCTTCTTGGTACATTCTCCTGCCGATCCTGACCACCACACGTGACAGAACTCCCTGCAGCACTGTATCACAGTTAAACTCCTTTATTTCGTAAAGGAAATACCAAACTTTCAGTGCAGCATCAAATAACATGATTAAATGTGAAGGATGATCAAATGGCTTCACAGTCCACATGGGGAGACACTTAGCCCCCAGTAGCCCCAGTTTGCCTACAAAGAGAGAATTCAGTACTGCTGCCTCGTGTTCATAGGAAAATAAAAAAAAACATGTCGTCCAGGTCACATAGATGCAGACTCAGCTTTGATGGTCTCACTACAAAGGAAGATAAAGCTCCTGACAACAACATATATTTCAAGTGCCCAACCTCAGAGGCATTTTCTCAAGAAGTCTTAAGGCCGACACAGCTCCATGTTTGTGGTATTTACCCTGTCCCTTACTTTTGGAAACTCCTCTACCACCTTCAAGGTTGTGAACTCCTGAGCATTTTCCATTCCAGATATTTATTATGAACTCAAACAACAACAAGTGCTGGCGAGGATGTGGAGAAAAGGGTACACTTGTACATTGCTGGTGGGACTGCAAATTGGTGCAGCCAAATTGGAAAGCAGTATGGAGATTTCTTGTAGAGGTTGGAATGGAACCACCATTTGACCCAGGTATTCCCCTTCTCAGTCTATTCCCTAAAGACCTAAAAAAAATGCTACAGGGACACTGCTACATTGATGTTCATAGCAGCACAATTTACAATAGCAAGACTGTGGAACCAACCTAGATGCACTTCCATAGATGAATGGATAAAAAATGAGGCATTTATACACAATGGAGTATTACTCTGCATTAAAAAATGACAAAATTTTTACAGAGAAATGGATGGCATTAGAGCAGATTATGCTAAGTGAAGCTAGACAATCCGTAAAACCAAATGCCAAATGTCTTTTTGATATAAAGAGAGTAACTAAGAACAGAGTAGGGACGAATAGAATGAGAAGAAAATTAACATTAAACATGGATGAGAGGAGGAAGGGAAAGGGAGAGAGAAGGGAAATTGCATGGAAATAAAAGGAGACCCTCAGGGTTATACAAAATTACATACAAGAGGAGGTGAGGGAAAGGAAAAAATTATACAAGGGGGAGAAATGAATTACAGTAAAGAGGTAGAGAGAGAAGAGGAGAGGGGAGGTAAGGGGAGGGGGATAGTAGAGGTTAGGAAAGGCAGCAGAATACGACAGACACTAGTATGGCAATATGTAAATCAATGGATGTGTAACTGATGTGATTCTGCAATCTGTTTATGGGGTAAAAATGGGAGTTCATAACCCACTTGAATCACAGTGTGGAATATGATATATCAAGAACTATGTAATGTTTTGAACAAGCATAAATAAAAATTTAAAAAAAAGAAAACTAACTTTGGTGAATGGTGCAAAGAAATCCTAATATTTCTACAGTAACTGACACAGTTTAACATCAATGCGAGAAGATTCCTGTGGGACATGATGTGTATTTTGATGTTCATTTTTATTCAGCACTGGTACATTACTATTTCTTCAGTTTATTCACATCATATTATAATATTTCATCCACAAGTAAGCAAATTTATCGTCATTTTTTTCAATTTCAATCACTTCCTGATTCAGAACTCATGAATTCCTCGGTGTTCCTTGACTGGCATTTTTATGAGACTTCTTTCCAAACACATTATTTTCGATTTCCATAATCACATTTGAAGCAAAACTCACACAAACTTCATGATAAATCGTACCCTAATATTAACATTAGGTGTATAACTGGTTGTCATGAATGATTGCATATCAATATAAGATTTATTATATATTTTCAGATATCAATTCAATCCATTATTTAAAGTGGAACAAGTTGTATTATTTATTGAAATTAAGGTCTATTCATGCATTATCTGTATATTCATAAAAACAGGGTACACCTCTTTTTACCCCCAATGCTAATTTATACGTTTTCAAAATACTGCTCCTAGAAATGGTGGAAGAAAAAATCATGTCATCTGATCTACATATACATTTTATCACAGTAATATTCTGGAAACAAAATGCAAAGGTCCCACTTAGGATTGTACCAAAGCCTAAATGTAAAGTGAACATGGATTACTAACAATATCCATGTCCATGTTGCCTAATCATAATGGCTGCCAATCATACTGGAGTGAGATGGTATCTTAGGGAGGGTTTGTTTTCCATTTTTCTGACTGCAAGAGATGGTGAGCATTTTCTCATGTACTTATTGATTGATTGTATGTCCTCATCTGAGAAGTGTCTGTTCAGGTCCTTGGACCATTTGTTGATTGGGTTATTCGTCTTCTTATTGTTTAATTTTTTGAGTTCTTTGTATACTCTGGATATTAGGGCTCTATCTGAAGTGTGAGGAGTAAAGATTTGTTCCCAGGATGTAGACTACTTATTTACCTCTCTTATTGTTTCTTTTGATGAGAAAAAACTTTTTAGTTTGAGTAAGTCCCATTTGTTGATTCTAGGTATTAACTCGTGTGCTAATGGTGTCCTATTGAGGAATTTGGAGCCCAACCCCACAGTATGTAGATCATAGCCAACTTTTTCTTGTATCAGATGCCATGTCTCTGATTTGATATCAAGCTCCTTGATCCATTTTGAGTTAACTTTTGTGCATGGCGAGAGAAATGGATTCAGTTTCATTTTGTTGCATATGAATTTCCAGTTTTCCCAGAACCATTTGTTGAAGATGCTATCCTTCCTCCATTGCATGCTTTTAGACCCGATTGGCATTGCATTTAACATATAGAGAACTTTTGGTTATATTACCATTTTGATGATGTTAGTTCTGCCTATCCATGAACATAGTATATTTTTCCATCTTCTAAGATCTTCTTCTATTTCTCTCTTTAGGGTTCTGTAGTTTTCATTTTATAAGTCTTTCACCTTTTTTGTTAGGTTGATTCCCAAGTATTTTTTTTTTGTGTGTGTGTGTGGATATTTTGAATGGAGTTGTTGTCCTCATTTCTATTTCAGAGGATTTGTTGCTGATATACAGGAATGCCTTTGATTTATGCATATTGATTTTATATCCTGCCACTTTGGTGAATTCATTTATTACCTCTAATAGTTTCTTTGTATACCTTGCTGGGTCTGCTAAGTATAGAATCATGTCATCTGCAAATAGTGATAATTTACGTTCTTCTTTTCCTATTTTTATGCCTTTGATTTCTTTAATCTCTCTAATTGCTCTGGCCAGTGTTTCGAGAACTATGTTGAACAGAAGTAGTGAGAGAGGGCATCCCTATCTTCTTCCAGATTTTAGAGGGAATACCTTCAATTTTTCTCCATTCAGAATGATGCTAGCCTGAGACTTAGCATAGATTGCTTTTACATTATTGAGGTATGTTCCTGTTATCCCTAGTTTTTCCAGAGTTTTGAACATAAAGGGATGCTGAACATTGTCAAATGCTTTTTCTGCATCTATCGAGATGATCAAATGGTTCTTATTTTTAAGTCTATTTATGTGATGAATAACATTTATTGATTTCTGTATAATGAAGCAGCCTTGCATCCCAGGGATGAATCCTACTTGATCATGGTGCACAATTTTTTTAATATGTTTCTGTATCCGATTCGCCACAATTTTATTGAGGATTTTTGCATTTTTCCTGAAATAGCTTGAAAAGTATTGGTATTAGTTCCTCTTTAAAGGTTTTGTAAAACTCTGCTGTATACCCATCCGGTCCTGGGCTTTTCTTAGTTGGTAGTCTTTTGATGGTTTATTCTATTTCCTCAATTGTTATGGGTCTGTTTAGGTTGCCTATATCCTCCTGACTAAATCTGTGCAGATTATATGACTGAGAAATTTATTGATGCCTTCACTATCTTCTATTTTATTGAAAAATAAGAATTCAAAATAATTTCGGATTATCTTCTGTATTTCTGAAATATCTGTTGTGATACTGAGTTCTCCCTCTTCTTTTCTTTGTTAGCTTGGCTAAGGGTCTGTCGTTTTGATTTATTTTTTCAAAGAACCATCTTTTAGTTTTGTCAATTTTTTCAATTGTTTCTTTTGTTTCGATTTCATTAATTTCAGCTCTAATTTTAATTATTTCTTGCCTTCTACTTATTTTGCTGTTGTTTTGCTCTTCTTTTTCTAGGATTCTGAGATGAAGTATGAGATCATTTATTTGTCGTTTTTTTTTTTCTTTTTTTAAGGAATGAAATCTAAGCAATGAATTTTGTTCTTAGAACTGCTTTCAATGTGTCCCATAGATTCCGATATGTTATGTCTGTGTTTTCATTTATCTCTAAGAATTTTTTAATTTCCTCCTTGGTGTCTTCTATAACCCATTGATCATTCAGTAACTTATTTTTCATTCTCCAAGTGATACATGATTTTTCCTTCTTTCTTTTATCGTTGATTTTCAGTTTCATTTCATTATGATCAGATAAGATGCCTGGTATTATATCTACTCCTTTATATTGTCTAAGAGTTGCTCTGTGACATAATATATGATTTATTTTTTGAGAAGTATCCATGTGCTGCTGAGAAAAAAGTGTAGCTGCTTGATGTTGGGTTGTATATTCTATATATATCATAAGTCTGGGTTATTAATTGTGTTATTGAGTTCTATAGTTTCATTATTCAACTTTTGTTTGGAAGATCAGTCCAGTAGTGAGAGGGGTGTGTTTGAGTCTCCCATGAGTATTGTATGGTGGTCTATTAGACTCTTGAACTTGAGAAGAATTTGTTTAATGAACATAGCTGCACCAATGTTTGGGGCATATATATTTATGACTGTTATGTCTTGTTCGTGTATGGTTTCCTTGAGAAGTATGTAGTGTTGCTCTTTATCCCTTTTGATTAACTTTAGCTTGAAATCTATTTTATTTGATATGAGTATGGACACTTCTGCTTGTTTCCGAAGTCCATATGGGTGATATGATTTTTCCCAACTTTTCACCTTCAGTCTATGTATATCTTTTCCTAACAAATGTGTCTCCAGTAGGCAGCATACTGTTGGGTCTTGTTTTGTGATCCATTCTACTAGCCTGTGTCTCTTAATTGGTGAGTTTAAGCCATTAACATTTAGGGTTATTATTGAGATATGGGTTGTTCTTCCAGCCATAAATATTTGTATATTTATGTTACTAAACATGGTTTTTTTCCTCCTTGATTATTTTCCCCCCTTTACTGTCCTACCTCCCACTGTTGGTTTTCATTGTTATTTTCCATTTCCTCTTCCTGTAGTGTTTTGCCAAGGATGTTTTGAAGAAATCGTTTTCTAGCTGCAAATTCTTTTAACTTTTGTTATCGTGGAAAGTTTTAATTTCATCTTCTATCCTGAAGCTTAATTTCGCTAGATATACAATTCTTGGATGGAACCCATTTACTTTCAGTGTTTGAAAAATGTTATTGCAGGATCTTCTAGCTTTCAGAGTCTGTGTTGAAAGATCAGCTGTTATCCTGATTGGTTTACCACTAAATATAATCTGCTTCCTTTATCTTGTAGCTTTTAAAATTCTCTCCTTTTTCTGTATGTTGGGCATCTTCGTTATAATATGTCTAGGTGTGGATCTCTTATAATTTTGCACATTTGGCATCCTGTAAGCTTCTAGGATTTGCGATTCTGTCTCATTCTACAAGTCTGGGAAGTTTTCTCTTTTATTTCATTGAATATATTGCTCATTCCTTTTGATTGGACCTCTATACCTTCCTGTATCCCAATGACTCTTAAGTTTGGTCTTTTTATGTTATCCCATATTTCTTGGATGTTCTGCTCATGGTTTCTTAAAAGTCTTCCTGAGCTGTCTGTGTTCTTTTCAAGTTGAAATAATTTGTCTTCATTGTCTGATGTTCTATCTTCTAAGTGTTCTACTCTTCTGTTAGTATTCTCAATTGAGTTTTTAAGTTGGTTTATTGATTCCTGTATTCCTACGATATCTGTTTGTTTGATTTTATAATCTTTATCTCCCTGGATAGTTGATATTATGCTTCTTGGATTTTTTTATGTAATTCATTATCAAGGTGATCTTTCATTGTCTGATTTTGCTCTCTAATGTCTTCCTTGAGACTCCAGATCATCTGAAGCATGTATATCCTGAGTTCTTTATCTGACATTCCATCTGCTGCAGATATTACCTCTTCTAAAGTTGACTTTACCTGCATTGCTTATGGTCCTTTCTTTCCTTGTCTTTTCATTCTGTTCATGTTTCTTTCTGCTTGGTGAAACTGTTGTGTTATTGAATTTTTCCCCTATATATTTTTATTGCTTGTATAGTTTCAAAGTCTCTATCGCAGGCACGGGTGGTGGCTCTGCCCCTCCTACAATTGGGACAATGTGCCTACCACACCAGCAGGCTGCTGGGCCTGTTCTGTCAGTCGGTAGCTGGTCCGCCTACCTTGAAGGTGCGAGCAGCAGCTCTGCCCCTCTGCAGGCACTGGGCCTGTTCTGCCAGTGGGTCGCAAGTCGGGCTACTTTGCAGGCGTGGGCGGCAGCTTTGACCATCTGCGGGCCACTGGGTCTGTTTTGTCTGTCCCTTGCAGGTCTGTCTACCTTGCAGGCGCGTGTGGCTGCTCTGCCCCTCCCCCAACCGGGACGATGTGTCTACCATGCTGGCGGGCCATAGGCCTGGGCTGTCGGTGGTCGCAGGTCCACCTACCTTGCAGGCGCGTAGGGCGTCTCTGCCCCTCCGCAGATTGCTGGGCCTGTCCTGCTGTGGGTCACAGGTCTGCCTACCTTGCAGGCCCGGCGGCATTGCCCCTCCCCCAACCAGGGCGATGTGTCTTCCACGGTGGCGGGCCACTGGTCCTGTTCAGCCGGTGGGTCGCAGGTCCGCCTACCTTGAAGGAGCGATTGGCAGATCTGCCCCTCCCTCTCTCAATGTGTTTTTAAAGTTGACAAATATGTGAATTCCTGTCTCCCTTTCTCTGTAGCATATTCAGCACATATATTTTTATATGCACATATAGAATCCTACCTGGTATCACACGTACATTTTTGTGAGGCTGCTGACTTGGCAGATACAAATTATGAGAAGAGATCACTCCTCCTAAACTCTTTTGGAACTGAAAATTTAAGCTATTGGTGAGCTTCCTAGTTGAACAATATTACACATAAATCCACGCTCAGTAAAATGAAGATTTTTGGATCTGTGGATGATATATATTTCATGAAGAATTTCAATTGGCATATGTATTGCTACTTTTTAATGTCTGTTGTGTGTGTGTGTGTGTGTGTGTGTGTGTATATATATATATATATATATATATATATATATATATATATACACACTCTCCATATATTTCAAAATATGAAATAGATGTACAGTCCCAAAATTCATTCATGTTCATGTATGTGGAGTTATAATCAAATTTTCACTAGATTATTCTCAGAAATATTCATCTACCTGAAATACATATTTGTTTCTTAGGTCTGAAAACTAACTTCAGTGAATGGTGCATTCAAATCCTAATATTTCTAAATTAACTGACTCAGTTTAACATCAATGCAAGAAGATTCCTATGGGACATGATGTTTATTTTGACGTTCATTTTTACTCAACACTGGCACATTACTACTCCTACAGTTAATGCACATCATAGGATATATATTTCATCTACAAGTTCGCAAATTTATAGGCATTTGTTTCACTTTCAGTCACTTCCTGCTTCAGAACACATGTATTTCTCCAGGTTTCTTGACTTTTTATGAGACTTTTTTCCAAACAAATTATTTTCAATTTCCATAATCAATTTGAAGCAAAACTCACACACTCTTCATGATAAACCATAATCCTCATATTACCATTATAGGTAAAACGGGTTGGAATGAATGGTTGTATATCAATATAAGATTTCCTGTATATTTTTACATTTCAATTCAATCCATTATTTAAAGTTGGAACCAGTTATATTATTTATTCACAGTATGGTCTATACATGCATATTCTCCATATTCAAAGACAAAGAGTACACCTGTTTGTACCCCGAATACTAATTTATACTTCTTCAAAATATTGCTCCCAGAAATGGTGGAAGAAATACTCAGGTCACCTTATCTACATATACATTGTATCACAGTAATATTCTGGACACAAAAAGCAAAAGTCACACTTATGATTGTACCAAAGCCTAAATGGAAACTGAACATGGATTACTAAAAACATCCAGGTCCAGGTTGCCTAATAGTCTCAAATATCAATCCTATTGGTGACTACGTATTTGTTTCTTCCTAAGATTATATATTCAACCTAAATGCAGTTAATAATGTCTAATCCTATCACTCACTTTATACTTTGCCTGATTTCCTAATGTCTCTATTGATGTCTGCTTTCCTAAATATTTTCCCCAGTTCACCATGTGAGTGACTCTTCACATGTGATGATATTTACTTTCACTCTCTAACCGAAACCCTATTGATAAAGAATTTTTGGTCCAAATCCTGTACTCACTCTTCTTCTGAAAGCTACTGACTATCTTCCTAATCTTACTGAGTTTCCCTGTTTGAGTGGAAGTTCTCTTTTCCATTCAATCATCCAAGGTACAAGGTCCTATGCCATTGATTATCGATTTATCTGAGACATATATGCGGAACATAATTCAAAGCTATGTATCACAATCAACAGCTCAATGTCCTTCTGAGCTTCAAATCTTACCTAGATTTCTGTTTTCATACTTATATTTTATCTCTATGTTTTAATAAATGTCACAGGTTCCCAATACCATTATTCATCTAGCAGAATGATTCCTAACCCAAATCAAACATGTCATTAAACCCTAAACATACACTGTTCCCACAATCTCACTTAACAAAAGACCAGGGACAGTGTTGGTCTTACAATACAGGAATGTAGGGGATCTTCCATATGCTGAAAACCTAAAAGGTCCATGCAGATGTGATTCCTGGAGAAGATATAAACAGCTATGAAGGACCTTAAAGAGCAAAACTCATCTTCCATTGCAAACAACCTGGTCAGGATGAAGGGTTGTATCTTAATGAGCCTCTCTGTTCTCAATGTAGAGAAAATGGACCATACCAGGCCTGTGTGAAGAGCTGTTCCTGGGTGCCTATGGTTGATTCACCATTCTAACTTGTGAAAGTGTCACAGGAAGAAGGGGCAGCCTCTATCTCATGAGACCCAAGGAAGCAACTGTTAGGACAAAGTGATTGCCAAGGCAGTGTCCTCATTCACTACCTGAAGTAAGTGATCTCACCTCTCTTCCTTGGTGATGGAACTCTCTGAACTTGTGATGCAGAATCCAGGCAACCAGAGCCAGTCCCAGTCCCAGTCCAAGTCCCAGTGAGGTCACTTGTTTGGATTTACCAAGGACAGAGTCAGTGTTTCCTGGAACCTACTGATGTGAGGATGGCCAAATGCCAGGAGAGCTTTGTAGAGGGGCCTTTCTTAAGAAAAAGGTACTTGCCCACTTCTGGCTCCTGACAACGTCACAGATTTGGCCAAGGAGACCATATCTGAGACAGGACAGTCCATTTGGTGGAACATAGTATGGCCTACCAGTCAAACGACACTCAGGATAGTCACAGAATTACTTGGGGGAAGGAGGTGTCTTTGTGGGTGTGGGAGTGAGTTTGTGGTTTTTCTCATGTTCTGAGAATAAGTAGGAAAGGCAGTTTGTTGGGTTTGGAGTGGACTGTGTCTAGTAATTCCTTTGACAATGCGAGTTTCTATGTCTGTGTAACTCTCTGTGTCCGTGGTTGTATTCATTAGAAAAGAGAATTCATCTATGGATGTGTCCTGTCTAGTAGAAAGAATTCCAGCATTTATCCTGCCTAATTTATGAATGGACTGTGACTTCCCTTATCAATGGGCAACATGTACTATCTTCCTAAGTTCCTGTTTTCTTTCTGAATCTGGCCACTCTCCAGAGTAGGCTCATGGTTTTTTGTCCAAGTTATGTACTACCTCCAACCTCTGTGACATGGCCATGTATTCTATAGCTGAAAGGAAAGGGAGCATCTCAGAAAACTCAGATATCAGTGTGACAAGGAAAGTCTCAGTGGAGAAAACCTGCTTTGGGCCTTTTGCATCCCTATTCCTCTGTTGCCCTGAATGTCAGGAAGGTCTTTGCCTCAGGCCACCCCTTTGTGAATCCTGAAGAAAACAGTTTTCAAATGGAAATGAATGGGCATCACCTGTGGCTGTTTGCTAAAATGCTTTGAGAGATATGTGTGTGAATCAGCCTCTTGGCCATGTGTGAGGCTGTGTCTTAGATATTCAGTGCCTAATGGATCTTAAGAAAGATCCCATGTGTGCATCCAAAACCAAAATGTCTAAAAAATCAGTCATTTTAGATGAAGTTTATTGCCTTTCTCTGTTAGGTTCCTGACCTCCATCAAGTGAATTTGGGGATCCTTTGAATTAATCGAGTTTTTCAAAGCCTTGCAGAGGCTAGCCCATAGGTGCTTGGGTTTTCTAATGAATCCAAATCACATAAAGAATCTATACCTGACAGTCAGTAGGCCTCAAATTGGAGAAGCAGAGCAGTATTAGTGGCAGGCCTATTAAATCACTCCTTGTTTACAGGAAGGGTGTCCAGGTCACACTGACTTTAGGCAAATGAGGGCAAGGGAGATTATTTCAGACTCTGTCTTGTGCTTTACCCCTCATGGAAACCTCCAGCCAGAGGTAATGATGAGTGTCTATATGGAAGAAGATGAGGGCAATGTGTGAGTGTTTTGGATTTAATTGTGGTCATTTATTTGGCTGTTGGAAGAGAAGACTGGGTCCACCTGGGCTTTAACTCGGGTTTGATTCATCTTAGAGACTGAGTTCTGGAACTGACCTCAGAGAAGTATTGACATGAATTGTGTAGGGATTTTAGGAGTCCACGCATTAGAGTTGCCCTTGGAAACTGAGATCTAGGCCCAGGGTGGCTTTCCACAAAACACTGAGAATGTCAGCCAGCATATAACCTGATTTTATTCTGAAAGACTTGGCAGGCATATTTGAGAGTCAAAACACCCATGAACCTAACATTGTAGACCTCAATGGTCCTGGCCTCATGTGACCTTTGGGCCACTCTTTGGGAAGCCTTGCCTGTGAGAGTTCTCCAGATCTTTCATTGAAATGAGCTTCCACAACATTTAATGGTTCATGAATGAATTGAAACCCACTGTGGCTCCAAATTCATCTTTGAAAAATGGCTAGATAAATACCATGAAATTTTTAAAATTCCCATGACCAGGTGGCACTGGAGAACAGTTAGATCTCCTGATGCTCATCAGAAGTGTACCAGACTGGGCCTTGATTTACTGGGTTTCATGAAAATGGCATAGAACAGAGATGCCAGTAAGTTGGAACCTTCTGAGTAGTGCGCCTTGACCAGGTGTGGGCAGGTGTGTGACAAAACATCTGTGGTGGGGCCATGTTTATCTGCCATTTGCTTCCAAATAGCATGTGATTGACTTGCAGCAGCCAGCAGACCCATTTATGTAAAGGCACTTTGTTATATAGAGAGGTTTCAGGGCAATGTTCAGAATTAGGTTGCAATGGAAAAGGGGGCATTGTAGCAAGCAATGAGTGATAGAAGCCTGGATGGTGCATTCTCCTGCAGACTCTAACCCACCACAAGTGACAGAACTCCCTGCAGCACTGTGTCCCAGTTGAACTCCTTGTTTTTTGTGAAGCAAATATCAAACTCACTGTGCAGCAGCAAGAAACACCACGAAAAGTGGAGGATGACCAAATGGCTTCACAGCGACATGGGGAGACACTAAGCCCCCAGTGGCCACAGTTTACCTACAAAGAGAGAATTCAGCACTGCTGCCCCATGTTCATTGGAAAATAAGAAAACATGTCGTCCAGGTCACATAGATGCAGACCCATCTTTGATGGTCTCACTAAAAATAAAGCTAAAACTTCTGACAACACCTTATATTTCAAGTGCCCAATCTCACATGCAGTTTCTCAAACAGTCTTTAGGCCAGAAGAGCTCCATGTTGGTGTTGTGTTTACCATATCCCTTGCTTTTGGAAACTCCTCTACCATCTCGAAGTTTGTGAACTCCTGAGCATTTTCCATTCCAGACATGTATTCACAAATTTTCTAACTCTTCTCCTCTAATTGTGTCTTACTTGGAGCGAAGGTAATGTCAAGGCATTGTTCTGGATCAGAGTGGGAAGTTTTGGGTTGCACATATTTGCACACACATTGGATACAATTTCCAATTTTCCATTCAAAATACAGAATCCCTGACACTATCCCATACCCTACTAGACTCTGACTACTAATCCTAATATGATGGAGAAAAATAACACAAACAGAATATAAATACAAGCAGTTCAAAGGAGGCATGATGTATATTTGGACTTGCCTTTTGCATGATAAAGTTTATGTGTTATTAATCTAGTCAATTTTTAATTAAATAGTTCTCCATGTGTTTTTAAAGTTCAATATATGTGTATTACTGTCTCCCTTTCTCTGTAGCCTATTCAACATATGTATTTTTATATGCACATACCGAAAGCTACCTGGTATCACACCTACATTTTTGTGAGGTGGCTTCCTCACCAAATACAAATTGTGAGAAGAGATCACTCCTCCTAAACGCTTTTGGAACTGAATATTCAACCTATGGGTGAACTTCCTAGTTGAACAAAATTATAAGTCTATTCTTTGGTTGGCAGCTAAAATCCCTGACAAAATATGTTGATTAATTGTATTTTGGGATTCAAGTATGGTGGAAGTTTGTTGGACAACTTGATTAATGGTGATTAATGGTGGCAGCAGTTTGTACTTGATTGGCCATAGCCACTCCAGCCATAACCGCTGCAGCAGCAGATACCGCCACGGCTGTCACTATAGCCTCTGTGATTCCAAAATCTCTGCGGACTCTAAGTAGCTCAACAATAGGGAATTTATCAGGATCCGCAGTGACCGGGATTGGGACAAAAGTTGGAATTTTCATAATCACTGCTACAGTCCAGGAACCATTCCAACACTCAGATAAGAGACAGGTAGTATGAGAACAATCCAGCATCCCTGACGAGGTGGCCTCAGCCAAAAGGAATAAGAAGGGGGATTGGACACAGACCATTGCAGGAGGCAATGTGGCATTATACAACAGAGAGTTGAATGAAACAGATGTAAGTCTATTACCTTGTTCACTTTCCCTAACAGTACCAGAAATATTAGCCAGCCAACTTTTGGCTCCTAGCAACTGAGCCAGTGCAGAAATATTGGCTGAAGCCCCCTTTTCATTGGAAATCAGCCATTGAAACCAGGACCAACCTACTCCTGTAGAGGAGCTGGCACTATTGTTAAAGTTATAAACATACCTATTAAGAGAGGGGGAAAGGGAGAAACATTTAGCAACTTGATGTTTCTCCCAAGAATAATCCTGACAAGGCGTAAATGTTGGGGGGAAACCAAGATTAGGGGAACAGTAAGGAGACGCCTTGAAATGAGTGGCATTATAAATACTACTAGAAAAAGGAGGCACTGGGATTAGTACCTCGGAGATAATAGCCAAGGTAGTTATGTTAAGAGCAGAGCTGCTGTTTGCGGGGGTCTCTGAGCCTGATTGCTTCCCCGAAGCTACCTTGCTCAATACAGCACTGATAATGCTTCCTGAGACCTGATTGGACCGCAATGGGTCCTCCCAGTTAGTCAAATTTTTGGTCTTAAGGCTAATGCAATTAGCGTTTCTAAGGCTGAAACAAAAAACTCCTGTGAGATTAACTTGAGATTGATTAAAAATTCTCTCCATGTCCCCTCTAGGAGAGGCACAGGGAGCAGACATCTCACATGAGGTTGAAAAAAGAGTGGGGAGGACACTAGAATAACCATGAACCGGCATCGGCATTGGCCAGGCCCGTGCCACTGCCCACCACCGCATTGGTGTCGCCTGTGCCATCGGCACCAGCACCAGAGCCAGAGCACTTAGCAGAATGAAGATCTTCATCACAGGATTGTTGTGGTATCTCTTGTTACTGGTCAGTTGATGTCGAGACTCTTCTTGTCAAGCGTTCAGGGACCCACAACGATTCCGTACGATCCTGGGGAAAAACACATACAGATCCTCGTGCCCATGTCAGCACGGGGTCAGGGCCGTTCCATTGGCCCGTAAGAACATCCTTCCACTTAACATAGCCAATCACAGAGGGCTGAGGGGACACATGTCTATCGGCCGCAGAGCGACCATGAATATCCAAATTCAAAAAATTAATGGTAAATAGAGCTAAGGACAGGCGTTCTTTAGGAGTGTGTTCAGCTCCTATTCCCCCTTTTTGTTTTTGTAAAGTTTCCTTTAAGGTGCAATGAGCACGCTCAACAATGCCTTGTCCTTGAGGATTATAAGGCAAACCATGAGTAAGTTGCACTCCCATAGTAGAACAAAAAGCTGTAAATTGTCTGCCAGTATAAGCCGTTCCATTATAAGTCTTAAGGGATGCAGGTGCACCCCATGCTGCCCATGCCTCTAAACAGTGAGTAATGACATTACGTGCCTTTTCTCCCGATAAAGCAGAAGCATGGATAATTCCAGAGCACGTATCAACGGAAACATGCACATACTTAAGGTTACCAAAGTCAGGTATATGTGTCACATCCATTTGCCAAACAATCAATGGCTTTAATCCGCGTGGGTTTACTCCATAATTAGGGGGATGAAGAAATGTGACACAATAGGGACAATGCTCTGCCGAGCATCCGCTCTTGAAATGGAAAAACGCCTGCGCAGCGTTAATGCATTAACATGGAAGTTTTGGTGAAACAACTTAGCCCCCTCTAAGGAGGAAGCCAAGCATATCAATTGACCTCTAGTGGCTAAGTCCGCACAGGCATTACCTTGGGATAACGGACCAGGAAGAGAGGTGTGAGCCCTGATATGCATTGGATAAAAAGAAGCAGTGCGGTTAGAGATAAGCTGTTGAAGCTGAGTAAAGTAAACAGACACATTGTGGGCATCACTAATAGTTCCCACGGCCTCCAGGACTTTTAGTGCTTGTACCACATAGCTAGAGTCCGAAATAAGATTAAAAGGAAAAGAACACTGTTTAAAAACTTCAATAACAATTTGTAGTTCTACCCATTGTGGATTTCCAGGAGCAAATTGATGCTGGATAGGGGGAGAGTCATTAATTATGTAGGCTCCCATTCCAGACTTGGAACCATCAGTAAAAATGTTAACAGCCCCCGTGTTTGGGCATGGAAAGCTCTCCTCGAAACACCCCTACCGTACGGCGGCGGGTCCGGAGGATCATTTTTTTTTTTCTTCTGAGCTCCTGTTTATTTTTGTTCCCTTCTCCCATAGTTAGACTTCCTAGCTGCCGAGACAGTCTCCCGAGCTCCTCCTCCTCATTGTCCTCCTCTTCTGACCCACTTTTGCATGGGAGTGTGCGCAGTGTACTGAGATCTGGATACAAGCGTTTCCTCCCCCGTTTCTCGCTCTGCACATTCCCTTCCTCCTGAAATATTTTACTCCGTGCCAGAGACAATCGCCTCCTCCCCTGTTTCTCGCTCCGCACACTGCCATCCTCCTGAAATACGTCACTGCCTGCCGGAGATAATTGTTTCCTCCCCTGTTTCTCGCTCCGCACACTCCCACCCTCCTGAAATACCTCACTGCCTGCCATTTCTGATCTTTCTTCATGCAATTGCTCTAAAACTTCTTGTCCTTTAGTAAGTGCTTCCTGATATCTGCCATCTGCGAGGCAACTACGGATCATCTTCCAAAGGGGTATCACCCCACCATCTAATATACCCTGCTCAGAAGCAAAGTCAAGATCTGTGCCTAACTTATCCCAGCTAGGTAGAGTGAGGCTACCCGAGAACGCGAACCACGGTGCAACCGTCTTCTGTAAAAATCTCTGTAAAGTACTACGTTTCACTTCTAGGCCCTTGGAACGTAACAGGTTATCTAGGGCCAGGAGAAGCAGACTTGAAGATACTGCACCCATGACACAACAAAAGACATACAAAAAACAAAAGTGAAAGTAAGAGCGAAAGTAAACAGTGCAGCTGCAATAAGATGTAATGCTCTCTCTGGCTTTACAGAGGAGCTGCCGCTTTGATAGCGGGTCCCAATTACCTAGGACTAATCTCCGCTTTGATAGCGGGTCCCAATTACCTAGGACTAATCTCCGCTTTGATAGCGGGTCCCAATTATCTGGGACTGATCTCCGCTTTGATAGCGGGTCCCCCTTATCTAGGACTGATCTCCGCTTTGACCGCGGGTCCTACTTACCTGGGACTAACTGGTTCACCACCCCTGACTGCTGAAAGTTCTGGTTCCCGGGTTTTCAGCACCACTTGTCGCGACCCCTTGCCCGCAAGGAAGACGCAACTCAGGAATCTTCTTTCAGCAGTTTATTGAGGCCTTGATTAAAGTATCTTTTTGTGACCCCCCTCTCTACTGGCGAGCAACCAAGCACAGCCTAATAAAGTCTCCCACGTACCAATCTTAAGCCGCTGCGTGGATCTTTCTTATAGGGTGGCAAGGGATAGCGTGCCAACTCTCCACAAAAGAATTTGTTTATCACAGGCCACAGTGGAACCCGGCGCCATCTTCTAATGGCGGCCAAAATCTACAACAATCCCTTACCACAATAGGACATATATTTCATCAACAATTTCGCAATTTTATAGGCATTTGTTTCACTTTCAATCGCTTCCTGCTTCAGAACACATGTATTCCTCCAGGTTTCTTGACTGGTCTTTTTATGAGACTTCTTTCCAAACAAATTATTTTCGATTTCCATAATCAATTTGAAGCAAAACTCACACTCTTTTCATGATAAACCAAAATCCTCATATTTCCATTAAATGTATAATAGGTTGGAATGAATGATTGTATATTAATATAAGATTTCTTATATATTTTCACATTTATTTCAAACTATTATTTCAAGTTGAAACCAGTTTTATTATTTATTCACAGTATGGTCTATTCATCCATTTCCTCTGTATTCATAGACACAGGGTGCACCTTTTTGTAGCCCCAATACAAATTTATACGTCTTCAAAATATTGCTTCCAGAAATAGTGGAAGAAATACTCATGTCACCTGATCTACATATACATTTCATCACAGTAATATTCTGGACACAAAATTCAAAGGTCACACTTATGATTCTACCAAATCCTAAATAGAAAGTGAACATGGATTACTAAAATCATCCATGTCCAGGGTGCCTTATGCTCTCAAATGTCAATCCTATTGGTGACTGCATATTTGTTTCTTTCTAAGATTATATGCTCAACCTCAACCCTGTTGAAAATATCTAATCCTATCACTCACTTTATACTTTGCCTGATTTCCTAATGTCTCTATTGATATCTGCATTCCTACATATTTTCCCCACTTCATCATTGTTGGAGACCCTCCACATGTGCTGTTATTGAAATTCACTCTCTAACCGAAACCCTATTGCTAAATAACTTTTGGTCCAAATCCTATACTCATTGTTCTTCTGATACTTACCGACTATCTTCCTGATCCTACTGACTATCTATGTTTGAGGGGATGTTCTCTTCTACAATCAATCATCCAAGGTACAAGTTCCTATGCCATTGTATATCAATTTATCTGACATATCTGTGCAGAACGTAATTCAAGCTAAGTAATCCAATCAAGGACCCAATGACTTTCTGGACTTCAAATCTTACCTGGATTTCTGTTTTCATACTTATATTTCACCTATATATTCTTGTAAGTATCGCAGTTACCCAATACCATTATACATCCCGTAGAATGATTCCTAACCCAAATCGAACTGGTTATTAAGCCTAACCATACACTGTTCCCTCAATCTAACATTACAGAAGAGCTGGAACAGAGTTGGTCTTACAATGCAGGGATGGAGGGGATCTTCCACCTACTTAGAACCTCAATGGTCCATGCAGAAATTATCCCTGGAAAACATGTAGGCAGGTATGAAGAACCTGAGAGAGCAAAGGTCATCTTTCATGGCAAACAGCCTGGTCAGGATGAAGGGTTGTGTCTGAATCAGCCTCTCTCTTCTTAATGTAGAGAAGATGGACCAAACCAAGCCTGTGTGGAGAGCTGTTCCTGGGTGGCTATGTTTGATATACCATTCTAACTTGTGAAAATGTCACAGTAATTGGGGCAGCATCCATCTCATGGGACCCTTGCAAGCAACTGTTAGAGCAAAGTGGTTGCCAAGGCAGTGACCTCATTCAGTTCCTGAAAAAAGTGACCTCCCCTCACTTCCTTTGTAATGGAACTCTCTGAACTTTGGAACCAGGAAGCTAGGCCCCCAGAGCCAGTCCCAGTCACAGTTGGCACACTTGATTGTATTTACCAAGGACAGAGTCAGTCTTTATTGGTATCAACTGATGTGAGGATGGCCAAATGCCAGGAAAGCTATGAAGATGGCTGTTTCCTGAGAAAGCAGGTAGTTGTTCTGGCAAAGACACCAGATCTGAGAAAGTACAGGCCATTTCGGGGGAACATAGTGTGGCCCACCAGTCAGAGGAAACTCCGGATAATCAAAGACCTACTTCTGGGAAGGAGGTGCTTTGTGGGTGTGGGTGTGAGTTTGTGGTTTTGTCACATGTTCTGAGAATAGGTAGGAATAGTGGATTGTTTGTTTTTGAGTGGATTGTTTCTAGAAGGTCGTTTGACACGGCGAGGGTTTCTAAAAGTGTATCCCACAGTGTCCGTGGTTGTTGACATTTGAAAAGAGAATGCATCAATGGAAGTGTCCTGTCTAGTAGAAAGCTTCCCAGCATTCTTCCTGTGCAATTGATGAATGGACTGCAGCTTGCCTTATGAATGGACAACACCTACTATCTTCCTAAGCTCCAGTTTTCTTCCTGAATTCTGGCCACTCTCCAGAATAGTCTCATGATTTGGTGTCCAAGATATGTACCGCCTCCAAGATTTGTTACATGGCCATGTACTGGATAGCTGAAGGCAATGGGAGCATCTCAGAAAACTCAGATATCAGTGTGACCAGTAAAGTCTCAGTGGAGAAACCCTGCTTTGGGCCTTTTGCTAACCTATTGTTCTGTTGCCCTGAATGTCAGGAATTTCTTTGCCTCAGGCAACCTCTTTGTAAATCCTGAAGAAAACAGTTTTCAAGTGAAAATGAATGCGCATCACCTGTGGCTGTTTGCTTAATTGCTTAAAAAGGGATGTGTCTGAATCAGCCCCTTGGCCCTATGTGAGGCTGGGGCTTAGATTCTCGGCACCTGATGGATCTACAGAAAGATCCCATCTGTGAATCCAAAACCAAAATGGCCAAAAGAGCAGTCAATGTGGATGAAGTCTCTTGCCTTCCTCTGTAAGTCCTGACCTCTATCAAGTGAGAATAGATATCATTTGGGTCAAATGAGTTCTTCAAAGCCCTGCAGAGGCTAATGCATAGGTGCTTGGATTTTCTCATGACTCCAATTCACACAAAGGAATTTATACTCAACAATCAGTAAGAGTCAAAATGGAGAAGCAGAGCAGTATTAAGGGCAGGCCTATTTGATCACTCCTGGTTCACAGGAAGGGTGTCCAGGCCAACCTGACTTTAGGCAATTGAGGGGTAAGTGAGCTTATTTTGGACACTGTCTTGGGCTGCACCCCTCATGGAAACCTGCAGCAAGAGGTTATGATGAGTTTCTCTATGGCAGAAGATGAGGATCATGTGGGAGTGTTTTGGTTTCAATTGTGGTCATTTGTGTGGCAGTGGAATAGGCCACTAATGAGATTCGCCCTTGTAAACTGAGATCTAGCCAACTCCTTGGGAAAAATTGCCTGTGAGAGTTCTCCAGAGCTTTTATTGAAATGAGCTTCCTCACCATTTAATGGTTCCTGAATGAATTGAAACCCACAGTGCTTCCAACTTCATCATTGAAAAGTGGCTACATAAATACCATGAAATTTTTGCCATTCCAATGACCAGGTGGCACTGGAGAACCTTTCATGTCCTTTTGCTCATCATGAGTGTACCAGACAGTGCCTTGATTGTCTGGGTTTCATGAAAATGATGTAGAATAGAAATGCCAGTAACTTGTAGCCTACTGAATAGTGGGCCTAGAACGGTGGTGTGCAGGTGTGTGATAAAACATCTCTTGTGGGGCCATGTGGATCTGCCATTGCTTCGAAAGGGCTTGAGACTGACATGGTGCATCCAGCAGAAACTTATATGTCTGAAACCTCTCCATGTAAAGGCATCTTTTTATATGCAGATTTTCAGGGCAATGTTCAGAATCAGGTTGCTATGGTCAAGGGGGCAATCTATGTGGGATAGAATCCTGGTTGGTGAATTGTCCTGCAGACTCTGACCCACCACACATGACAGAACTCCCTTCAGCACTGGGTCTCAGTTGAACTCGTTTTATTTAGTGAAACAAATACCAAACTCCCAGTGCAGCGGCAAGAAACACCATGAAAAGTGGAGGATGATCAAATGGCTTCACAGTCCACACAGGAGACACTTAGCCTTAAGTGGCCACAGTTTACCTACAAAGAGTGAATTCAGCACTGCTGCCTTATGTCTTTTGGAAAATAAGAAACCATGTCCTCCAGGTTACATAGATGCAGACGCAGCTTTGATGCTTTCACTAGAAATGAAGCTAAAGCTCCTGACAAAAACATATATTTCAAGGATCTTCTAGCTTTCAGAGTCTGTGTTGAAATATCAGCTGTTATCCTGATTGGTTTACCCCTAAATGTAATCTGCTTCCTTTCTCTTGTAGCTTTTAAAATTCTCTCTTTATTCTGTATGTTGGGTATCTTCATTATAATGTGTCTAGGTGTGGATCTCTTATGATTTTGCACATTCGGCGTCCTGTTGGCTTCTAGGACTTGGGAGTCTGTCTCATTCTTCAAGTCTGGGAAGTTTTCTCATATTATTTCATTGATTACATTGCTCATTCTTTTGGTTTGGACCTCTATACCTTCCTGTATCCCAATGACTCAAAAGTTTGGTCTCTTTATGTTATCCCATATTTCTCGGATGTTCTATTCATGGTTTCTTAACAGTCTTGCTGAGCTGTCTATGTTCTTTTCAAGTTGAAATACTTTGTCTTCATTGTCTGATGTTCTATCTTCTAAGTGTTCTACTCTGATGGTAGTATTCTCAATTGAGTTTTTCAGTTGGTTTATTGCTTCCTGCATTTCTAGGATTTCTGTTTGTTATTTTTTACAACTTCTATCTCCCTGTATAATTGATCTTTTGCTTCTTGGATTTGTTTGTGTAATTCATTGTCGAAGTGATCTTTCATTGTCTGATTTTGCTGTCTAATGTCTTCCTGGAGACTCCAGATCATCTGAAGCATGTATATCCTGAGTTCTTTATCTGACATTCCATCTGCTGCAGCTATTAACTCTTCTAAATTTGTGTTGACCTGGATTGCTTGTGGTCCTTTTTTCTTTGTCTTTTCATACGGCTCGCGTTTCTTTCTGCTTGGTGAAACTGTTGTGATTTTGAAATTTTCCCCCTATATATTTATATTGCTCTTGTATATTTGAAAAATCTTCCTTGCAGGGGCGGGGGGTGGCTGTGCTGCTCCTCCAATTGGGGTGATCTATCTACCACGCTGATGGGCCGCTGGGCCTGTTCTCCTAATCGGTCGCAGGTCTGCCTACCATGCAGGCGTGGGAGGCGGCTCTGCTCTGCCCCTCCTCCAATTGGTGTTACGTGTCTACCACACCCGTGGACCCCTGGGGTGTTCTGCCGATCGGTCGCAGGTCTGCCTACCTTGGAGGCGCGGGCAGCGGCTCTGCTCTGCCCCTACTCCAATTGGGGTGACGTGAGTACCACGCCGGCGGGTGGGTGGGCCTGTTCTGTGGTCGGTCACAGGTCTGCCTACCTTGAGGGCATGGGCGATGGATCTGCTCTGCCCCTACTCCAAATGGGTGAAGTGTCTGCCATGCTGGCAGGCCACTGGGCCTCTTCTGCTGGTCAGGTGCAAATTTGTCTACCTTGAGGGCGCGGGTGGTGGCTCTGCTCTGCCGCTACTCCAATTGGGGTGTCGTGACTACCAATCCGGTAGGTTGCTGGGCCTGTTCCGGGCACGTGCAAAGATTCTGCTCTGCCCCTACTCCTATTGGGATGACGTGACTACCATGCCGGTGGGCCACTTGGATTGTACTAGGCGCGGGAGAAGGCTCTGCTCTGCAACTACTCCAATTGAGGTGACGTTACTACCACGCCTGCTGGTCACGGGGCCTGTTCTGGGCACCTGCGGCGGCTCTGCTCTTCCTCTATTCCAACTGGGGTGAAGTGATTATCATGCAGGTGTGTCGCTGGGCCTGTTCCGAGCATGGGGAGCGGCTCTGCTCTGCCCCTATGGCTTGATGAAAAAGTGAGAGAGACTCGGGTGTTTGTGACTCACTTTCTTTACCAGGAGACTGTTTCTGTCACCGCTGGTATCAATGAAGTTATCTCCTCCGCTGCTTTCTGATGACATCAGATCTCTGCCATGTTGGTATCCCATGCAAAACGCAGCATTTCGTTCCCTTTGCTGGGTGACCAATGCAATGGGTGAGTCCTGACTTGCCCTCACAAGCCCCTTCTCAATCCTGTTGCCACTGCCTATGAAGGCTCGGTTGATATTTACCTCCACATTATTCAGCAAGACCCGGACCGGGAAGCAGTTTCCACGGGTTCTTTAGCCCTGAGCAAGATCAGTTCGGGGAGGCCAAATTTGGCCGCTCTGGGCTCAGTGTATGTTCTAATAGGAGCAGGCTCCAAGACGCAGTTTCTGTGGGTTCTTTAGCACTGAGCCTGAGTAATTTGTCTGCGAGACAAAGGTGAATGGCATCCTGAAATTACCTGTTCTATAGCTGAATGAGCTGCGATCAGTCGAAAACAGGGATGGTGACGTCAGCTCTTCAAGATGGTGGACGCTGGCTTCCTCTGTGGTCTGACCGGTATGGAGAACGGAATTGGACCGCATCCATCCCCATCTCAATCCCAGAATTCAGCACTGAGCACAGTAATTGCATAGCTGGCAGGAGCCCATAGAATCCGCACCACTGTATATTTGCGATGCTATCTCGTCGTTTCCCAGTGCGCGCCACAGACTCTAGCTACAGGGCAATTTGCTGAATAAGCAGCATGACCCTCCGTGCGGACAAATCACTCGCGTTTGAGCCCCCGTAGCTGATCCTCGTGAGATGGATATATGTCCACTAGGTTGTGGAGCACCCCAAATTTGCTGGAAATTCCTAACAAGATAGGTTTTAGCCGTTCTAACTCGTCATTCTCCCGCACAGTGACGCGGTACATGGGGGTAATGCACTCCATTCGCCGCCATCATGTGATCCCCCAAAGTTAGTTTTCAGTACTAGGAAAAAAATATGTATTTCAGATGGAGGAACATTTCTGAGAATAATCTTGTGAAAAGTTGATTATAAATCCACATACATGAATATGAATGAATTTAGGGAGGGTATAAAAAAATATACTAAATATTTTTAAAAATCTGGAGAGTGAATATATATATATATATATATATATATATATATATATATATATACACACAGACACACACACACACACAGACATTAAAAAGTAGCATTATGTATGTGAATTGAAATTCACCATGAAATATATATCATCCACAGATCCAAAAATATTAATTTTAATGTACATGGATTTATGTTGTTCAACTAAGAAGCTCACCCATATGTTGAATTTTCAGTTCCAACAGCATTAAGTAGGAGTGATCTCTTCTCACAATTTGTATCTGCCAAGCCAGCCACCTCACCAAATGTACGACTGATACCAGGTAGAATTCTATATGTGCTTATAAAAATACATGTGATGAATAGGCTACAGAGAAAGGGAGACAGTTATTCACATATTTGTTAACTTTTAAAACACATGGAGAACTATTTCAATTAAAATTCGCTAGATTTATAACACCTACCATTTATCATATGAAAGGCAAGTCCAATTATACACCATGCCTCCTGTGAAACTCTTGTATTTGTATTCTGTTTGGGTTATTATTCTCCATCAAATTAGGATAAGAAGTCAAAGTCTAGTAGGGTATGTGTTAGTGTCAGGGATTCAGTATTTCGAATGGAAAATTGGAAAATGTATCCAATGTGTATGCAAATATGTGCTACACAAATATCTTCCCACTCTCATTCAGAACAATGCCTTGATATTACCTTCGCCCTACATAAGACACAATTAGAGGAGAAGATTTAGAAAATCTGTGAATACATATGTGGAATGGAAAATGCTCAGAAGTTCACAAATTTGGAAGTGGTAGAGGAGTTTCCAAAAGGGACAGGGTAATCACTCCAAAAACATGAAGTTCTGCCAGCTTAACATCTGAAGAAACTGCCTCTGAGGTTGGGCAATGAAATATATGCTGTTGTCAGAAGCATTAGCTTCATATGTAGTGAGACCATCAAATCTGGTTCTGCATCTATGTGACCTGGAGGACATGGTTTCTTATTTTCCAATGAACATGAGGCAGCAGTGCTGAATTTTCTATTTGTAGGTACACTGTGGCCACTGGTGTCTCCCCGTGTGGACTGTAAATTCATTTGGTCATCCTCCACTTTCGTGGTGTTTCTTGCTGCTGCACTGGGAGTTTGGTATTGCTTCATTAAATACAAGGGTTCAACTGGGACACAGTGCTGAAATGACTTCTGTCAAGTGTGGTGGGTCGGGTTCTGCAGGAGAATACACCAACCAGACTTCAATCCCACATAGCTTGCCCCATTGACCATAGCAACCTGATTCTGAACATTGCCCTGAAACCTCTCCATATAACAATATGCTTTTACATATAAGGTTCTACTGACTGCAAAATGTCAGTCACAATCCATTTGGAAGCCAATGGCAGATCCACATGCCCCCACCACAGATGTTTTATCACACACCTGCCAACCACTGCTCTAGTACAACTACTCAGCATGATCCAACTTACTGGAATCTCTGTTCTACACCATTTTCATAAAACCCAGTCAATCAGGGCACTGTCCTGTATACTCATGATCAGCAACAGGACATCCAAATGTTCTCCAGTGCTACCCGGTCATGGGAATTTCAAAAATTTCATGTTATTGATCTAGCCAATTTTCAAGGATGAAGTTGGAGGCACTGTGGATTTCAATTCACTCAGAAACCATTAAATGGTGAGGAAGCTCATTTCAATGAAAACTCTGGAGAATTCTTACAGGCAAGGCTTCCAAAAGTGCCCAAAAGTCAGATTAAGCCAGGCCCATTGAGGTCTACAATGTATGGTCCATGTGTGTTTTGACTCTCAAATATGGCTGCCAAGTCTTTAAGAATAATATCATGTGATATCCTGGCTGAGATTCCCTGTCCTCTGTGGAAAGTCAACTTGGGCTTAGATGTCACTTTCCAAAGGCAACTCTCATGCATGGCCATTTAAAATTCCAACACAATTCCTGGCAATAATTCTCTGAGATCAGTAAAGAACTCAGTCTCTAAGGGGCATCACACCAGAGTGCAAGCCTAGTTTGACCCAGTGATCTCTTCCAACCGCCAGACACATGTCCACAATTAAAACCAAAACACTCTCACATGGCCCTCATCTTCTTCCATATAGACACTCATCATATCCTCTGGCTGGAGGTTTCCATTAGTGACGCAGCCCACGACAGTGTCCAAAATAAGCTCCCTGCCCCCCATTTGCCTAAAGTCAGGGTAGCCTGGACTCTCTTCCTGTGAACCAGGAGTGATCAAATAGGCCTGCCTTTAATATTGCTTGGCTTCTCCAACTTGAGGCCTTCTAGTTTGGGGTTTAGATTCTTTAAGTGAATTGGAGTCATGAAAATCAAGCCCCTATGGCCTAGCCTCTGCAGGGCTTTGAAGAACACATTTGACCCAAAGGATCCCTATTCTCACTTGATGGATATCAGGAACCTACCAGAGGAAGGCAAGAGAGTTCATCAAAAATATATGATCTTTTTGCCATTTTGGTTTTGGATGCACACATGGGATCTATCTTTAGATCCATCAGGTGCTGAGAATCTAAGCCACAGCCTCACACAGGGCCAACAGGCTGATTCAGACATATCCCAATCCTAAGCAATTAAGCAAAGAGCCACAGGTGATGCCCATTCATTTCCATTTGAAAACTCTTTTTTTCAGGCTTCACAAAGTGGTGGCTTGAGGCAAAAAACTTTCTGACATTCAACAAAACAATAGGTAAGCAAAAGGACCAAAGCAGGGTTTCTCCACTGAGACTTTCCTGGTCAACAGATATTTGAGATTTCTGAGATGCTAGCCATTTCCTTCAGCTATCCATTACATAGCCATGTCACAGATCTTGGAGGTGGTACAAATCTTGGACACAAAACCATGATACTATTCTGGAGAGTGGCCAGAATTGAGAGAGAAAACAGGAAATTAGGAAGCTTGTAGGTGTTGCCCATCCATAAGGCAAGCCAGAGTCCACTCATGAATTGGGCAGGATTAATTCTGGGAAGCTTTCTACTAGACAGGACACATCGATTGATGCATTGTCTTTTCTAATGTCTACAACAATGGACTCAGTGGGATACACACACATAGAAACACTCGCCTTGTCAAAGGACTTAATAGAAATATTCCACTCCATACCAAATAAACCGCCTTTCCTACCTATTCTCAGAACATGAGACAAAACCACAAACTCACACCCACACCCACAAAGGCACCTCCTTCCCCCTAGTAGGTCTGTGACTCCCCGGAGTGTCCTCTGACTTGTGGGCCATACTATGTTCCCCGGAAATGACCTCTTCTGTCTCAGATCATGTCTGCTTGGCCAACTCTGTGAAGTTCTCAAGAGTCAGCGGTGAGACACTACCTGCTTTCTCAGGAAAAGCCCCTCTTCACAGGTTTCCTGGCATTTGGCCATCCTCACATCTGTAGGTACCAAGAAAGACTGACTCTGTCCTTGGTAATTCCAAACATGTGAGACCACTGGGACTAGAACAGGGACTGTCTCTGGGTGCCTGGCTTCCTGCATCCCAAGTTCAGAGAGTTCCCTCACCAAGGAAGTGAGTTGAGATCACTTCCTTCAGGATCTGAATGATGTCACTGCCTTGGCAACCACTTTGTCCTAACAGTTGCTTCCAAAAGTACCATGAGGTGGAGGCTGCACCGATTTTCATGGGACACTTTCTCTAGTTAGAATGCTGTATCAACCATAAGCACCCGGGAACAGCTTCCACACAGGACTGGTTTGGTCCATGTTCTATACATTAAGAAGAGAGAGACTGATTCAGACACAACCCTTCATCCTTACCAGAATGATTGGCATGGAAGATGACTTTAGCTTTCTGAGGTACTTCATAGCTGCCTTCATCTTCACCAGGGATCATTTCTGCATGAACATTTGAGTTTCTCAGCAGGTGAAGATCCCCTGGATTCCTGTAGTTTAATACCCACACAGTTCCTGCTCTCCTGCAAAGTTAGTGTATGGTTAGGGTTAATAATATTTTTGATTTGGGTTAGGAATCATTCTGCAGGATGAATAATGGGATTGGGAACCTGCGATATTTATAAGAATATATAGGTGAAATATATGTATGAAAACGGGAATCTAAGAAAGATTTGAAGCCCAGAAGGGCATTGGGCCCTTGGTTTGGATACTTAGTGTTGAATTATGTTCTGTACAATTGTCTCACTTAAATCGAAATACAATGGCATAGGACATAGTACCTTGGATGATTGAATGTAGAAGAGAACATCCAGTCAAAAAGGGATAGTCGGTAGGATTAGGAAGATAGTCAGTAGGTTTAGGAAGAAGAGTGAGTATATGATTTGGAATAAAAAGCTTCTTTAGCAATAGGGTTTCGTTTAGAGAGTGAATGAAAATGTAAGCACATGTGAAGAGTCAGCCAAAATGATGAACTGGTGAAAATATGTAGGAAAGCAGGTGTCAATAGAGACATTACGAAATCAGGCAATGTATAAAGTGAGTGATAGGATTAGACATTTTCAACAGGCTTGAGTTTGAATATATAATCATAGGAAAAAACAAATATGTCGTCACAAATGGGAATGACATTTGAGAGCATTAGGCAACCTGGACATGGATGCTATTAGTTATCAACATTCACTTTCCTTTTAGGCTTTGGTACAATCATAAGTGTGACATTTTATTTTATTTTTGTTCAGAATATTACTGTGATAAAATGTATATGTAGATTAGGTGACATGAGTATTTCTTTCACCATTTCTGGGAGCAATAATTTGAAGATGTATACATTAGTATTAGGGGCACAAAGAGGTGTAACCTGTTTCTATGAATATAGAGATAATGCATGAATAGACCATACTATGAATAAATAACATAACTGATTCCACTTTAAATAATGGATTGAATTGATATGTGAAAATATATAAGAAATCTTATATTGATATACAATCATTCATTCCAACCAGTTATATATCTAATGGTAATATTAGGATTATGGTTTATGATGAATGGTGTTTGAGTTTTGCTTTATAAGTGATGATGTTAAACAAAAATAATGTGTTTGGAAAGAAGTCTCATGAAAAGACTAGTCAAGAAACATGGAGGAATGCATGTGTTCTGAATCAGGAAGTGATTGATCGTGAAACAAATTCCTATTAATTTTCTAATTTGTGACTGAAATATATATCCTATGATGTGCATAAACTGAAGACATAGTAACGTACAAGTGTTGAATAAAAATGAAAGTCAAAATACACATCATGTCCCCTAGGAATCTACTTACATTCATTTTAAACTGGCTAAGTAACTGTAGAAATATTAGGGTTTGTATGCACCATTCACTGAATTTAGTTTTCAGTACAAGGAAACAATATGTATTGCAGGTGGATGATTATTTCTGAGAATAATCTTGTGGAAAGTTGATTATAAATCCACAGATATGAATATGAATGAATTTAGGGAGTGTATAATAAGACACATATATTTCATATTTTATATTTTGAAAAATCTGGAGAGTGTATATATATATATATATATATATATATATATATATATATATATATATACACACACACACACACACACACACGCACATGCACAGATATTAAAAAGTAGCAATACAGGAGATCCATTATGAAGACAGGCATGGAGAAATCAAGTCTATGATCTCTTCAGCTGCATGGGCATAGGGAGTCGTAAACTGTCTAAATGCTGTTTGCTCAGAATCACTAGGCAATGTTGACCTGTTGTGAATCTGGGGCGAACAGTCTGGGCCCCTCAGAACACACACAGAGCCCGGATTGGCTGCATTCAAGCTTAGATTCGTCTGGTTTTTGTGACTCAGCACTAACATTCCCGCTGAAATAACTGGTCGGTCTTTCTGAATTGACAGAGTTAAAAGACAACTGAGCCTTCATAGGCAGTGGCCACAGGATTGAAATGGGGCTTGGGAGATATAGTCAGGACCCACCTGTTGCATTGGTCACCCAGCAAAGGGAACGAATGGTCACCATTTTAATGGGATACGACCATGGCAGAGAACTGACATTACAGGCGGAGGAGATAACTTCATTGAAACCAACGCGACAAGTGTGTAATCCCATTGCCATCTCTCTTAAAACCATGGGGAAACCTCAAGGGCCCTTCCCAGCTCTGCCGTAATGGCCCCTCCCAGGTCTCCCAGGAGCGCGATAGCCAGACCTAGGGAATCAGGATTGGCTCGGGACTCGCGGCGTGGAATTCCCGGCTACCACTCCCACCAGTGCTGACAATTGAGGTCTCTTACACCACCTACCGGGGGCATGGCTCCCGGAGGACAAGAAAATTCGCTGGGGGTTCTCAGGCCAAAGCTCTACAAACTTAGGGTCTGAGGGAGGCAAACAGGGAGAGTGTGCCCAGGCGTTCATTAAAACAGGGCTACCAGGAGCAGAGGATGGCGTGTAACCAGTATTGTGGTGAGCGTCAAAGGTGAGCGGGGCCTGGCTTGAGGAAGCACAAGAGAAGGCCCTAGGCACTCAGGATTGGAGACCCGCCCAGACTGGGAGGAAGAGCTGCTGCACAGTGATTGGTTCCCGCTAATTGAGAGGAGAATCTTGGCCCAGTGCACACAGTTCCACCTACTGGAAGAGAAGTAAATTGAACTCTAGGACTGCATGTATTAATATTATTATTTTATTTGTATGCTTTTCTTTTTCTTTGATTTTCATTTTTGTTGTTGTTCTTTAACTTTTTTAATGTTTTTATTTTTTTAATTTTTTATTTTATTATTATTATTATTATTTTAAATTTTAATTTTCATTTTTAAATTATCATTATTACTTAAAATTTTCTTTATTTTCTATTTTTTTCTTTTGTCTTTTCATTTCTTTTCAATTTTGTTATACCCCCTTCCTTGAATTCTACCTGCCTACTCTCATTCTCCTTAGTGACTTCTTCCCTTCCCTTCTAATATCTTTCCTTCCAAGCATCAAATAAATTTATAATAGTAAGCAGTAACTCAGTAGTCAAACAGAACAAGAAGTAACATGAGAAGCATAAAAAAGCAAGGAAGAAAAAAAGTGCAAACAATGAAGGACAGCCTAAATATTCAAGAGCATCTAGAGTCATCAGAAAAATGGTCATATAAAGAACTCAAGGAATACCTTAGACAGATGGAATGGAACCTTAAAGAGGATACGAGACAACAAAAACAGTGAAAGAACGCATTGAAAATGAATTACATAAACAGATAAAATAAGAAATTAAGCATCTTTATCAGGAGATAGAGATTATTAGAAAAATCAAACAATAATTCTAGAAATGAAGGAAATGATAAACCAAATTAAAAACTCAATTGAGAGTATCACTAACAGAGTGGAGCAAGTAGAAGACAGAATGTCAGATAATGAAGACAAAATATATCATCTTGAAAAAAACTCTAGCCAAGAAAGAAATGCTGTAAAAAATTATGAGAAAACATCCAAGAGATATGGGATAACATAAAAAAACAAACTTATGAGCCATCCGGAAAGAGGAAGGTACAGAGATTCAAACCAAGGGAATGAGTAACCTGCTGAATGAAATAATTAGAGAAAACTTTCCAGAAATAAAAATGGAAACAGATAAACAAATTGTAGATGCTTACAGGACACTGAGCACACAAAATCACAGTAGACCCATGCCAAGACACATTGTTATGAAGATATCCAATATACAAAACAAAGAGAAAATATTAAAAGCTACCAGAGAAAGGAGGCAGATTACAATCAGGGGTAAACCAAAAAGGTTAACAATGGATTTTTTTATCACAGATTCTGGAAGTGAGAAGATCCTGGAACAACGTACTTCAAACACTGAAAGACAATGGATGCCAACCAAGAATTATGTATCCAGCAAAATTAAGCTTAATGTAAGACAACGAAATAAAAATATTTCATGATAAACAAAAGCTAAAAGAATTTGCAGCCAGAAAACCAGCATTGGAAAGCATCTTGAGCAAAACACTACACAAGGAAGAAATGAAAATCAACAACGAAAACCATCAGTGGGAAGTGCCTCAGTAATGACAGAGGGCGGGGAAAATCTAATCATGGAGAAACAATCTAATTTTTAAAAAAAAGATATAGGCAAACATGGGTGGCAGTACAAACCATATATCAATAGTAACTCTAAATGTTAATGGCTTAAACTCTCCAATAAAGTGACATAGGCTTGTAACTTGAATTAAAAAAAAAACAAATCCAACAATATGTTGCCTCCAGGGGACACATCTGAATGGAAAAGACATACACAAGCTGATGGTGAAAGATTGGGAAAATTTATACCATGCACACAGACCTCGTAAGCAAGCAGGGGTGGCCATCCTCCTATCGAATAAAATCGACCTCAAGACTAATTTAATCAAAAGGGATAAGGAAGGACATTATATACTGTTAACAGAAACCATTCACCGACAAGACATAACAATTATCAATATTCACGCAGCAAATAATGGTGCTGCGACGTTCATAAAACAAATTCTCCTCAAGTTCAAGAATCAAATAGACCACAATACAATAATTATGGGTGACTTCAACTCACCTCTCTCACCATTGGACAGATCCTCCAAACAAAAGTTGAATAAAGGAACTATAGAACTCAATATCACAATCAATACCCTAGACTTAACTGACATATATACAATATATCAACCATCATCAAGTGGATATACTTTTTTCTCAGCAGCACATGGATCCTTCTCAAAAATAGACCATATGTTATGCCATAGGGCAACCCTCAGTAAATATAAAGGGGAGGAGATAATACCATGAATTTTTTGTGATCATAATGGAATGAAACTGGAAACCAATGATAAAAGAAAAAAGAAAAAATCATACATCACCTGCAAAATGAACAATATGTTACTGAATGATCAATGGGCAACCCTCAGTAAATATAAAGGGGAGGAGATAATACCATGAATTTTTTGTGATCATAATGGAATGAAACTGGAAACCAATGATAAAAGAAAAAAGAAAAAATCATACATCACCTGCAAAATGAACAATATGTTACTGAATGATCAATGGGCAACCCTCAGTAAATATAAAGGGGAGGAGATAATACCATGAATTTTTTGTGATCATAATGGAATGAAACTGGAAACCAATGATAAAAGAAAAAAGAAAAAATCATACATCACCTGCAAAATGAACAATATGTTACTGAATGATCAATGGGTTACAGAAGACATAAAGGAGGAAATAAAAAAATTCTTCGAGATAAATGAAAATACAGACACAACATATCAGATTCTATGGGAAACAATGAAAGAAGTTTTAAGAGGTAAATTCATCGCCTGGAGGTCATTCCTCAAAAAAAGAAAAAAAAAAAACAACAAATAAATGAGCTCACACTTTATCTCAAGCCCTAGAAAAGGAAGAGCAAAACAACAGCAAATGTAGCAGAAGGCAAGAAATAATTAAAATCAGAGCGAAATTGAAACAAAAGAAACTATTGAAAAAATTAACAAAACTAAAAGTTGGTTCTTCGAAAAGATAAATAAGATCGACAGACCCTTAGCAGAGCTAACGAAGAGAAGAAGAGAGAGAACTCAAATTACTAACATACGGGATGAAAAAGGCAATATCACAACAGATGCAACATAAATACAGAAGAAAATTAGAAATTATTTGGAAAACTGTATTCCAATAAAATAGAAAATAGTGAAGACATCGATAAATTTCTTAAGTCATATGATTTGCCCAGACTGAGTCATAAGGGAACACACAATTTAAACAGACCAATATCAATGGATGAAGTAGAAGAAGCAATCAAAAGACTACCAACCAAGAAAAGCCCAGGACTGGATGGGTATACAGCAGAGTTTTACAAAACCTTTAAAGAAGAATTAATACCAATACTTTTCAAGTTATTCAGGAAATAGAAAAACTGGGAGCTCTGCCGAATTCATTCTATGAGGCCAACATCACCCTGATTCTGAAACCAGACAAAGACACCTCAAAGAAAGAAAACTACAGACCAATATCTCTGATGAACCTAGATGCAAGAATCCTCATTAAAATTCTGGTGAATTGGATAGAAAGGCACATCAATAAAATTGTGCACCATGATCAACTAGGATTCATCCCTGGGATGCAAGGCTGGTTCAATATACGGAAATCAATAAATGTTATTCACAACATCATTGGACTTAAAGATAAGAACCATATGATCATCTCGATAGACGCAGAAAAACCATTCAACAAAGTAGAGCATTCCTTTATGTTCAAAACATTTTAAAAACTAGGGATAACAGGAACTTACCTCGACATTGTAAAAGCTATCTATGTTGAGCCTCAGGCTAGCATCATTCTGAATGGAGAAAAGTTGAAGGCATTCCCTTTAAAATCTGGAACAAGACAGGGATGTCCTCTATCACCACTTCTATTCAATATATTTCTCGAAAAAACTGGTCAGAGCAATTAGAGAGATGAAAGACATTAACGGCATAAAAATAGGAAAAGAAGAACTTAAATTATCACTATTTGCAGATGACATGATTCTATACATAGAAGACCCAAAAGGGTCTAAGAAAAAACTACTAGAACTAATAAATGAATGCAGCAATGTGGCAGGATACAAAATCAACATGCATAAATCAAAGGTATTTCTGTATATTAGCGACAAAACTTCTGAAACAAAAATGAGTCCAAACACTGCATTCCCAATTTCCTCAAAATAATTAAATACTTGGGAATCAACCTAACAAAAGAGGTGAAAGATTTATATAATGCAAACTACAGAACCCTAAAAAGAGAAATAGAATAAGATCTTAGAAGATGGAAAAATATACCCCGTTCATGGATAGCCAGAACTAACATCATCAATATGGCGATATTACCAAAAGTTCTCTATAGGTTTAATGCAATGCCAATCAAAATCCCAAAGGAATTTTTTGTAGAAATAGATAAAGCAATCATAAAATTCAAATGGAAAAATAAAAGACCCAGAATAGCAAAAGCAATTCTAAGCAGGAAGTGTGAATCAGGCAGTATAGCGATACCAGATTTCAAACTATATTACAGAGCAATCATAATAAAAACAGCATGGTACTTGTACGAAAACAGGTGGGTGGACCAATGGTACAGAATGGAGGACACAGAGACTAATCCAAAAAGCTACAACTATCTTATATTTGATAAAGGAGCTAATGGCCTGCAACGGAGGAAGGATAGCATCTTCATCAAATGGTGTTTGGTAAACTGAAAATCCATATGCAACAAAATGAAACTGAATCCCCTCCTCTCGCCATGCACAAAACTTAACTCAAAGTGGATCAAGGAGCTAGATTCAAATCAGAGTCTCTGCGTCTGATAGAAGAAAAAGTTGGCTCCGATCTACATATTGTGTGGTCAGGCTCCGAATTCCTTAATAGGACACCCATAAAACAAGAGTTAATAACAAGAATCAAGAAATGGGACTTACTTAAACTGAATTTTTTTTTTCTCAGAAAGAGAAACAATAAGAGAGGTAAATATGGAGCCTACATCATGGGAACAAATTTTTAGTCCTCACCCTTCACATGGAGCCCTAATATCTAGAGTATACAAAGTATACAAATAACTCAGAAAATTATACAATAAGATAACCAATAACCCAATGGGCCAAGGACCTGAACAGAAACTTCTCGGAGGAGGACATAGAATCAATTAACAAGTACATGAAAAAATGCTCTCCATTTCTAGCAGTAAGAGAAATGCAAATAAAAACCACCCTAAAATACCATCTCAATCCAGTGAGATTGGCATCCATAATGAAGTCAATCAACAACAAGTGCTGGCGAGGATGTGGGGAAAAGGGTACTCTTGTACATTGCTGGTGGGACTGAAACAGGTGCAGCCAATTTGGAAAGCAGTATGGAGACTCCTGTGAAAGCTTGGAATGGAAGCACCATTTGACCCAGCTATTGCCCTTCTTGGACTATTAACTGAAGACCTTAAAAGAGCGTACTACAGGGATACTGCCACATCAATTTTCATAGCAGCACAATTCACAATTGCTACACTGTGGAACCAACCCAGATGCCCTTCAATAGATGAATGAATAAAAAAATGTGACTTTTATATACTATGGAGGATTACACAGCACTAAAATATGCCAAAATAATGGAATTTGCAGGAAAATACATGGCACTAGAGCAGATTATGCTTAGTGAATCTAGCCAATCCCTAAAAAACAAATACCAAATGTCTTCTTTGATATAATGAGAGCAACTAAGAACAGAGCAGGGAGGAAGAGCATGAAGAAAAGATTAACATTAAGCAGAAACATGACTTGTGTGAGGGAAAGGGAGAGAAGAGGGAAATTGCATGGTAATGGAGAGAGACACTTATTGTTACACAAAATTACATATAAGAGGTTGTGGGAAAATAAACAAGGAGAGAAATGAATTACAGTAGGTATGGTAGAGAGAAAAGATTGGAAGAGAAGGGAGGGGGTATAGTAGAGTATAGGAAAGGTAGCAGAATACAACAGTAACTAATAGGGCATTATGTAAAAATATGGATGTGTAACTGATGTGATTCTGCAATCTGTATTTGGAGTAAAAATGGGAGTTCATACCCCACTTGAATCTAATGTATGAAATATGATATGTCAAGAGCTTTGTAATGTTTTGAGCAACCAATAAAAAAAAGTAGCGATATATATGCCAATAGAAATTCATCATGAAATATATATAATCCACAGATTGAAAAATATTAATTTTACTGAACATGAAATTATGTATAATGTTATTCAACTAGGATGCTCACCCATAGGTTGAATTTTCAGTTCCAACAGCGTTTAGGAGGAGTGATCTCTTCTCTCAATTTGCATCTGCCAATTCAGCCACCTCACAAGTGTATACGAGTGATATCAGGTAGGATTCTATATGTGCATATAAAAATACATGTGCTGAATAGGCTACAGAGAAAGGGAGACAGGGATTCATATATTTGTTAATTTTAAAAACACATGTAGAACTATTTCAACAAAAAATTGACTAGATTTATAACTCCTACAAAATATAATGCAAAAGGCAATTCCAACTATACAACATGCCTCCTCTGAACTGCTTGTGTTTCTTTTCTTTTTGGGTTATTTTTCACCATCATATTAGGATCATTAGTCAGAGTCTAGTAGGGTATGGGTTAGTGTCAGGGATACAGTATTTCAAATGGAAAATTGAAAAATGAATCCAATGTGTATGTAAATATGTGCTACACAAAAATCTTCTCACTCATATCCAGAACAATGCCTTGACATTACCTTCACCCAAGTAAGACACAATTATAGTAGAAAAGTGTGAAAATCTATGAATACATATATGGAATGGAATATCCTCGGGAGTTCACAACCTTGGAGGTGGTAGAGGCGTTTCCAAAAGTAAGGGACAGGGTAAACACTCCACAAACAAAGAGCTCTGCTGGCCTAAGACTTCTTGGAATACTGCCTCTGAGGTTGGGCACTTGAAATATATGTTGTTGTCATGAGCTTTGGCTTCCTTTGTAGTGAGACCATAAAAGCTGGGTCTGCTTCTATGTGACCTGGAAGACATGATTTCTTATTTTCCAATGAACATGAGGCAGCAGTGCTCAATTTTCTCTTTGTAGGTAAACTATGTCCACTGGAGGCTAAGTGTCTCCCGGTGGGGACTGTGAAGACATTTGATCATCCTCCACTTTTCGTGGTGTGTCTTGCTGCTACACTGGGAATTTGGTACTTGCTTCACACAATATAAGAAGTTCATCTGGGATACAGTGCTGGAGCGTGTTCTGTCACGTGGGGTGGGTTAGCGTCTGCAGGAGAATGTACCAACCAGTCTTCTATCCCACATAGCTTGTCCCAATAACCATAGCAACCTGATTATGAACATTGCCCTGAAACCTCTCCACATAAGAAGATGCCTTTACCTACAAGGGAATGGGGGCTGCGCCATATCAGTCACAAGCCATTTGTAAGCCGATAGCCGATCCACATGGCCCCACCTTGATGTTTCATCACATACCTGCCCACCACTACACTAGGCCCACTACTCACCAGGCTCCAAATTCCTGGCATCTCGTATTCTACACCATTTTCATGAAACCCAGTCAAACAGGGCACTGTCTGGTATACACATGATCAGCAACAGGACATCCAAAGTTTCTGTAGTGCCACCTGGTCATGGGAATTTCAAAACTTTTATGGTATTTATCTAGCAATTTTTCAAGGATGAAGTTACAGGCACTGTGGGTTTCAATTCATTCAGGAACCGTTAAGTGTTGAGAAAGCTCATTTCAATGAATGCTCTGGAGAACTTTAAAGTCAAGGCTTCTCAAAGAGTTGCCAACAGGTCACATGAAGCCAGGCCAATTGACGTCTACAATGTGAGGTCCATGTGTGTTTTGAATCTCAACTATGGCTACCAAGTCTTTCAGAATAAAATCATGTGATATCCTGGCTGAGATTCCCAGGCCTCTGTGGAAAGCCAGCCTGGGCCAAGATCTCAGTTTCCAAGAGTGAGTCTCATGCGTGGCCTCCTAAAATCCCAACACAATTCATGGCAATACTTCTCTGAGGTCAGTTCCAGAACTCAGTCTCTAAGGGTAAATCATACCAGATTTCAAGCCCAGGTGGACCCAGTCATCCCTTCCAACCGCCACAAAAATGACCAAAATTAAAATGAAATCACTCCCACAGGGCCATAATCTTTTTCCTTGTAGACACTCATCATAACCCCTAGCTGGAGGTTTCAATGAGCACAAGGTAGTGTCCAAAATAAGCTCACTTGCCCCTCATTTGCCTAAAAACATGGTGGCCTGAACACTATTCCTGTGAACCAGGAGTGATCAAATATTCCTGCTGTTAAAGTGTTCCGCTTCTCAATTTGAGGCCTACTGGCTGAAGCCTATAAATTTTTGATGTGATTTGGAGTCATGAGAAAACCCAAGCACATGTGGGCTAGCCTCTGCAGGGATTTCAAAGACTCATTTGACCCTAAGGATCACTATTCTCACTTGATGGAGGTCAGGAACCTAAAACAAGAAGGCAAAAATATTCATCCACAATGACTTCTCTTTTGGTCATTTTGGTTTTGGAACCACATGGGATCTTTCTTTAGATCCATCAGGTGCTGAGAATCTAAGCCACAACCTCATTCAAGGACAAGAGGCTGATTCAGACACATTCCATTCCAAAGCAATTAAGCAAAGAGCCACAGGTGATGTCCATTCATTTCCATATGAAAACAGTCTTCTTAATGCTACATAACTGGGTGGCCTGAGGCAAAGACTTTCCTGATATTCAGGATAATAGAAACAGAAGTAAGCAAATGGCCCAAAGAAGGGTTTCTCCACTGAGACATTACTGGTCACACTGATATCTGAGTTTTCTGAGATGCTCCCATTCCCTTAAGCTATCCAGTACATGGCCATGTCACAGAGCCCTGTGGTGTTACATATCTGGGACTAAAAACCATGAGCCTATTCTGGAGAGTGGCTGGAAAACACGAAGAAAACAGGAACTTAAGAAGATAGTAGATGTTGCCCATCCATAAGGCAAGCTGCAGTCCATTCATCAATTGGGCAGTAAGAATGTGGGGAAGCTTTCAAGTAGAAACAACGCTTCCATTGATGCATTATCTTTTCTAATGTCTACAACAACGGATACACTGGGATACACAGACATAGAAACACTCACCATGTCAAAGGACTTACTAGAAATAGTCCACTCCAAACCAAATACACCACCTTTCCTAGCTATTCTCAGAACATCAGAAAAAACCACAAACTCACACCTACAACAGCAAAGGCGATTCTTTCACCCAAGTAGGTCTGTGATTATCCGAAGTGTCTTCTGACTGGTGGGCCATATTATGTTCCCCAAAAAATGGCCTGTCCTGTTTCAGATCTGGTCTCCTTGGCCAATTCTGTGAAGTTGTCAGGAGCCAGTGGTTCGCCACTACCTACTTTCTCAGGAAAGGCCCCTCTTCCGAGCTCTGCTGGAATTTGGCCATCCTCACATCAGTAGGTACCAAGAAAGACCTACTATGTCTTTGGGAAAAACAAATAAGTTAGCCCACTGGGACTCGGAGTGAGACTGACTCTGGGTGCCTGGCTTCCGGGATCCCAAGTTCAGAGAATTCCATCACCAAGGAAGTGAAGTGAGGTCACTTCTTTGAGGAACTGAATATGGTCACTGCCTTGGTAACCACTTTGTCCTAACAGTTGCTTCCAAGGTTCCTATGAGATGGAGGCTGCCCCAACATCCTGTGACACATTCAGAAGTTAGAATGGTATATCAACCATAGGCACCCAGGAACAGCTCTCCACACAGGCCTGCATAGGTCCATCTTCTCTACTTTAAGAAGGCAGAGGCTGATTCAGACACATCAATTCTTCCTGACCAGGTTGTTTGCCATGGAAGATGACTATTGCTCTCTCAGGTCCTACATAGCTGCCTACATATTCTCCAAGGATCATTTCTCCATGGATCTTTTAGGTTCTCAGCAGGTGGAAGATAATCTACATTCCTATATTGTAAGACCCACTCTGTCCCTGCTCTTCTGTAAGTTGTATTGAAGGAAGAGTGTATGGTTAGGGTTAATAATAGGTTCGATTTGGGTTACGAATCATTCTGCAGGATGAATAATGGCATTGGCAACCTGTGGTATTTACAGGAGTATATATGTGAAATATAACTATGAAAGCAGAAATCTAGGTAAGATTTGAAGCCCAGAAGGGCATTGGGGACTTGAGTGGGATACTTAGCTTTGAGTTATGTGCTGCACAGATGTCTCAAATAAATCAATATACACTGGCATCGGACCTTGTACTTTGGATGATTGAATGTTGAAGAGAACATCCAGTCAAAAAGCGATAATCGGTAGGATTAGGAAGGTAGTCGGTAGGTTTAGAAAGAAGAGTGAGTATAGGATTTGGACCAAAAGTTCTTTAGCAATAGGGTTTCGGGTAGAGAGTGTATGTAAATGTCAGTACATGTGAAGAGTCAGTCACAATGATGAACTGGGGAAAATATAGGAAAGCAGATATCAATAGAGACATAAGGAAATCAAGCAAAGTATAAATTGTGTGATAGGGTTAGACATTTTCAACAGGTTTGAAGTTGAATATATAATCTTAAGAAGAAACAAATATGTAGTCAAAAATAGAATTGATATTTGAGAGCATTAGGCAACCTGGACATGGATGTTTTTAGTAATCCATGCTCACTTTCCATTTACGCTTTGGTACAATTGTAAGTGTGACCTTTGCTTTTTGTGTCCAGAATATTTCTGTAATAAAATGTGTATGTAGATCAGGTGACATGAGTATTTCTTCCACCATTTCTTGGAGCAATATTTTGAAGACTTATAAATTAGTATGGTCGTACAAAGAGGTGTACCCTATTTCTATGAATATACAGATAATGCATGAATAGACCATACTGTGAATAAATAATATAACTGGATCCACTTTAAATAATGGATTGAATAGATATCTGAAAATATATAAGAAATGTTATATTGATATACAATCATTCATTCCAACCAGTTATATATCTAATGATCATCTTACGGTTATGGTTTATCATGAAGGGTTTGTGAGTTTTGTTTCAAAATTGATTATGGAAATCAAAAATAATATATTTGGAAAAAAGTCTCATGAATAGACCAGTAAAGAAACATAGAGGAATACATGTGTTCTGGAGCAGGAAGTGATTGAAAGTGAAACAAATGCCTATAAATTTGCCAACTAGTGAATCAAATATATATTCTATGATGTACATAAACTGAAGAAATAGTAATGTACCAGTGTGGAATGAAAATTAACGTCAAAATACACATCATGTTCCATAGTAACCTACATGCATTGATGTTAAACTGGGTTAGTTAATGTAGACATATTAGGATTTGTATGCACCTTTCACTGAAGTTAGTTTTCAGTACTAGGAAACAAATATGTATTTCGGGTGGATGAATATTTCTAAGAATAATCTTGTGAAAAGTTGATTATTAATCCACATACATGAACATGAATGAATTTAGGGAGTGTATATAAGACACATATATTTCATATTTTTAAAAATATGGAGAGTATATATATATGTATATATATACATATATATATATACACACACACACACACACACACACACACACACACACAAACTTAGACATTAATAAGTAGCAATATATATGCCAATCGAAATTCATCATGAAATATATATCATAAAGATGCAAAAACATTCATTTTACTGAACATGGGTTCATGTATTATGTTGTTCTACTGGGAAGCTCACCCATAGGTTGAATTTTCAGTTCCAACAGGGTTTAGGAGGAGTGATCACTTCTCACACTTTGTATCTGCTATGTCATGTAATTCACAAGAATGTACGTGTGATACCATGCAGGATTCTATTTGTGCATATAAAAATACATGTGCTGAATAGGCTCCAGAGAATGGGAGACAGTAGTTCACATATTTGTTACCTTTGAAAACACATCGAGAACTATTTCAATTAAAAATTGACTAGATTTATAACACCTACCCTTTATCATGCAAAAGGCAAGTCGAACTCTGAACTGCATGTACTTATATACTGTTTGGGTTATTTTTCTCCATCATATTAGAATTAGTAGTCAGAGTCTAGTAGAATATGTGTTAGTGTCAGGGATTCAGAATTTCGAATGGAAAATAGGAAAATTAATCCAATGTGTATGCAAATATGTGCTACAACAAATCTTCCCACTCTCATCCAGAACCATGCCTTGACATTACCTTCGCCCCAAGTAAGACACAATTAGAGAAGAAGAGTTACAAAATCTGTGATTACATTTCTGGAATGGAAAATGCTCAAGAGTGCACAAACTTGGAGGTGGTATAGGAGTTTCCAAAAATAAGGACAAAGTACACACTCCACAAACATGGAGCTCTGCTTGCCTAAAACTTTTTGAGAAACTGCCACTGAGGTTGGGCACTGAAATATAGGTTGTTGTCACGAGTTAAGCTTCCTTTGTAGTGAGAACCTCAAAGCTGGGTCTGCATCTATGTGACCAGGAGGACAAAGTTTCTTATTTTACAATGAACACGAGTCAGCAGTGCTGAATTCTCTCTTTGTAGGTAAACTGTGGTCACTGGGCGCTTAGTGTCTCCCCGTGTGGACTGTGAAGCCATATGGTCATCCTCCATTTCGTGGTGTTTCTTCCTGCTGCACTGGGAGTTTGGTATTTGCTTCACGAAATACAAGGAGTTCAACTGGGACAAAGTGCAAGAGGGAGTTCTGTCACGTGTGGTGGGTCAGGGTCTGCAGGATGATACAAGAACCAGGCTTCTATCCCACATAGCTTGACCCCTTGACCATAGCAACCTGATTCTGAACAATGTCCTGAAATCTCTCCATATAACAAGTTGCCTTTACACGGAAGGTTCTGCTGGCTGCGCCATATCAGTCACAAGCCATTTGGAAGGCAATGGCAGATCCAAATGGCCCCACACAGATGTTTTATCACATACCTGCCCAACACTGCTCTAGGCCCACTACTCAACAGAGTCCAACTTACTGACATCTCTGTTCTACACCATTTACATGAAACCCAGTAAAACAAGACACTGTCTGGAACATTCATGATCAGCAACATGTCATCCAAAGGTTCTCCAGTGCCACCTGGTGATGGGAATTTCAAAAATTTCATGGTATTTATCTAGCCATTTTTCAAGGATGAAGTTGGAGGCACTGTGAGTTTCAATTCATTCAGGAACCATTAGATGGTTAGGAAGCTCATTTCAATGAAAGCTCTGGAGAACACTCACAGGTAAGGCTTCCCAAAGAGTGGTGAAAAGATCACATGATGTTTAGCTCATTTAGCTCTACAATGTGAGGTCCATATGAGTTTTGACTCTCAATGATGGGTGCCAAGTCTTTCAGAATAAAATCATGTGGTATCCTGGCTGAGAGGCCCAGTGGTCTGTGGAAAGCCACCCTGGGCCTAGAACTCAGTTTCCAAGAGTGACACTCATGCCTGGCTTTCTGAAACCTCAACACTATTCATGGCAATACTTCTCTGAGTTCAGTTGCAGAACTCAGTCTCTAAGGGAATCACACCAGAGTTCAAGCACATGTGGACCAAGTCATCTCTTCTAACCGCCACCCAAATGACCACAATTTAAATTAAAAGACTCCAACACACATAATAACCTCTGGCTAGAGTTTTCCATGAGGGGGACAGCTCAAGTCCGTGTCCCAAATAAGCTCTCTTGCACCTAAATTGCCTAATTCAGGGTGGCATGGACACCCTTCTTGTGAACCAGGAGAGATCAAATAGGCCTCCCATTAATACTGCTCCACTTCTTCAATTTGAGGTCAACTGACTGTGGGGTTTGGATTCTTTATGTGAATTGGAGTCTTGAGAAAACCCAAGCAACCATGGGCTAGCCTCTGCAGAGCTCTGAAGATCTCATTTTACCCAAAGGATCCCTATTCTGACTTGATGGAGTTCAGGAAAGTTACAGAGGAAGGCGAGAAACTTCATCCACAAAAACTGCTCTTTGGCCATTTTGGTTTTGGATGTACACATGGGATCTTTCTTTATATCCATCAGAAGGTGAGAAACTAAGCCACAGCCTCACACAGGGCAAATAGGCTGATTCAGACACATCCTCTCCAAAACAATTAAGCAAGGAACCACAGGTAATACCCATTCATTTCCATTTGAAAACTGTTTTCTTCAGGCTTCACAAAGTGGTGGCCTGCGGAAAAGACCTTCCTGACATTCAGGGCAACAGAAGAAAAGGTAAGCAAAAGGCCCCAAGCATGGTTTCTCCACTGAGACTTTACTGATCACACTGATATCTGAGTTTTCTGAGATGCTCGCCATTCCCTTTAGCTATCTAGTACATGGTCATTTCACAGAGCTTCGTGGTTGTACATATCTTAAACACAAAACCATGAGCCTATTCTGGAGAGTGGCCAGAATTCAGGAAGAAAACAGGATCTTAGGAAGATAGTAGGTGTTGCCCATCAATAAGGCAAGCTGCAGTCCATTAATTAATTGGGAAGGATGAATGCTGGGAAGCTTTCTACCTGACAGGACATATTCATTGATGCATTCTCTCTTCTAATGTCTACAACCACGGGCGCAGTGGGATACACTGACATAGAAACACTCGCGTTGTCAAACGACTTACTAGAAACCGTTCACTCCAAACAAAACAAACCTTCTTTCATACCTATTCTCAGAACATGAGACAAAAACCACAAACTCACACCCACATCACAAAGGCACCTCCTTCCCCCACGAAGGTCTGTGACTATCCGGAGAGTCCTCTGACTGGTGGGCCATACTATGTTCCCAGAAATGGCCTGTTCTGTCTCAAATCTGGTCTTCTTGGCCAACTCTGTGAAGTTTTCAGGATCAAGTGGTGAGTCAATGCCTGCTTTCTCAGGAAAGCCCCCTCTCCATAGCTTTTCTTGCATTTTGCCATCCTCACATCAGTAGGTCCCAAGAAAGACTGAGTCTGTCCTTGGTAAATCAAAATAAGTTTGACAACTGGGACTGGGACCGGGACTGGCACTGGGTGCCAGGCTTCCTGGATTCCAAGTTCAGAGAGTTCTATCACCATAGAAGTTAGGTGAGGTCACTTCCTTTAGGAACTGAATTTGGTCACTGCCTTGGCAACAACTTTGTCCTAACAGTTGCTTCTAAGGTTCCCATGAGAAGGAGGCTGCCCCTACTTTCTGTGACACTTTCACAAGTTAGAATGGTATGTCAACCATTGGCACGCAGGAGAAGCTCTCAACACATCCCTGCTTTGGTCCATCTTCTCTACATTAAGAAGAGAGTGGCTGATTCAGACACATCCCTTCATCATGAGCAGGTTGTTTGCCATGGAAGACTTTTGCTCTCTCAGGTCCTTCATAGTTGACTACATCTTCTCCAGGGATCATTTCTTCATGGACCTTTGAGGTTCTCAGCAGGTGGAAGATCCTCTATATTGCTGTATTTTAAGACCAACTCTGTCCCCGCTCTTCTGTAAAATTAGATTGAGAGAACAGTGTATGGTTAGGGTTAATAACAGGTTCAATTTGGGTGAGAAAAGAAACTACATGGTTGAGCAAACAGTGTCCTACAGTTAACAATAATATGAGAATTATTAATGGACCAGCCTGGGTGGATAAAAGCGTAGTTAACCAGGTGGACTATGTGAACCAAGACTCAAACCTCCCTTTGGGGGCCTCTGTCTTTCTTTGACCCTCTTCAAGTCGTTTTCTTAATTTACTCATAGATTCTTTTACAACTCCAGTATTGTCGGCATAAAAACATCATTCTTTCCTCAATGCAAGCAAAAAGGCACTCTTCTCTCATGAAGAGGAGGGCCAACACTCGCCTGCTCTGTAAACAACTTCAGAGAGAGAGAGGTTAAAATTCCTGTAAAGCTGTGATGCGGTTTTTAATGTCTTTAAGCTTTGGTCTATTTCTGCTTCTAATTGTGTCTTTGTTGTGTCTCATGGACTAGGGCATTTGTTCCTGTGCCCACCCCTTTAGCAACTATTATTCCTAATAGGATGGCTAAAGTGAGGAATACAGGTTCCTGGTGGAACCGGGTTGTATGCCCCCCTATTTGATCTTTAAATGAACCTGCATCCTGATAGAGCACTCTCGAAAACATCTGCATCATTACATAATTAATCGCATCTATTGACCATTTTATGAAAACATAAATAATGTTAAAGTGTATAGAATTATACTGTTGTAGGGATGGACAAGGAAAGGCACCTAAGATAGCACCAAAGACAGGAAAGCAGTTTTATTTGGTCGCATCCGTATTTAGAGGGCATTGCTTCTGTTGTAATCAATTAATCCACTGAACCCCAAGTTTTGGTAGTTTTAGTATTTGTACCCAACATATAAGGGAAGGGGCTCAGAAGTTCACAGTCTGCAGAAATTTACACAAATCAGTTTTTGTTTCTGTTTTTTTCCTCTGTTCTGTGCACGTTAACGTTTCAAGGACACCTTGGAACGGGAGAGCTTTTTTGTCTCTTTTTTTTCCTCCTTGCCAGCTGTCACCATGGAGCCCAGTTGGTAACTTTTTTATCTTAGAAATGTAGCAATCTCTCTGAAGCCCCAGCTCAAGGCCAGAGTCCTTGTTCACATATTTTGTGAAAAACTGGTAAGGCGATGTCTAGCTTAAGGGTGGTGATTTTTCCAGCCAGTGGCCAAGTAGAACAGGGCAACACGAAGAGTGGAAGTTTATCTCCATTGAACTTTTTCAGAGGGACTCTTTTGCTGAAAGACCTAAAGTAAGCCTTGGTGAAGACTTCTGGAGAAGGTCATTTAAGACATTTCTGTGGACCTGGTACAGAGGGGGATGACAGGGAAGGCGATGCTGAGAGCAGCTCTGTGGATCTGAGAATGAGGAAGGAGAGATGCCAAAGAATAATGGGAAAGGGGTTTGGGATTTTCATAGAACAAAAACTTGAGCAGTAGAACAGGTAGAGCAGAGGGGAAGATGGGAGTGAGTATTCCAAAAAGCCTGTGAGGGACTTTAAATTCTTAGAACCTGTTTTCAGTGATGACAAATCAACTTTAAAGGTCATTTTCATTACATCTTGGATAGGGGTCTGAGGGCTCTTCTCAGCTGGTTTGAGCTTTGGCTAAGCTTGCTAGAGGACTTGGTGGGATCTAGTGCAGACACTGACAGGAAAAGAGAGGAGTGAGTGGGTGGAGGGGTACCTCGGTACCTGCTTCCTCAGCAAGGGGGCAATGTTCTGAGATCCAGCGGAGGTTTGGGTTTTTGATCTAGTAATTGGAGGGGAGAAATCAGGTTGCTGAGGTGGGAGTGAAAGCAGAGAGTCTAGAGTAGAAGGCTGAGTGTGAGGAACTATTGGGGAAGCATAGTACAGGATGTGAGCGCAGGAGGAAAAAGGATTCCACATAGGGGAATTTCCCCCTTTTGAGCACTTGCCAAAGTTAAAAATGTCATGCAGAATTTGAAGATCTAGAGAACCCTCTGGGGGCCATAGTTTTTGGTTGTCTAATTGGTAATATGGCCAATGCTGTGTACTGAATTTGATGAGGAGTTTGGGTTCCACCAGGCAGCCCCTGTATGCTCACATCCCCATGACTTACACAAGAAGTCGGCTTTTCCCCCACACAGCCATGGCTGTTTGTCGCTTTGATAGTCTGCCGGGCATACATAGTAATATAGGCTAGCCAACCTGCATCTGGCTCGCGTGTCCCTGCATCCATAATGTTTGTTTCAATTATCTATGGTATGGAAGGGATTTAATGAAATTTTAGTGAGATCCTCTTCATCAGGTATATCTCAAAAGGAAAGACCTCTACCGAGCTGAAAAAATGTCTGGGTGGAGAGATAGCCACCAGATCCCTAAGGGGGCTGTTAAGGTCTCTTTAATGGTTCTATTTATTTTTTCTACCTGTCCTGAGTTCTGGGATATATAAGCATAATGTAACTTCCAATTAATCCACAGGGTCCTGGTTAACACCTGACTTACCTGGGCCATGAACACCAGTCCATTATCAGTCCATTAGGCAGATCGTATCTTGGAAAAATATCTTTCAGGATCTTCTTGAAAACCATTTGCGCCGTTTTTTTTTTTTTTTTTTTTTTTTTTTTTTTTTTTTTTTTTTTTTTTTTTTTTTTTGTGTGTGTGTGTGTGTGTAAGGCTTCAATCCCTCCTGAAAATGTATCTACAAAGACTAGGAGATATTTAAGTCCATACCTTGCTGGCTTAATTTCATTAATGTCCACTTCCCAGAATTGTCCTGGTCTGGTTCCTCGTAGGTGCTTTCCTCTAGGAAACTTGGAAGGGTAAGCATTACCCAATTGACGGATCCGACAGGCTTTTGTTACCCGTTCAGTTATTTCCTTTCGCTGTGAGTTGGTTAGTGGAGAACTCTGTTCTTAATCCTACAGTAATGCCTGCAGTTTTTTTGAACCAAGGTGAGTGAGTTGATGTGCATTTTTAACGAAGTGTAGGGCTTGCTGTAATTGCAGGCTGAGCTCAGTGAAGTTGAGGTGTTCAGTGTCAGTGTCCTTAGATGTTATCAAAAACTTCCTGGTACTCAGGGTTCCATTGAAATTGGGCATCTTCCTTTAACAGCGGTATAAAGGAGCAGCTAAGGACGCAAACCCAGGTATCCATAACCTGCAAAAGCCAGCAGTCACAAGAAATTCTCTGAGTTGTCTGCTGTAAGATGGGGGTGGTATCTACACAATGGTTTGTTTTCTGGGCTCAGTGAGCCATCGTTTACTGCCCCTAAGGGAATAGCCCAGGAAGATTACTTCATGCTAGCAAATTTGGGCCTTTTTGGCCGAAACTCTATACCCGAGTTGAGCAAGCTCATATAATAGTGCTTGGGTCCCAGACTCACAGTTTTCCTTGGTGTTGGCTGCCAGTAACAGGTCATCCACGTATTGAAGCTGGGTAACTTCAGGGTGCGTAGTTCTGAAGTTGTTGAGATCTCTGTGGAGGGCTTCATCAAAGAGAGTGGGGGAGTTTTTGAACCCCTGTGGGAGTCTAGTCCAAGTTAGTTGACCAGACGTTTTGGTTTCTGGGTCTACCCACCCGAAAGCAAACAGCAACTTACTATCTTTATGCAGAGGCAAGCAAAAGAAAGCATCTTTTAAGTTCAGAACAGTATATAATTTCCGCTCAGGGTTCAGAGTGCTAAGCAGATTGTACGGATTAGGTACCGTGGGGTGAATGTCCTGCACTCTTTTGTTGATCTCTCTTAGCTCTTTAATGGGGCGATAGTCCCTGGTTCCTGGCTTTTTTTTTTTTTTCTAGTAGCAGGAGAGTGTTCCAGGCCGATTGACAGGGCCTTAGGACTCCTAAGGCCAGATATTTCTGAATATGGGGCCTTATCCCACCTTTAGTTTTTTTGCTTAGAGGATATTATTTGACATTGATTGGGGAGACTGAGGTTTTTAACTCCACTGTTATTGGAGGTTGTTTCACGGCCAGACCTAACACCGCAGTTTTTGCCCAGGCATCTGGGTAATCTGTTATCCATTTTTGGGGTAGCTTGCCTGTTTGATCAGTCTTGGGGGGTGTGAAGAGTGGACGTTCATCTTCTACTAATATAGTTAAAGTGGTGACTATAGGAGTTTTACTGAAGGATTTACAAATTTCATTTGGGGGCCTTCAGGGTTAAAAGTTATTTTGGCCCAGAGCTTGGTGAGCAGATCTCTGCCCATCAATGGGTGCGGGCATTCTGGTCTTACTAGGAAGGAGTGATGGATTTTTTCTTTCCCCAGGTCCATGGTCCTCTTAGTTGTCTAAGCCCGATATTTACTGTCATCAGCCCTTTGAACTAGAGACCTTTTATTTGATAGAGGGCCCAATGGGGCCTTAAGGGCTGAGTATACTGCTCCTGTATTCACTTCAAAGTTTACTGGAGTCCCCTCCACTTCAAAAGTTACCCTGAGCTAGGGGAAGGGATCTGAGCCCCGACTTTCTTAGTCATCCTCCAGAGTCAGAATGGCCAGCTGGCGTGGCTGTCTCTTTATAGGGAACTCTATGGCCCAGTATCCTTTTTCTTTAGAGTAGGCACACTGATCTGAGGCCAGGGGTGGCCTCTGGCATGGGCCCTTCCTGTCACCCTGTGTCTTAATTTCTGGCCTCTTTCTTGTTGTGATCAGGACCTTAGTCAATGCCTTAGTCTGTCTTTTGCTTCTCTCATCCTCCGTTTGCTCCCTTTCTTTCTCCCTGTTTCTCTCTTATAGTATACTTTCTAGGCTTCTTTGACTAAATCTCTCTTTTAAATTTTTTTTTTAATATCCATGGCAGCTTGCTCAATTAAGGCCATCATGACAGATGCCTTTTAATCCGCTGAGGATCGAAAGAAGTATATCTCTTATATGCCTCCATGATTCTCTCTAGAAACATAAAGGGAGATTCATCAGGCCTTTGAATAATTTCTCTTACCATGGCCAAATTAGTTGGTCACCCAGCGGTCCCTTGGAGACCCGCTGTTAGAGCCTGGCAATAATTGAACAGATGCTCCCTATCTTCCAACGTGTTGGGGTCCCTGTTGAATAGGTTTAAGGAGAAGCCAGCTTTCATTATGTTGGGAAGTTGTGTTGGTCGCCCATCAGGTCTGAGGATATTTTTTCTACATTCCAGGAGATTTTTCTCTCATTGCTCTGTCATGAAGAGAGTCGCTAGGTGGTGTTGGCAGTCACCCCAAGTAGGCAGGTGTGAAAACGTCGGTGAGTTCTCTGAGTTCTTTTAGCCGGGCCAGCTTCCTCCAGGGAAGGAGGGTCTGTCTGTGCTGCGGGACAGTCATCTTGATGGCACTGGGCCAGCCTAGCTTCCTCGAATGGTGGAGAGGCTGAGTCAGCAGAAGGGGAATCACTTAGAGGGTGTTGGGGGTTGGGAGACGAGGGCAGATGATAAGGAGGGGGAGGAGAGTCCAGTAGAGTCTTGAGACTCAAGGAGAACAGAGGGTGGAGGAGGAGGAGCAGAGAGTTTGAGAGATAGAATTGTGGGGGAAGGAGTAGGAGCAGGTGCAGGGACAAGGAAAGGCTTGACCCATGGAGGAGGAGATTTGTAGAGGTACTGACAAGTTAAGATATATGGCTGTTGATCAGGATGTCTATGTGGCCCCTGCTGAAAGACAATATCTCGGACTTTTCAAATAAGTGCGAAGTACAAAGATCCTTCTAGGAGCCATCCGACTGCAATGGTGGGTCATTCTGTGACACAGAATCTGCCAGGTCTGGCGTTTTACTGAAAAAGAAAGATTCTGAGCCCTTAAGCAGAATTTGGTCCAGTGATCAAGGGTCAGGGACAGAGGCATTGAAATGATCTGTCCCATAATCAAATATACACAGACAGTGAAAGCAACGACACACAACACAGACAAGACAAGACAATAAAGACAGGCAATGGACGTCCAATACTGAGACCAGGATTGACTAGTCGGCAAAACCTGAAGGGCTGGCAATACCGAATCAGAAACAAAATATCACTGAGTCGAGGAGACTATTGTTCCTCGATTTCCCGAGTCTATCTCCCAGGAACATGGTCTGTGGCTCTGTGGCATGTGTGTCAGCCACCATGGGAGAGAGCTCACGCTCTTTACCAATAGCCATTTTGCCATACCCTAACCTGAAGCCTGAAACCAGAAAGATGGGTCTTATTTACCCCCAGAGGAGCCCGTTGGGGGTATTTTGTCTGCAGCTGCCGGATCTCGCTAGGGCCACCAGATGTAAAGGTTGGGCGAGCATCTGTGGCAGAGACCACCAAGAGACAGTCTCATGCAACAGCAAAGGGTTTATTGGGAGTCCGGCATGAAGGGCTCAGAGATCACTTGAAGAGAGCAGAGAGCCCTGAGAACAGCTTAAGAAATGCTTATATATTTTCCTTGGAGAGGGCAGGGAGAGAAATTTATTGATGGGTAATGGCAAGTGGGCAGTTTGCGTGCAACTGGTTGACGGAGTATATTCTGAAGTTTGGCAGTTGGGGACAGCACATTCTGGGAACAAGAATAGTAAACAGTTCTCAAGAATACAACGGTGTTTTGTTAAGCATACAGAAAAACAGGAAGTGACAAGTATCTATTTTATTAACCTTTCAATATAAGTATGAAAACAGAAATCTAGGTAAGATTTGAAATCCAGAAGTTCATTTGGCCCTTGATTGGTATACTTAGCATTGAATTACGTTCTGTAGAGATGTCCCAGAAATATGGATATACAATGTCATTGGACCTTGTACCTTCTCGGAGGTCAGTTCCAAAACACAGTCTCTAAGCAGAATCACACCAAAGTGCAAGCCAAGTTGGACCCAGTTATCTCTTCCAACTTTCACACAAATGACCGCAGTTAAAACCAAAACACTCTCACATGACACTCATCTTCTTCCATATAGACACTCATCATAACTTCTGGCAGGAGGATTCCATGAGAGGCGCAGCACAAGACAGTGTCCCAAATAAGCTCCCTTTCCCCTCATTTACCAAAAGTCAGGGTGGCCTGGACAACCTTCCTGTGATCCAGGAGTGATCAAATATGCCTGCCGTTAACACAGCTCTGTTCTCCAATTTGAGGCCTACTGACTGTCGGTTTAGATTCTTTATTTGAATTGGATTCATAAGAAAACCCAAGAATCTATGGGCTAGCATCTGCAGGGCTTTGAATAACTCATTTGACCCATTGGATCCCTATTCTCACTTGAGGGAGGTAAAGAACCTTACGGAGGAATGCGAGAGACTTCATCCACAATGACTGATTTTTGGTCATTTTGATTTGGATCCACACATGGGATCTTTCTTATGATCCATCAGGTGCTAAGAATCTAAGCTCTAGGCTCACACAGGGTCAAGGGGCTGATTCAGACACATCCCTTTCCAAAGCAATTAAGCAAACAGCCACAGGTGATGCCCACTCATTTCCGTTTGAAAACTGTTTTCTTCTGGAATCTCGAAGGCGTGGCCTGAGGCAAAGACCTTCCTGACATTCAGGGCAACAGAACAATAGGTAATCAAAAGGCCAATTGCAGGGTTTCTCCACTGAGACTATCCTGGTCACACTGGTATCTGAGTTTTCTGAGATTCTTGCCAATTCCTTCAGCTATCCAGTACATGTCCATGTCACAGTGCTTGGAGGTGCTACATATCGTGGACACAAAAGCATGAGTCTATTCTGGAGAGTGGCCAGAATTCAGGAAGAAAACAGGAACTTAGGAAGATAGCCGGTGTTGCCCATTGATAAGGCAAGCCCTAGAGCATTCATTAGTTGGACAGGATGAATGCTGGGAAGCTTTCTAATAGACAGGAAACATCCATTGATGCATTCTCTTTTCTAACGTCTACAACCACGGACACAGTGGGTTACACAGACATAGAAACACTCGCCTTGTCCAACAACTTACTAGAAACAGTTCACTCCAAACCAAACAAACCGACTTTCCTACCTATTCTCTGAACATGAGACAAAACCACAAGCACACATCCACATCCACAAAGGCACCTCCTTCCCCCAAGTAGGTCTCTCACTCTCCGGAGTGTCCTCTGACTGCTGGGCCATACTGTGTTCCCCCGATATGGCCTGTCCTGTCTCAGATCTGGTCTCCTTGTCCAACTCTGTGAAGTGGTCAGGAGCCAGCTGTGAGCCACTACCTGCTTTTTCAAAAAAGGCCCCTCTTCAGAGTTTTCCTGGCATTTGGCCAGCCTCACATCAGTAGGTACCAAGAAAGACTGACTCTGTCCTTGCTAAATCGAAGCAAGTGAGACCACTGGGACTGGGACAGGGATTGGCTCTCTGTGCCTGGCTTCCTGGATCCCAAGTTCAGAGAGTTCCATTACCAAGGAAGTGAGGTGAGGTCGCATCCTTCAGGAACTGAATGAGGTCACTGCCTTGGCAACCACTTTGTCCAAACAGTTGCTTCCAAGCGTACCATGAGAAGGAGGCTGACCCTACTTTCTGTGGCACTTTCACAAATTAGAATGGTATATAAACCATAGGCACCAAGGAACAGCTCTCCACTCAGGCCTGGTTTGGTCCATCTTCTCTATATTAGGAAGAGAGCCTTTAGTCCCGGGAGCATTGCAGTGAACCTCCGCACTAAAACTATTAGCAAGCACCTGATGGAGGAGGCCTCCATAGGTAAGTGGCGCCTTTATAACATCTGATATCCGGTTAAGGGAGATCTCTTCTGATGACAGAGATGTGGCCTGGGGAGACTCACATATACTCCTGTCCAGGACAGTAACAAGAATCATTCTGTCCTCTGTTCTGTTCTGTAGGAAATTCCTCTGGAAGTGTAGAGAGGTGCCCACGGGCACGCACGCGCTCGTACCCTGGAGCTTTAGCAAGATCTTGCACTGTACCACTGTTTTTCTGTTTAGGCGCCGGGTTTCTGTTTTTCTTTGTGTGTGTGTGTGTGTGTGTGTGTGTGTGTGTGTGTGTGTGTTTTGTTCTGCGTTCTATTTTTTTTGTTTGTTTGTTTGCTTTTGTTCATTTTGTTGTGTGATTTCAGTGGTAAAAACTTAAGGATATTGGACGTGAAAATGGGTAATAAAGAGAGTAAGCCTGACACCCGTTTGAACTGTGTTTTAAGGAACTGCGATGAACTTTACCCCCCTTTGTTAAGCAGGATGATAGAAGCCCCTAGCTGGCTGCCTGGAGCACACCCATTGCAGAGGGCAATGCCTGCTGGGGACCTAGGAACTGAGTATCTCCCAGGTTAACAAGTGAAACTCCTTTAAAACTCCTTGTCCCTCCAGATCAAGAGAGTCACAAAATTTGGCAGAGTCCCCTGTGTTTCTCCTTTGTTAGCAAAGCAATTAACCTCCCCTTTTCTTTTTCTCAGAACCCATTCCTCATTATTTAATTGGTATAAATTGGCTTCTAGGTCAGGAACCGAACTTTAAGTTACAAATTTGGTATCCCCCCTCCGCCCCAGAACTTTGTGAGAGCTGTCTACTGAAATGTTAGGAGATGGAGCTTGCTTGCGGTGGAACTGAACCAGAGGAGCTAATCCTGTAAGTAAAAGGAGGGACTGAGGGACCCCCAGCAGCTGCCAAAGCCCTGTTGATTCAGGGAATACCCTCCTTCCTTCCGTGCACTGTAAGAATTACGGCACCTCTGTCTTGTTAAAAAAGAGAAAAAGAAAAAGGGGACACTAAATTCATTAAAGTCACCATATAGACACTTTATTTTACATTTCAGGTTGCCCCTCTGTTAAAACATCTGGTTCCCCCCATGGTGCCACTGGTGTAGTAGATTTTTATGGTGCCACTGGTGTAGTAGATTTTTCTCTTATCTGCTCTGGTTTAAAGGATTCTGTCTGCCAACCATAGTCTCTACCTCCTTTCTGTCTGTCTTGTGTCTTTGTTTCTGGTCCTTTAAGACATGTACAATAATGTGTTGATATTATAAAATTTTTCTTGGGAATGATCTTAGCTGAATGTGTGTCTAAATGATGATGTTTTATCATAACAAACTGGTATCTGAATGGGTTTTTGAAGCATTGCACAATCTTGCAGTTAAAAGTCGAGTTTAGGTAATTGTTTAGTTTAAGATTTCAGGTAATTCATGCCAGAGAACTTAAATACTTAGGATGCAAAACTGAAGAACTCTACTTCCAATTGGCAAGTAACTTCCCAATCATTCAGTCTTTTTTTTTTTTTAACCAATTTTGATTTCGGTAGCCAGGGAAAATGTCACTGTGTGTACCAGTGCATTAATTTGGACAAGGATAGTAAACCATAGTATGGTATCTGTTGACAAAATAAGATGTAAAGACATAAAATTTTGTGAATTGTATCTTAAACTTGTATCATAATTTTCAACACCCGAACCTGAAAATTATGGTTAAAATGCCTTAGGCCTGAGGTGTCTGCTCAGAATAGCAGTTTTTTCCTGCTCCTTCCAGACCTCAGCCATGACTTATGTTGAAATGCAAATGAAAGAAGCCTGCAAGCTTAGTAGGAGACTGATTTGATGCCTAACGGAAAGAAAAACTAAATTGTATGGTATTTACTAATTACTGGCCAGTCGTTTTTTCTAGGACTCTTATTTTTTTCCTTAGATTCTGTATTTTCTTTTTGAGCTCATGATTCTGAGCATGCAGACCTAGGCTAATGTTTTTCTGATCAGTTCTATCTTTGACCAACTGTGGACTTCTTGAAACATTGCAATAAAGATTTAACCTGCGAAAAACTACAAGGCCTTTACTATTATTATGTGTGTACAATTTTGTTATGTGTTGTCTGTCTATATATACATATGTTCGTATATCATATATATGATACACAAATTAACATATATAAGGAGCGCTCATAAAAGAAGCGCTCATAAAAACAAATTTTAAAAAGTGGATCCAAAGATCTTTAGTTCACGTGGTTTAAATGTTTCAATTTAAATTGGATAAACAGATAAAAATAAATGTTTTTAAATTTAAGCTTACAAATTTTTCTAGGTGTTCAAAAATCTAATAAAATATTAATATCTACAAAACGTCTAATGTGCCTTGGTTCTAGGACATTTTCTTCAACATAAAAATGGTTTACACTGTTCAATACATTTCTCTAATATTTTGATAAATAAGTAAAGTAAATTTGATATGGGATTACTCATTCGTGAGTACTTTTGTTAGATATCTGATTCATTTACTAAGGTCTGTATGAGTTTTTACTAAACTCTATATAAGATTTTAAAAATCAGTCCTGTGTTAATGAGACAAAAATTTTTTGAAACATAAGTTTACCCATAACATTGTGTTTATTAAGTTTTATTTTTTCTAGAGCAAGGAACCATAAAAATTAAACAACTTATTAAATCAGAACTGTTATTTTAGAGCACTGTACTGCCATTTCTTTAAAAGGTAAACTTGGTTAATGTAGAAACATCAATGTAATTGTGATGCTATTAATGTTTTCATATCTTACAGGTATGCAAGTCTGTAAGGTAGAAACTTTAAAAGAGCATTATATCAAGCTGGTGTTCTGAAGTTGTATGGTAAAAAAATATATTGGAGATTTATTTACCTGTTATCAATAAGATATGTAAAGTTTCATGTTACTTTTTACATTGTGGAACAATTTAAATGTATTTTTAAGTTAATGAGAGCCTAATCTATGTAAAAGTTGAAAACTTTCAGGCTTTCTTTAATTCATGTTTTAAATGTGATATCATATGGTGTTAGCTAATGTTCATGAGACCGCAATTTATGTAAACTTTGTCAAATGATATTTAAAAATAAAGATCAGCTTTAGAACTAAAATACTTAAGATTTAAAAAGAGCCCTGCCTTACCTGAGATAAGGCTGTGTGTCCCATCTTACTATATGTGAGAATGACTACGAAACCAGTAGGTCAGATAATATTTCTTTAAAGTTATGTTAAAAACCTAAAAAATGTCAAGATTCCTAGGATCTAAAACAGGGGATATAAAGTAATACTCAGCCAAAAAATTCAGGGTAGCTATTACACGAACTAAGTATTTTTACTTTTGTTAATTTTATTTTGAAATTTTCTTATAAGTGATCTAAAGATTCCCTGTTAGTTGCTTTAAGAACACAACATGGGTTTATTCAAGATAATAAGTCATCACCTACAATACAGACAGAATAATACAGATCCCAATTAATTAAAAGATAATTATAAAGTTATAGACATTAAAGTCCAGTACTCTTAATATAAGGCTGTTAAAATTTATTTGCTGGATGTTTAAGATTAGGATTTAAAATTAAAGTTAAATGAAAAGGGCCAAGAAAACCAATATTTTGGCTCTTACCCTCTGAGTCAATCTGAATCCAGGGAACAGGGGACTTCTCTAAAGAGCTTTTCAACTCTGAGCCACATAACCTCCTGATCAGGGAGATTAATGAGACCACTGGAGAACAGAAAGCCAATCAGTGCATTTGTTACGAGAGTCATCAGAGAAAGGAGATATCCCTGATGCTTCTGAGGGAAGCCAAATGGTCAAGCAAGACCTGGACCCACCTAGCGCAAATGGCACTAGCAGAATTGAAAATCTGCTCTCGTTTTTCCAGAATTGACTCCCATAAAGCTCAGCTGACTGTTAACAATAGATAGAAACAAAAGTCCGTTTGACTGCTTCATCTTAAACACTTTGGAAAGACAGTTAAGACCAAAATACAGCCATTCCTGGGCATTTTAAATAATAATAATATAATAAAAATAATAATAATAATAATAATAATAATAATAATATTTTAAGGTATGCACTTTATTTTAGCCTCCCAAAATAAGTAAGACTGGAGGCTACAAAGAAGGATTCTCAGACAGGAATGCCTGATACTTATAAAAAGAGACTATCAAGAAGAGCTGCCACAGGCAGAAATTTCTAATTTAAGGCCTGCAGATATTCCTAACCTACACAGGTAGGCTTGGTGTTTGCTAGTACAATTATCCAGCCCTGAGTAACAGAATTAAAGGTTTTTCTCTATTAGACATAGAGGTCATACAAAAAAAAGGATTTTACAAGATCAGATGACATTAAATTGTTAAACTGTATCTTACGGGGAGGGACAACTGTAACACTAAAAGTTAAATATTAATTTGATAGTCCTGATAACTGGGGATATTAAAGACTGGTGAGGGAACTTCCATACAGTGACATGTTCCAGCTGCTGCAACATTTATTCAGTACTCATGGTTTTTGTTTCTCTCATAGAAGAACCCATCCCCAGATGACTTTACAACCTGTTCTTCCCCAACCAGACTTCAATCCGAACTGACTTCTAAAAGGCAACTCATGTCCCCCAACTGACTTATAAAAGGCAACTCATGTCCCTCACGCCCACTCACTTCACCCTGTCTCAGGTCAGAAGAAGAAATAATGATTGACGCCACTCTTCTTACAACAATGAAGAGAAAGATAAATAGACTATCAATATAAGTAATTAATTAAGTCAGGTAAAATCAGGGAGATCGGTTTTGGGTGAGTTCTAAAAATTTGGAGAATCTTACCTGAGGGATTAAAATTTCCTCAGTGCTCTTCCCCTAATCTATTAAAGATTTGAAAGGGACACAGAGAAAAGGGGGAAATGATAGACCCAACCTGATCTTTTATTAAAATTGGGAGCCATCTTGACACAAAGCCATGAAAAGATAATTTTGGCTTTACCATAAATTACTGCAAGTTCTGAACCTGCTTGAAATGCCTGCCCGTGCCTTTAACTCACGCATGCCCAGCTCTCTGACCAGATAGCAGCCCTCTCTGAAACTTTAGTGACACATCATAAATATTTGCCTTCTCTGGCCAGACAACATCCCTCTCTGAGGCTCTAATGGTCCTCTGAATTCTGATGTAGGGACAGCCAAAAAAATCTAAACTACCATTAGTGTGATGCTTGTCAGAGTTCTGTTATCTGTAACACCCCTTTTGTGTAACTTTCTGGGCTATAAAGCTGGGCTGTAGGAAAGCTGGGTTTGCTGTCTTGTTCCGGCTGTTTTGGGAGGGGAGGAAGCATGAAAGGTGGAAATAATAAGATTAATTTAATTTGATTTTAATTAGAGTCAGCGGTCTTTTCTTGTGTCCTGGTCTAACAGTTAACACTCCAAAAACATGGAGCTCTGCCGGCCTAAAGACTTCTTGAGGAACTTCCTCTGAGGTTGGGCACTTGAAACATATGTTGTTGTAAGGAGCTTTAGCTTCCTTTCTAGTGAGACCATCAAAGCTGGGTTTGAATCTATGTGACCTGGAGGACATGGTTTCTTGTATTCTAATGAACATAAGGCAGCAGTGCTGAATTTTCTCTTTTTAGGTAAACTGTGGCCACTGGGTGCTAAGTGTCTTCCCGTGTGGACTGTGAAACCATTTGTTCATCCTCCACTTTTCGTGGTGTTTCTTGCTGCTGCACTGGAGGTTGGTATTTGCTGCATGAAATACAATGAGTTCAACTGGGACCCAGTTTTGGAAGGAGTTCAGTCACTTGTGGTGTGTCAGGGTCTGTAGGAGAATGCAACAACCAGGTTATATCTCACAGAGCTTGCCCCCTTGTCCATAGAAATCTGACTCTGAACTTTGCCCTGGAACCTCTCCATGTAAGAAGATGCCTTTACATAGAAGGGTCTGCTGGATGCACAATGTCAGTCACAAGCCATTTGGAAGGCAATGGCAAATCCTCATGGCCACACCACAGATATATTATCACACACCTGCCCACCACTGCAATAGGCCCACTACTCAGCAGGCTCCAACTTACTGGCATCTTTGTTCTACACCATTTTCATGAAACACGGTCAATCTTGGCATTCTCTCGTACACTCATGATCAGCAACAAGACATCCAAAGGTTCTCCAGTGCCACCTGATTATTGGAATTTCAAAAATTTCATTGTATTTATCTAGCTTTTTTTCATGGATGAAGTTGGAGACACTGTGGGTTTCAGTTCATTCAGGAACCATTAAATGGTGAGGAAGCTCATTTCAATGAAAGCTCTGGAGAACTCTCACAGGCAAGTCTTCCCATAGAGTCTTCAAAAGGTCACATGAAGCCAGGCCCATTGAGGTCTTCAATGTGACGTCCATGGGTGTTCTGACTCTCAACTATGGCTGCCAAATCTTTCAGAATAAAATCATATGATATCCTAGCTGAGATTCCAAGGCTCTGTGGAAAGCCACTCTGTCCTTGATCTCAGTTTCCAAGGGCAAATCCCATGCGTGGCCTCCTAAAATCTGAACACAGTTCATGGCAATATTTCTCTGAGATCAGTTCCAGAACTCAGACTCTAAGGGGAATCACACCAGAGTCCAAGCCCAGGTAGACCCAGTCATCACTTCCAACCACCACACAAATGACCACAATTAAAACCAAAGCACTCCCACAAGGCCCTCATCTTCTTCCATATAGACACTCATCATAACCTGTGGCTTGAGGTTTCCATGAGGGGATCAGTCCAAGAAGGATCCTTAGATCCAAACCTCCCCTGGGACCTTTTTAACTACTGCCAGCGTCTGAAAAAGTGGAGGAAGATTCCCTGCATTGAAGGTTTTAGCCTTCCCACACAGCACCTTGTCTCTGCTCCTCCTGCCCTCCCCCTCAGGTCCTCCTTGCTTGCAATCCCCTCTCTTCCCCTACTTCTACTTCTGACTTCACAGATTCTTCCTCATTCGACCCAGCAGATGAACCCCCACCTTATCCCCAGCCCCATCTGCCCCTTCTCTTCTGCTATACCGTCCTCATCCTCTGCCTGATTCCATGGATCCTCAGCCTTCCATTTTATCCCCCTCCCCTCCGTCCTCTTCTGCCTGCTCTACCTCCTCCTCTTCCAAAGAGACACTCCCTTCCCCTTCCTCTCCTTCCTGTCCGCCGCCTGCCTCTTTCAGTCCTCCTGTTACCAGGTCTAAAGGACTCCTTCCCACCCCTAAGACAATCGCACCCCTTCGTGAGGTAGCTGGTCCCGAGGGTGTCATCAGAGTCCACGTGCTCTTCTCCAGGTCAGACATTACTCAGCTAGAGAGGAAGTTAGGCTCAATCACCACTAAACCCACCACTTACATACGGGAGTTTCAATGGGTCCTGCAAGCATATAGCCTCACTCTTCATGACATATACATGCTCTTGGCCAATACACATCTCCCCGAGGAAAGGCAATGGGTCTGGGAGCTAGCCCAAGCCCATGCTGATGAAAATCATAGGACCAATCCTAACCACCCCACGGGCCCTCATGCTGTCCCAGAGCAGGATCCCCTATGGGATTACAACACCCCTGAAGGCCTACAGACTCATGACCTTTTTACATCCTGCCTTTTGGCGGGCCTGAAAAAGGCCACCCGCAAGGCTGTTAACTTTAAAAAGGTGCAGGAGGTCATTCAAAGGAAGGAGGAAACACCTTCAGAATTCCTGGATAGACTAACCAAGGCCCTTCAACAGTGCACATAACTCGACCCAGAAACCCCTGATGGCCGTCATGTCTTAATGACATATGTTCTGGCCCAAAAATACTCTGACATTAAAGCCAAGCTTAAAAAGCTTGAACAGGGCCCTGCTACTCCTCAGACCAAAATCCTCGCTGTCGCTTTAAAGGTTTTTCATGGTAGAGAGGATGAAAGTGATTGCCGTAGGCAGAGAGCTGAAAATGCCAAATTCCAAATGTTGGCCCAGGTCATTCAGAGAAGGCCATCACCAAGCCGTCCCAATGTGACACCCCCTGGAGCTTTCTTCAAATGTGGTAAGGATTGTCCCTCGCCGAGAACACCGTAAAACCCCTGCCCAACATGCCATCAAAGGAGACACTGGGGGGCAGACTGCCCAACAACCCGGATGGGAGGTTGTTCAGCCACCCGGCAACCCCAGCCTCTCCTGGGCTTGGCAGAGGAGGATTGATGGAGCCCTGGGCCTTCCCTCCAGACTATTACCATCAAGAATCAAGAGCCTAGGGTCACCTTCCTGGTGGATGGACGCTTCATTACCTTCCTCTTGGATATTGGTGCCACTTTTTCAGTCTTGAGGGAGTATCGGGGTCCTACCACACCCTCAAAAACTCCTATTGTCGTGGTAGGAGGTAAACGTATTTTCCCTCAAAATCCCTTTTGTCCTTCACTCACTCCTTTCTCGTTATGAGCCATTGCCCCATTCCCCTTCTGGAAAGGGACATACTCTCACTATTAAAAGTCACCATTCACATATCACCCCACACCTCTCCTACCTCTCATTTTCTCATGATGTTCCTAGGGGCAGATACACCTCCTTCATGCACTCTCCCACGACTACCTAAACCAGTTAACCCTGAGTTTTGGGACACAACTACACCCTTTATGGATAAATGCAGTCCTATTCATATTGTCTTATGGGACCCTTCAAGATATATTAGTCAACCATGATATCCACTCACAACCACAGCCTTCCTCGGATTAGAAGCCATCATCCAGGATTTATTATGAAAGGGGTATCTTAGGCCTACACACTCTCCTTTCAACACCCCCATTCTGGCAGTAAAGAAACCTAACGTGTCCTACAGGCTGGTTCTAGACCTTCCCCTTGTCAACTCCTCTGTGGTCCCCATCCACCCACTAGTGTCCAACCCTTACACCCTTTTCTCTCAGATCCCTGCCACTATTACCCACTTCTTGGTCCTAAATTTAAAACATGCGTTCTTTTCTATTCCCTTGTTCTCAGAATCTCAGTATATCTTTGCTTTTACTTGCACTGACTCTCACACCCGCCATTCTCATCAGCTTACCTGGACTGTCCTCCCACAGGGATTCAGGGATAGCCCCCATCTCTTTGGCCAAGTTCTTGCCCAGGACCTCACATCCTTTCACCCGACCTGTCCTGACTCTACTCTCCTTCAATATGTCGATAACCTTCTTCTATGTAGTCCCTCTGGGAACACTCTCAATCCCACACTGCTCAGCTTTTAATTTCCTAGCAGACAAGGGAAATAGGGAGTCTCCCCACAAGGCCCAGGTTTCCCAGTCTTCTGTCACCTATCTTGGTTTTTGCCTTACACCCAAAAAAAAGGAAATAACACTGGATAGGAGGCAACTCCTCTCTTATCTTCCAGTGCCCCATACAAAAGCCAAAATACTATCATTCCTAGGACTAGCAGGTTATTTTAGGGCCTGGATCCCAAATTATTCTCTTCTTTACAAATCCTGTATGACCTAGCAAAGGGACCTCCTAGTGAATCTCTTGCCTCCTCCCCAAACTACAACTTGCGCAGGCTTCAGCAACTTGTCTTAAAGGCACCTGCCCTTCACCTTCCTGATCTTTCAAGACCATTTCATGTATATGTCCATGAAAATGGGAGGCAAGAACTTGGGGTCTTAGGTCAAAACTATGGGCCTACATTTGCACCTGTGGCATATTTGCCCAAGCAACTTGACCCTACCATCCGTGAGTGGGCCCCTTGCTTAAGAGCTCTGGCTGCTGGACAAATTTTACACAAAGAAGCCTCTAAGCTTACTTTTGGGGCCCCTTTAACTATCCACTCCCCACATCACTTGAAGGATCTTTTAGCTTATAAGGGCTTTCAAACCCTTCCTCCATCCAGATTTCTGTCGGTCCTCACTTCCTTTCCGGAAAACCCTAATATTACTTTCCTTCCCTGCTCTGCACAGAACCCTGCCTCACTGCTCCCAATGACTCCCACGTCTAACACACCAACTCAAAATTGGTTGGAAACCTTAGATGATTTCCTCCCCTGTCATTCTTCCATTTCTGAGTGACTACTAGCCAAGCCTGACCTTATCTGGTTTACTGATGGCAGTTCCTTTAGGCAGAACGGCACTCATTACTTTGGATACGCTGTAGTATCAGCCACTGAGATTATAGAGGCCAAAGCTCTGCCTTCAGGAACTACCAACCAGCAGTCTGAACTTATAGTAGCCACTCGTGCCAGCCTTCTAGCACAAGTCAAATCCCTCACCCTTTATACTGATTCAAAATATGTCTTCCATATCTTATCCCATCCTGCAATATAAAAGGAGCGAGGCCTACTTACCACCAAAGGTAATGTGATCACTAATTCGGCTCTTATAACAAATCTGATAGAGGCCTTCCACTTACCCACCCAGGTGGGAGTTGTCCATTGTAGGTCTAATCAGAAGGACTTCTCTCTTATCACTGAGGGCAATGCCAAAGCTGACCAGGTGGCACAAATGGCTGCTACCACTTCCAATGATGGACCCCCTGGGGGACATATAATGGCCACTTTAGACAGCTCATCTGAAGCCCCTACTTCTTCCAGTAAGAACAAGGATCTCTTCAAGTTCCTTCATAATCTATTCCTTTCCAATTCTCAGTCTTTGACCCTCTTTTTACAGAGCTTCTTCTCGCTCACCCTCTCTGACAAAGCCATGCTACAGAATATAGCCTCTAATTGTCAGATCTGTCAGTGGACCAACACTTATACTCCTTTAAGGCCCAAACCTTTCCCTTCTCACCAAGCCCGGGGACACATTCCCACTGCTGACTGGCAGGTAGACTTCACCAACATGCTCACAGTATGGCGCACTAAATACCTCCTTGTCTTTGTGGACACTTTCTCTGGTTGGATTGAGGCATTTCCCACTTCCAATAAAACGGCTTCCACTGTAGCTTTAATCTTACTGACAGACATCATCCCCAGGTTTGGTATGCCCACTTCTCTACAATATGACAATGGCCCTGAGTTTATTTCTAGGATCACACAAAAGGTCTCTCAAGCCCTCTCCTTCAAGTGGCATTCCCACTGTCCATATTACCCCCAAGCTTCAGGGAAAGTGGAAAGGGTAAATCGTACTCTAAAGGAAGTCCTTACCAAATTGACAATGGAATTAAACTTAGACTGGGTCAAATTCCTTCCCTTGGATTTGCTTCGAATCAGAGCTCTCCCTAAAAACCATCTTTACTGTCTCCCTTTGAGATAATGTATGGAAGACCTCTTATACCCCCTGGGTTGGTCATTTCACAAGGATCTCTCACCCGAGATTTGTCTTTGCCTCTTTTATATCATCTCTGCTCGGAAATCTGGAAATATCAGGACTGGCTTCATCCGGACCCAGTGTCCTCTCCAAACACTCCTCCCATAACACCTGGGAGTCTAGTCTATTATAATACCCCAGAGGAGAAAGGGACTCTTGCCCCAAAATGGAAATGCCCCTATCCTGTCATTCTCTGTACCCCCACTTCCGCCAAACTCTCCTTACCAGACAACCATCTCACTCCCTGGATTCACATTTCTAGGTTGAAGCCATATCACCAGGAGGTCCCACCTGCTGACGACAGGACCACCCAGAGGAACTCCAAGAATCACCTCCTGAACCTCCCCTTAACTCCTGCTCTCCACACTCATCTCACCCATTTAAGTTGCAGCTCACACGGTGTTCCATGCAGCCCAATTCCTCTTAAAAAAGTCACAATGAGCTCTCCCAACACCCTAATCTTCTGTAACTGCTTGTTTTTTTGTGCTCTGCTTATTTTCTGTACTCTATCGGGACTGGTCTTTACCCACCTCTCCTACAATGTATTTATTCACTCTTCAGGAACGGTACTCAGAACATGGCATGCAGAAGGTCCGTGCAGTGGATGCAACTACTTGCTTCATCCACAATTGCACCTCTATTTCCCTAAAATTGTCACCTTCAAGGACCTTCGTCCCTGGTAGCTGGAACTGGCCTTTCATTTGCTTCCTTTTTGATCAAACAAAAGACTATTGTCATTGGTGGCCTGAGATATATAATGGGTGCCCCTATTGGTCATGCAGGTTCCATGATGAACATGGTAGCTATTCTTACCACTCACTTGGTTACCCAAAAGGGTGGACATCTAGTTACCTAAAGTGGCATAAAGGCTCTTCATCTGATAACAATGGATGGTATACTTTAGATATACCTGACCCCAAGGCCAAACGTTGGGGCTATGTTGAGTTTGCTGTCTATGCTCGGACCACCTCAGCCAGAACCACAATGTGGATGACTGTTGGCAGCACCCTGATTATGCCACCTAAGGCAACCATCCAGGTAGTCGAACACATTAAGGAGTCAGAATCAAAACTTCGAGATCTTATCCATAGCTCATCCAAAAAGGATTCAGACCCTTCAACCCCCTCAGGTCCCCCTGACACATGGCTCAATTTGTTACACCAAACTCTTCAATTATTAAAATCCACCCCTCTTTCTGTGCCTCCTTCTCAGTGCTTTCTCTGTGCTTCAATTAGTCGTCCACTTCTAGCAGCGGTCCCATTAGCGGCAGGAAATATTTCAGCAAAAACCTACAATTTCTCTAAGAAAGGACAACCCCTACATGTGACACGTATCCCACTGTGGGAAAGTTATTCCACCAATGCTTTATTTGCTTTCAACTGTTTCCACCTGACAATAATGAATCCTTTACCAATTTGTTCCTTGAGCTTAAGCACCCAATCGAGCCCTGCGTTTATGCAACCTGGAAATTTCCTCTGGTGTAATGGGTCTTTAAGTACCTCAACGATCAATGTCTCTGGCACCTCTTTCTTGGTTACTGTAGTTCCTCAGCTGTCTTTGTATACTCCCACCGAATTCCGACAGTTGGCCCTACCTTCCCGAACCCGTAGGGCAGTCTTTCTGCCGGTTCTTGTAGGCCTCACTTTAACAACCTCAGTGGCGGGTCTCGGACTCTCTGGTGGAGCTATAGGTCATGTTCTATGGGCATCCAATAACCTGCAACAAAAACTGCAGGAAGCACTCGATACCACTGCTGAGACTCTGGGCTCCTTGCAGCGCCAGGTTACTTCATTGGCACACGTGGCTTTACAGAAACAAAGGGCAATTGATCTTCTCACTGCAGAAAAAGGGGTACATGCCTATTCCTCAGAGAGGAATGTTGCTATTATGTTAATGAATCTGGGCTGATAGAAAAAAATGTTGTTAAATTGCAGGAATTATCGACCAAATTGCTCAAACCTAGCTCCTCCAATCCCATAACAGGGTTCTTCCAATCCTATCTTGCCATGTACTTACTACCTATCTTGGGGCCCCTTATTGGGATGCTCCCTTTTTGTGCTCTCTTGCCATGCATAATGAAGTTCCTTCAAACCCAACTGCAAAAAATTTTTAATCAAAATTTCAACCAGCTTTTGCTTAGGCACTACCAGCCTCTGATGACCGATGAACCCCTAACATCTCCAAGAGAACAGTTCACTCAGTGATGAAGCTCACTACCAGGCACGATGGAATGCAACGAACATCAGACAGCGGGAGGCAACGAGCTTGGAGAACCTCCTAATCTGCCATCCTGGATTCATGAGTCTTTATGACATTCTAAGCTTCCTCATGGCCCTTGGCCTCTTCTATGTCAGTCCCCCAACATGGAACTTCTGCCAAAAATTGACCTTTGCTTTAATTTTTATCTTCATTCTGTTTTTATTCGCTCTGATCTTCTTCAGGTGCTGGTGACGCCATGTCCAGGCAACGCTTCCAGTATTTCCTTGAGTCTCTGTTACAGGACCAGTGGCTGATACCAACAATCTCCTCCATCCAGGACTGGTTTCATGCCATCGACAACTTGTGGCATCAGGGAACTTTCATAGACTTTACCCCTACTGAAGTAGCTATCTATACCACTGGGTTTTATTTCTGGCTGCCATGATATCCCAAGACCTGCCCGCCGAGCATTCGTCCACTTCCTTTTCTAGGCCCCACAGCACCCCTACACAGCAGGAATCAGCCAGAAATGACAAACAACACCCCAATTTCTAAAAAAACAAAAAGGGAGGAATGTTAGGAAAAGTATAAATGGCAGCCATACCCCAGAGAAAAACCCCAACATGGCGCCTAAGGACTTCTTCTTCCTACCTTCTTCTTTTCTGCAGTGGCGTGAAAAGTCCCCGCCCTTGTTAACAATGCAGCCAGCGCCAATTTCAAATCTCGCTGGTGGGGAACCTTAGCCCCAATGAGAACTAATTCCTGGGCTCCGGATCTGATATCTGAAAAAACTTATTCTCAGAACATGAGACCAAACCACAAACCCACAACCACACCCACAAAGGCACCTCCTTCCCCCAAGTAGGTCTGTGACTATTCGGAGTGTTCTCTGACTGCTGGGCCATACTATGTTCCTCCGAAATGGCCTGTCTTCTCTCAGATCTGGTCTCCTTGGCCAACTCTGTGAAGTTGACAGGAACCAGCGGTGAGCCACTACCTTCTTTCTCAGGAAAGGCCCCTCTTCAGAGCTCTTCTGGCATTTGGACATCTTCAAATCAGTAGGTACCAAGAAAGACTGACCCTGTCCTTGGTAAATCCAAACAAGTGAGACAACTGGGACTGGGACTGGGACTGGATCGGGGTGCCTGGCTTCCTGGATCCCAAGTTCAGAGAGTTCCAACACCAAGGAAGTGAGGTGAGGTCACTTCCTTCAGGAACTGAATGAGGTCACTGCCTTGGCAACCACTTTGTTTTAACAGTTGCTTCTTATGGTCCCTTTAGATGGAGGCTGCCCCTACTTCCTGTGACCCTTTCATAAGTTAGAATGAGATATAATCCATAGGCTCTCAGGAACAGCTCTCCATAAGGCCTGGTTTGGTCCGTCTTCTCTACATTAAGAAGACAGAGGCTGATTCAGACACCAAACTTCATCCTACCAGGTTGTTTTCCATGGAAGATGACTTTTGCTCTCTCAGGTCCTTCATAGCTGCCTACATCTTCTCCAGGGATCATTTCTGCACATACCTTTGAGGTTCTCATCAGGTGGAAGATCCCATACATTCCTGAATTGTAAGACCAACACTGTCACTGCTTTTCTGTAAAGTTAGATTGAGGGAAGAGTGTATGGTTAGTGTTAATAACATTTTCAATTTTGGTTAGGAACCATTCTGCTCGATGAACAATGGTATTGGGAACCTGCGATATTTATAAGAATATAGAGGTGAAATATATGAATGAAAAGAGAAATCTAAGTAAGAATTGAAGCCCAGAAGGTCATTGGGTCCTTGATTGGGATACTTAGCATTGAATTACGTTCTGCACAGATGTCTCAGATAAATCGATATACAATGGCATAGGACCTTGTACCTTGGATGATTGAATGTAGAAGAGAACATCCAGTCAAAAAGGGATAGTCGTTAGGATTAGGAAGACAGTAGGTAGGTTTAGGAAGAAGAGTGAATATAGGATTTGGACCAAAGTTTTTTAGCAATAGGGTTTCGGTTAGAGAGTGAATGTTAGTGATAGCACATGTGAAGATTCAGTCACAATGATGAACTGGGGAAAATATGTAGGAAAGCAGATATCAATAGACACATTACAAAATCATTCAAAGTGTAAAGTGAGTGACAGCTTTAGACATATTCAACAGGGTTGAGTTTGAATATATAATCTTTGGAAGAAACAAATATGTAGTCACCAATAGGATTTTCATTTGAGATCATTAGGCAACCTGGACATGGATAATTTTAGTAATCCATGTTCACTTTCCATTTAGGTATGATACAATCATAAGTGTGAACTTTGCTTTTTGCTGTTCAGAATATTACTGTGATAAAATGTATATGTAGATCAGGTTACATGTATTTTTTCCACCATTTCTGGGAGCAATATTTTGAAGACGTATAAATTAGTATTGGGGGTACAAAGAGGTGTACCCTGTGTCTATGAATATAGAGATAATACATGAATAGACCATACTGTGAATAAATAATATAACTGGTTCCACTTTAAATAATGGATTGAATTGATACCTGTAACTAAGTAAGAAATCTTATATTGATATACAATCATTCTTTCCAACCACTTATACATTTAATGGTAATATTAGGGTTATGGTTTATCATGACGGGTGTTTTGCTTCAAATATGATAATGGAAATCGAAAATAATGTGTTTGTAAAGAAGTCTCATGAAAAGAGCAGTCAAGAAACATGGAGGAATACATGGGTACTGAAGCAGGAAGTGATTTGAAGTTAAACAAATGAGTATAAATTTGCTAAATTGTGGATGAAATATGTATCCTATGATGTGCATAAACTGAAGAAATAGTAATGTTCCACTGTTGAATAAAAATGAACGTCAAAATGCACATCATGTCCCATAGGAATCTACTTGCATTGATGTTAAACTCGGGTCAGTTACTGTAGAAATATTATGATTTGGCTTTTTTTTTTTGGTGTTATAATACAATTTATTTTAGTACTAGCATGCCACAGAATGTAGAGGAAGGAACAATGGATTTTTAGTTATAGCACTAATGATCTAACATTTAATGACTATTTTGGGGAGTCTAGAAATTACATAAGGCTATGTAACATATTGTTTTTTATTTAACATTCAACAAAGCTTGGAATTTTGGTAATATTTCTACTTTTTTATTTTTTGTTTTTCAGTTGTTGATGGACCTTCATTTTGTTTATTTTTATGTGGTGCTGAGAATAGAACCCAGTGCCTCACACATGCTAGACAATCATGTTACCACTGAGCCATAAACCCAGCCCCTCCACTTTTTTCTTAACATCGAATATGCCTCTCCCTCTTCTTTACTCACTTTCTTCCTCATTTTCCCCCTTCTCTCTCTTCCTTTTTCATTTTCCATCCATACCAATTTTTCTCTCATGTCATTACAAACAGTATCTTGCTATGAAATTTAAATTTAAGACTGTTTTTTATAGTCATTCTTTTTTCTTGAGAAAACGTTAAAATTATAATCACCTGATAGATATATCACTATACATTTATTATATATATGTATCTATATTCATGCATATGCATTAAATATATTATATATGTATATATACATTTATATTTAAAAGTACTTTGATTAGCCTGTTAGATATAATATAGACCATATCTTTCTTAATTCTCAAGTCTTCCAAAATTAACATCTTACAGTGAAAATCAATTAAACATATTTAAGTAAACAGGTTTCTTTCTTATTTATCTATACTGATAATTTAAGGTTTTATATCACATTAAGCGAAAATATGGCATAATATATCTTATGAATTAGAGAAAATTTTTTTAAAAAACCTATTATTTAAGGACCATATGCACTGACATTTTAAATGGCTTTCTCGTGATTTCAATTTCTATCAATTGTGTATTAATTGCCAAATATTTATTTTAGTACTTTTCATATTCATAATTGATATAAAGTCAATTGTTTAATTCTTCTTGTAAGTAGTTACTTATTACAGCAGGGACATTATTAATAATTCTAAATCCTTATAAGAAAAATTGTGCAAAGATATTTTCATGGAAAATTAAGAATAATTGCATGCTCTGAATGTTTGATTGTTAATACATATAACAAAAAGCTTTTCATGAGTCTCTTCCCCAGTAAAACATAAAATGCAAAGATATAGTTGGGTATGTATGTCCAAATAAAGATAAGGAGAAATACACATTATTAGCTAGAAACAATTAAATAAAAGAAGAAAAGAAAAATCCAACACATTGTACGAACTTGTCAGATGAGGTAGTATTCTGGAAGAATAGCCTAAGGCTAGACCTGGTCCATGACAAAATATTAACTAAAAAAATGAAATATGAAAAATATAGGAAATGCTATGAATTTTTCATGAAGGTAGGTGAATTATCCTTTAATCTCAATTTATGTGCATTTTCAAAAGCCAAATTTCTGGTAAAATAAATTTGTGATAGTTACAACTACACAAAACAAAGTTTCTGCTAAGAAAAATGAATGCATCTCAACACTTTTTTAGCTGATTTCTTCCCACTGAATTTTAAACCTTTATTTATTTATTTATTTTTATTGGTTGTTCAAAACATTACAAAGTTCATGATATATCATCTTTGATACATTTTTCTCATTTGGATTATGAACTCCCATTTTTTTCCCCAAATAAGAATTGCAGAAATACATTGGTTACACATTCACATTTTTACATAATGGCATATTAGTGACTGTTGTATTCTTCTACCTTTCCTATCCCCTACTATCCCCCCTCCCCTCCCCTCCCATCTTCCCTCTCTACCTCATGTGCTGTTGTTTAATTCTCTCCATTATTTCCCTCCCATTTCCCCTCACAACCTATTATGTGTAATTTTGTGTATCATTGAGGGTTTCCTACCATTTCCATATGCTTTCTGTTCTCTCTCCCTTTCTCTCCCCTAGCTCATTTTGTATAATATTAATCTTTTCCTCATGCTCTTCCTCCCTTTCTGTTCTTAGTTGCTCTCTTTATATCAAAGAAGACATTTGGCATTTGTTTTTTAAGGATTGGCTAGCTTCGCTTAGCATATTCTGCTCTAATGCCATACATTTCCCTGCAAATTCTATGATTTTGTAATTTTTTAGTGCTGCGTAATACTCCATTGTGTGTAGATTCCACATTTTTTTATCCATTCATCTATTGAAGGGCATCTAAGTTGGTTCCACAGTCTAGCTATTGTGAATTGTGCCGCTATGATCATTGATGTGGCAGTATCCCAATAGTATGCTGTTTTAAGATGCTCAGAGAATAGTCCAAGAAGGGTGATATCTTTGTCAAATGGTGGATCCATTCCCAGCTTTCCCAGGAATCTCCATACTGTTTTCCAAATTGGCTGCACCAATTTACAGTCCCACCAGCAGTGTACAAGTGTCCCCTTTTCCCCACATCCTCGCCAACACTTACTGTTGTTTGACTTCCTAATGGCTGGTGATCTTACTGGAGTGAGATGGTATCCTAGGGTGATTTTGATTTGCATTTCTCTGACTGCTAGAGATTGTGAGCATTTTTTCATGTACTTGTTGATTGATTGTATGTCCTCCTCTGTGAAGTGTCTGTTCAGGTCCTTGGCTCATTTGTTGATTGGGTTATTTGTTATCTTATTTTTTAATTTTTTGAGTTCTTTGTATATTTTGGATATTAGGGCTTTATCTGAAGTGTGAGGGGTAAAAATTTGTTCCCAGGATGTAGGTTCTCTATTTACCTCTCTTATTGTTTTTCTTGCTGAGAAAAAAAAAACTTTTTAGTTTAAGTAAGTCCCATTAATTTATTCTTGTTATTAACTCTTGGGCTATGGGTGTCCTATTAAGGAATTTGGAGCCCGACCCCACAGTATGTAGATCGTAGCCAACTTTTTCTTCTATCAGATGCAGTGTCTCTGATTTGATATCTAGCTCCTTGATCGACTCTGAGTTAACTTCCTTGCTTGGCGAGAGAAAGGGATTCAGTGTCATTTTGTTGCATATCAATTTTCAATTTTTCTAGCACCATTTGTTGAAGATGCTATCCTTCGTATATTGCAGGTTTTTAGCCCCTTTTATCAAATATAAGAAAGTTGTAATTTTGTGGATTGGTTTCTGTGTCCTCTATTCTGTTCCATTGGTCCACCTGCCTGTTTTGGTACCAGTACCATGCTGTTTTTGTTACTATTGCTTTGTAGTACAGTTTGAACTCTGGTATCGCTATACCTCCAGATTCAAACTTCCTGCTTAGAATTGCTGTTGCTATTCTGGGTCTTTTGTTTTTCCATATGAATTTCATGATTGCTTTATCATTTCTACAAGAAATGTCGTTGGGATTTTGATTGGCATCAATTTAAACCTGTAGAGAATTTGGGTAATATCGCCATTTTGATGATCTTATTTCTGCCTATCAATGAATTGGGTATATTTTTCCATATTCTAAGATCTCTTCTATCTCTTTAGGGTTCTGTAGTTTTCATTTATAAATCTTTCACCTCTTTTGTTAGGTTGTTTCCCAACTATTTAATTGTTTTTCCAATTATCTTATTTTCTTTGAGGATATTTTGAATGGAGTGGTTTTCCTCATTTCCATTTCAGAAGTTTTGCTGCTGATATACAGCAATGCCTTTGATTTATGCGAGTTGATTGTATATCCTGCCACTTTGCTGAATTCATTTATTAACTCTAGCAGTTCCTCTGTAGACCCTTTTGGGTCTGTTAAATATATTATCATGTCATCCGCAAATAGCGATAATTTAAGTTCTACTTTTCCTAGTTTTATGCCTTTAATTTCTTTTGTCTGTCTAATTGATATGCCTAGTATTTCAAGAACTAAATTAAATAGAAGTGGTGATAGAGGGCATCCCTCTTGTTCCAGATTTTAGAGGGAATGCCTTCAGCTTTTCTCAATTTAGGATGATGCCAGCCTGAGGTTTATCATATATAGCTTTTGCAATCTTGAGGTAAGTTCCTGTTATCCCTAGTTTTTCTAGTGTTTTCAACATAAAGGGATGTTGAACTTTGTCGAATGTTTTTTCTGAATCTATCGAGATGATCATATGGTTGTTGTCTTTAAGTCTATTGATGTGGTGATTAGCATTTATTGATTTCCGTATAATGAACCAGCCTTGAATCCCAGGGATGAATCCTACATGATCATGGTGCATAATTTTTTTGATATGCTTTTGTATTCGATTCACCAAGATTTTATTGGGAATTTTTGCATCCAAGTTTATTAGAGATATTGGTCTGTAGTTTCCTTTCTTTGAAGTGTCTTTGTCTGGTTTTGGGATCAGGGTGATATTGGCCTCATCGAATGAATTTGAAAGAGTTTCTTCATTTTCTATTTTTTGAAATAGCTTGAAAAGTATTGGTATTAATTCCTTTTTGAAGGTTATGTAGATCTCTGCTGTATACCCATCCGGTCCATGGCTTTTTTTTGTTGGTAGTATTTTGACGGCTTCTTCAATTTCTTCCTTTGTTATTGTTCTGTTTAAATTGTGTCTGTCTTCCTGACTCAATCTGGGCAGATTGCATGACTTAAGAAGTTTATTGATATCTTCACTATCATCTATTTTATTGGAACATAGGTTTTCCATATACTTTCTAATTATCTTCTTATTTCTGTAGTGTCTGTTGTGATATTGCCTTTTTCATCCCGTATGTTAGTAATTTGAGTTCTCTCTTTTCTTCTCTTCCTTAGCATGGATAAGGGTCTATAAATCTTATTTATTTTTTCAAAGAACCAACTTTATTTTTATCAATATTTTCAATGTTTTTTTTGTTTCAAATTCCTTGATTTCTGCTCTACTTTTAATTATTTCTTGTCTTCTACTACATTTGCTGTTGTTTTGCTCTTCCATTTCTAGGTTTTTGAGGTGTAGTGTGAGTTCATTTATTTGCTGTTTTTTTCTTTTTTTTTTGTCTGTTGTGATATTGCCTTTTTCATCCCATATGTTAGTAATTTGAATTCTCTTTCTTCTTCTTTTCCTTAGCATGGCTAAGGGCCTGTCGATCTTATTTATTTTTTCAAAGAACCAACTTTTAGTTTTATCAATTTTTTCAACTTTTTTTTTGTTTCAATTTCATTGATTTCTGCTCTAAATTTAATTATTTCTTGTCTTCTACTACATTTGCTGTTGTTTTGCTCTTCCTTTTCTAGGTTTTTGAGGTGTAGTTTAAGTTCATTTATTTGTTGTATTTTTCTTTTTTTGAGGAAAGAACTCCAAGAAATGAATTTCCCTCTTAAAACTGCTTTCATTGTGTCCCATAGATTCCAGTGTGTTGTGTCTGTATTGTCATTTGTGTCTACGAATTTTTTTATCTCCTCCTTTATGTCTTCTGTAAACCATTTATCATTCAGTAGCATGTTGTTCATTTTCCATGTGATGTAGGATTTTTCCTTCCTTCTTTTATCATTGATTTCCAGATTCATTCCATTATGATCAGATATGGTGCATGGTATTATCTCCACGACTTTATATTTACTAATAATTGCCCTATGGCATAATATATGGTCTACCTTTGAGTAGGATCCATGTGCTACTGAGAAGAACGTGTATCCACTTTTTGATGGTTGATATATTCTATATATGTCGGTGAAGTCTAGGTTACTGATTTTGCTGTTGAATTCTATAGTTTCTTTATTCAGTTTTTGTCTAGAGGATCTGTCTAATGGCTAGAGCGGTGTGTTGAAGTCACCCATAATTATTGTGTTGTAGTTTATTTGACTCTTGAACTTGAGGCGAGTTTGTTTTATGAGTGTTGCAGCTCAATTGTTTGGTGCATACAAATTGATAATGGTTATGCATTGTTGGTGCAAGGTTCCTTTTAACAGTATATAGTGTCCTTCTTTATCCCTTTTGATTAACGTAGGGTTGAAGTTGATTTTATTCGATATGAGTATGGCCACTCCTGCTTGCTTCCGAGGGTCATGTGAGTGGTATCATTTTTCCCAAACTTTTAATTTCAGCCTCTGTATGTCTTTACCTATCATATGAGTCTCCTGAAGGCAGCATATTGTTGGATTTTTTTCTTTTTTGATCAAGGTTACTAGCTTATGTCTCTTGATTGGTGAGTTTAGGCCATTAACATTTAAGGTTACAATTGAAATATGATTTGTACTTCCAGTCATGTTTATTTATTTATTTATTTATTTATTTTGGTTAGTTTTTACTTTTTGGTTATTTTCCTCTCCCTTTACTGAGATACCTCCCGCTGCTAGTTTCAGGCATTACTTTTCAAATCCTCTTCTTGTAGTATTTTGCTCAAAATGCTTAGCACTGCTGGTGTTCTGGCTGTGAATTCTTTTAGCTTTTGTTTATCGTGAAAGACTTAAATTTCATTGTCAAATCTGAAGCTTAATTTTGCTGGATACAGTATTCTTGGTTGGAATCCATTATTTTTGAGCGTTTGAAATACTTTTTTCCAGGATCTTCTTGCTTTCAAAGTTTGTGATAAAAAATCAGTCGTTAACTTTATTGGTTTACCCCTGAATGTAATCTGCCTATTTTCTCTCGTAGCTTTTAATATTCTCTCTTTGTTCTGTATGTCCTTGTTCTGGCTATCTTCATAATTATTTGTCTTGGAGTTGGTCTATTATGGTTTTGAATGCTTGGGGTCCTGTAGGCTTCCAGGATTTGGCAATTCATTCCATCTTTCATCTCTGGGAAATTTTCCAGAAATATTTCATTTAATATGTTGTCCATTCCTTTGGTTTGAATCTCTATGCCTTCTTCTATCCAGATGACACTCAAATTTGTTTTTTTTATGACATCCCATATCTCTTGAATAGATTGCTCTGGGATTTAAGCATCTTTTCTGTGTTTACTCTATTCTTTTCAAGTTGATAAACTTTGTCTTCATTATCTGATGTTCTAACTTCTAATTGATCTAGTCTATTTCTAATATTCTTCGTTTGAGTTTTTAATTTGGTTTATAGTTTTCTGCATTTCTAGGATTACTGTTTGATATTTCTTTTTAAGATCTCTATCTCCTGGTAAAGCTCGTTCTTTGCCATTTGAATTTGTTTGTTTATTTGATTTTCAAAATATACTTTTATTGCTTGGACTTGCTGCCTCATGTCTTCTCTAATATTCCTTTCAATCTGAGTTAGGTATGCCTTGAGTTTTTTCCCTATCCCTATTTCTGATGCTTCTCGGTCTTCCTGTAGAATTTTTTTCCCTTGTATTTTTCATGATCTTCACATTACTTTTCAGCTCTATTGATTGCTGTGTTTCTGCTCTCTTCAATAGATTTGTTTTGGTTTTGTATATCTCTGTTGTCTCTCTTTTGTGTTTGTAGACTATGCCTACAAAAGTGGATTCCGCATGGAAGGAATTCCGACAGCTGAGCTCCAGTGATGTCACCTGTCTGCTATGGCGGGCCCCAGGCTCCTTGCCGGGGTGTTTGAATGGGGGGGTGGGACTGGACTGTCTCTGGTTGGTTTCACCTCCTGGTCGCTGGCGGGCGGGCGGTCTCCAGCCATCCAGTCGTGCAATCAGCGAATGGGCTGTCACCGGCGGACGGGTGATCTCTAGCTGCCCAATTGCGCAGGCAGCCAGCGGGTGATTGGTTGCTGGTGGGCAGGCGTTCTCCAGCCGCCTAGTCAAGCGGGTCTGTCCTCTAGTCCCCTGGTTTCCTCTGCGAGTCCTGATTTCCCCTGCTACACCAGATTTCCCCTGAGTGATGCCTCTTGGCAGATCAAACTGTACTCTTTGCCTGCCGTTTCTTGGGTGTGGAGGGTGTCTATTGGGAACCCTGGCACTCTATTGTTTTGAATTTTTCCGATTGCCCCACCCATTGCGCTGGCTAGACAAGTTTCGTTTTCACCGGTGATGGGAGGGGAAGTTGAAGGTCAGGTGCCACTAGTTTTCCCCCCGTCTTTGTGAAGGCTTTCTCTGGTAGTCCCTCCCCCGGAAACCCTAAGAGAGAATTTTTGCAAATTACCTGCTGTGTGGGAGATAAGCTGAGTAACACACACCTGTTTTGTTGTTGCAATCTGTCGGAGAGTGGCGGTGGATACTTCAGCTCTCCAAGATGGTGGCCGTTGGTTTCCTCGATGGAGTTTCGGTTGTGGGGGATAGAACTGTAGCACTTTCTTCCCCATCTGAAATCCCGAGCTCAGCCCCGGGCTCAGTGGCGGGTGAGCCAGCCGGATTCCACAGAATTTGCAGCAACGTTTCTCCCTGCATGCTGGTCGCTTCTCGGTGGAGGCCCGCCGTCTGTAGCCATGGCACGGGCCGCACGGATCAGTCACCCCAGATCTTTGGTCGCATAGTTGGCTCTTGTTTGAGACTCAATTACCGGACCTTGGTGGTGGAAATCATTCTTCTAGGTTCCAGGCACACCCATTTTTCTGTAAGATCCTAACAAGATACTTTTTCGTCATTCTAACTCCTTATTCACATATGAAGTGGCGCAGTACAAAGGGTGTGATGCACTCTATTCATGGCCATCTTGCAATGTCAAAATATTAGGATTTCTATGCACCATTTACTGAAGATAGTTTTCAGTACTAGTAAACCAAAATGTATTTCGGGTGGATGAATATTTCTGAGAATAATCTTTTGAAAAGTAGATTATAAATCCACATACATGAATATGAATGAAATTTGGGAGTGCATAATAAGACACATATATTTCATATTTTGAAAAATCTGGAGGATATATATATATATATATATATATATATATATATATACACAGACACACACAGAGAGACATTAAAAAGTAGCATTATATATGCCAATGGAAATTCATCATGAAATACATATCATCCACAGATTCAAAAATATTCATTTTACTGAACATGGATTTATGTATAATGCTATTCAAATAGGAGGATCACCCATAGGTTGAATTCTCAGTTCCAACAGCTTGTAGAAGGAGTGATATCTTCTCAGTTCCAACAGCTTTTAGAAGGAGTGATATCTTCTCACAATTTCTATATGCCAAGTCAGCCACCTCACCAAAAATATACGTGTGATACCAGGTATGATTCTATATGTGCATATAAAATTACATGTGCTAAACAGGCTACAGAGAAAGGGAGACAGGAATTCACATATTTGTTAACTTTAAAAAAACATGGAGAATTCTTTCAACCAAATAATTGACTAGATTCATAACTCCTACCCTATATAATGCAAAAGGCAAGTCCAACTATACACGATGCCTCCTCTGAACTGCTTGTATTTCAATTCTGTTTGGGTTATTATTCTCCATCATATTATGATTAGTAGTCAGAGTTTAGTAGCGTAGGGGTTAGTGTGAGGGATTCACTATTTTGACTGGAAAATTGTAAAATGAATCCAATGTGTATGCAAATATGTGCTACAAAAAATTGTTCCCACTGTCATCCAGAACAATGGCTTGACATTACCTACTCCCCAAGTAAGACAAAATTAGAGGAGAAGAGTTAGAAAATCTGTGAATACATATCTGGAATGGAATATGCTAAGGAGTTTCCAAAAGTAAGGGACAGGGTAAACACTCCACACACTGGAGCTCTTCTGGCCTAAAGACTTCTTGTGGAACTGCCTCTGAGGTTGGGCACTTGAAACATATGTTGTTGTCAAGTGCTTTAGCTTCGTTTCTAGTGAGACCAATAAAGGTGGGTCTGCATCTATGTGATCTGGAGGACATTGTTTCTTATTTTCCACTGAACATGAGCAGCAGTGCTGAATTTGCTATTTGTAGCTAAACTGTGGCCACTGGGTCTAAGTGTCTCCCCGTTTGGACTGTGAAGCCATTTTGTGATCCTAAAATTTTCATGGTGTTTCTTGCGGCTTCACTGGGAGTTTGGTATTTGCTTCACAAAATACAAAGAGGTCAACTGGGACACAGTGCTGGAGGGAGTTCTGTCACGTGTGGTGGGTCAGTTTCTCTAGGACAATGCACGAACCATGCTTCTATCCCACATAGCTTGCCCCATTGACCATAGCAACTTGATTCTGAAACTTGCCCTGAGACTTCTCAATATTACAAGATGCCTTTACATAGAAGGGACTGCTTGCTGCACCATTTCAGTCACAAGACACTTGGAAGCTAATGGCAGATCCACATGGCCCCACCAAAAATGTTTTATGACACACCTGCCCACTACTGCTGTACGCCCAGTACTCAGCAGCCTCCAATTTATTGGCATCTCTGTTCTACACCATTTTCATGAAACCCAGTCAATCAAGGCACTGTCTGGTATACTCATGATCAGCAACAGGACATCCAAAGGTTCTCCAGTGCCATCTGGCTATGGGAATTTCAAAAATTTCTTGGTATTTATCTAGCCATTATTGAAAGATGAAGTTGGATGCACTGTGTGTTTCAAATCAATCCAGAACCAATAAATTTTGAGGAAGCTCATGTCAATAAAAGACAATGGAGAATTCTCACAGGCAAGGCTTCCCAAAGAGTGGCTAAATGGTCACGTGAATCCAGGCCCATTGATGTCTACAATGTAAGGTCCATGTGTGTTTTGACTCTCAACTATGGCTGCCAAGTCTTTCAGAATAAAATCATGTGATATCTTGGCTGTGATTCCCAGTGCTTTGTGGAAATACAACCTGGGCATACATCTCAGTTTCCAAGGGCGACTCTCATGCGTAGTCTCTTAACATCCCAACACAATTCATGGCAATACTTCTCTGAGGTCAGTTCCAGAACTCAGTCTCTTAGGGGAATCACACCAGAGATCATGTCAAGGTGGACCCAGTCATCTCTTCCAACCACCACACAAATGACCACAATTAAAACCAACACACTCCCACATGGTCCTCATGATATTTCATATAAACACTCTTCATAACCTCTGGTTGGATGTTTCGATGAGGGGCGCAGACCAAGACAGTCTCCAAAATAATCTCCCTTGCCCCTAATTTGCCTAAAATCAGGGTGGCTTGGACACCCTTCCTGTGAACCTGGTGTGATCACATAGGCCTGCTGTTAATACTTCTCTGCTTCTCCAATTTGAGGACTACTGTGGGGTTTAGATTCTTTGTCTGAATTGGAGACATGAGGAAACCCAAGCACCTATGGGCTAGCCTCTGCAGGGCTTTGAAGAAATTATTTGACCCAAAGCATTCCTATTCTAACTTGATGTAGGTCTGGAACCTCACAAAGGAAGGGGAGAGACTTCATGCAGAATGACTGCTCTTTTGGCTATTTTGGTTTTGGATGCACACATGGAATCTTTCTTTAGATCCATCAGGTGCTGAGAATCTAAGCCTAAGCCTCACGCAGGGCCAAAAGGCTGATTCAGACACATCCTTTCCAAAGGAATTAAGCAAAAAGCTTCAGGTGATGCCCATTCATTTCCATGTGAAAACAGTTTTTTTCAGGCATCAAAAAAAGGTGGCCTGAGGCAAAGACCTTTCAGACATTGAGGGCAGCAGAACAATTGATAATTAAAAGGCCCAAAGGTTTTCTCCACTGAGACTATCCTGATCACACTGGTATCAGAGTTTTCTGAGATGCTCGCCATTCCCTTCAGCTATCCAGTACATGACGATGTCACAGGGCTTGGAAGTGGTACATATATTGGACACAAAACCATGAGCCTATTCTGGAGAGTGGCCAGAATTCAGGAAGAAAGCAGAAACTTTGAAAGATAGCAAGTGTTGCCCATCGATAAGGCAAGCTGAAATCCATTCATAAATTGGGCAGGATGAATGCTGGGAAGCTTTCAACTAGACAGGACATATCAATTGATGCATTCTCTTTTCTAATGTCTACAACCATGGACACCGTGGGATACACAGACATAGAAACACTCGCCTTGTCAAACGACTTACTCGAAACAGTCTACACCAAACCAAACATACCGACTTTCCTACCTATTCTGAGAACATGAGACAAATCCACAAACTCACACCCACACCCACAAAGGCACCTCCTTCCCCAAAGTAGGTCTGTGACTATCCAGAGTTTCTCTGATTGTGGGCCATATTTTCTTCCCCCAAAATGGCCTGTCCTGTCTCAGATCTGGTCTCTTTGGCCAACATTGTGAAGTACTGAGGAGCCAGCGGTGATCCAATACCTGCTTTCTCAGTAAAGGCGACTTTTCAGAGCTTTCTGGCATTTGGCCATCCTCACATCAGTATGTACCAAGAAAGACTAAATCTGTCCTTGGTAAATCCAAGAAATTGAGACCCCTGGGAGTGGGACTGGGAGTGGATTTGGGTGACTGGCTTCCTGGATCCCAAGTTCAGAGAGTTCTGTCACTAAGGATGTTAGGTGAGGTCACTTCCTTCAGGAATTGAATAAGGTCACTGCCTTGGCAACCACGTTGTCCTAACAGTTGTTTCAAAGGGTCCCATGAAATTGAGGCTGCCCCTACTTCCTGTGACACTTTCACAACTTAGAATGGTATATCAACCATAGGCACCCGGGAACAGCTCTCAACACAGGCCTGGTTTGGTCCTTCTTCTCTAAATTAAGAAGACAGAGGCTGATTCAGACACATTCCTTCATCCTGACCAGGTTTTTTACAATGGAAGATGACTTTTGCTTTCTCAGTTCCTACATAGCTGCCTACAACTTCTGCAGGGATCATTTTTGCATGGACCTTTGAGTTTCTCAGTAGTTGGAATGAATCCTACATTTTTGTATTGTAAGACCATCTCTGTCCCTGCTCTTCTGTAAAGTTAGATTGAGGCAACAATGAATGGTTAGGGTTAATAACAGGTTTGATTTGGGTTAGGAATCATTCAGCTAGATGAAAAATGGTATTGATAACCTGCGATAATTACAAGAATATATAGGTAAAATATAAGTATGAAAACAGAAATCTAGGTAAGATTTAAAACCCAGAAGTGTATTAGGACCTTGATTGTGATACTTAGCTTTGATATATTTTCTGCACAGATGTCTCAGGTACATCGATATACAATTGCATTGGACCTTGTGCCTTGGATGATTGATTGTCAAAGATAACATCCAGTCAAAAAGTGATAGTCGGTAAGATTAAGAAGATAGTCGGTAGTTTAGAAAGGATAGTGAGTATAGAATTTGCACCAAAAGTTCTTTAGCTATAGCTTTTCGGGTATAGAGTAAATGTAAATGTCAGCACATGTGAAGAGTCAGTCACAAAGATGAACTGGGAAAAGTATGTAGGAAAATAGATATCAATAGAGACATTAGGAAATCTGGCAAAGTATAGTCGTTAGTGAAAAGTTAGTAAAATAGGTAGTTGTCTCTTCATGTTTTTCTGTATACTTAACTTCCCTCCCTGCCCTCCCCAAGGAAAGTATATAAGCCCTGTTTAAGCTGTTCTCAGGACTCTCTGCTATATTTAAGTGAGCTCTGAGCCCCAGCATGCTGGACCCCCAATAAACCCTTTGCTTTTGCATGAGACAGTCTCTTGGAGGTCTCTTCGCCTGACACTCGTCCGACCTTTACATATGGAGGTTCCACCGAGTTCTGGGAGCAGCGGACGAGAGACCCCAACAGGCTCCTCTCGGGATTCGTAAGGCGCCTCTTTCTGGTGTCAGGTTTCAGGTTAGGTCTTGGCAAAATGGCTGTCAATAAAGAGCGTGAGCTCTCTCTCACGGTGGCTGACAGATGTGTCACAGAGCCACAGGCAACCACCCTGAGGGACACCCCAGAGGACTCTGAAAATCGAGGAACAATAGTCTCCTTAACTCAGTGATATTTTGTTTCAGATTCGGTATTGCCAGCCCATCAGGTATTGCCGGCTACTCAGTCCTCGTCTCAGTGTTGGACGTCCATTGCCTGTCTTTATTGTCTTGTATTGTCTGTGTCATGTGTCGTTGCTTTTACTGTTTGTGCATTTTTCATTATGGGAAAGAGCACTTCAATGCCTCTGTCCCTCACCCTTGATCACTGGACCAAATTCCGCTTAAGGGCTCAGAATCTTTCTTTTTCAGTAAACCGCTGGACCTGGCAGACTCTTTGTGCCTCAGAATGGCCCACCTTTGGATTCGGATGGCCCTTAGAAGAATTTTTCTACTTCTCAGTAATTTAAAAAGTCAGAGATATTGTCTTTCAGGAAGGGCCACATAGCCATCCAGATCAAAAGCCATATATCTTAACCCGGCATTACCTCTGCAAATCTCCTCCATGGGTGAAGCCTTTCTTTGCCCCTGCCCCCACTCCTAATCTTTCCCCCACGATCTCTCAAACCCTCTGCTCCTCCTCCTCCTCCACCCTCTTTTCTGCCTAAGTCACAAGATTTAACTCTACTGGACTCTCATCCCTCTCCTTATCCCTTGCCCTGGTCTCCCAACCCCCAACACCCTCTAAGTGATTCCCCTGCTGCTGACTCAGCCTCTCCGCCATTGGAGGAAGCTAAGCCAGCCCAGCACCCTCCAGAAAACTCCCCCGTGGCACACACAGCCCCTCCTCCCCTGGAGGAACCTGGCCCGGCTAAAGGAACTCACCGGCAATGAATGATTGAAAACCCTGGAACTCCCGTGATGCTCCCCCTCCGTCCCTATGTGCCAATGATTGATGATGGTCATGGGGAAAAAATGCAAGCCTACCAGTATTGGCCTTTCTCCTCTTCAGACCTATATAACTGGAAAAATAACAATCCCTTTTTTACCGAGGACCCCACTCGTCTCTCAGGTGTGGTTGATTCATAGATGTTTTCACACCAGCCTACTTGGAATAACTGCCAACAACACCTAGGGACTCTCTTCATGACAGAGGAACAAAAGAGAATCCTCCTGGAAGCTAGAAAATAATATCCTCAGACCAGGTGGGTGACTGACACAACTTCCCAACATATTCAACCCGGCTTTCCCTAGAATCGACGAAACAGGGACCCCAATACCTTTGAAGGTAGGGAGCATCTGTTCACTTATCTCCGGGCTCTAATAGCGGGTATCTTAGTGGCTGCTAGGCGACCAACTAATTTGGCCAAGGTAATAGAGTTTATTCAAGGGCCTGACGTATCTCCCTCTATGTTTCTAGGGAGAATTATGGAGGCATATAGGAGATATACTCCTTTTGATACTCAGGCAGAGGCTCAAAAGGCATTTGTCATTATGGCCTTTATTGGGCAAGCTGCCCTGGATATTTAAAGAAATTTAAAACACTTAGATGGATTACAAGATATGACTTTGAGAGATTTAGTCAGCGAAGCCAAAAAGGTATACTATACGAGAGAAACTGAAGAAGATAAGGAAGCAAAGGGAGGATAAAAGAAACAAAAGACAGACTAAGGAATTGACTAAGGTCCTGGTCACAACAACAAATAGGCCAGAAATAAGAAACATGGAGACAGGAAGGGATACCTGGGCCCAAACTAGAGGACACCCCTGGCCTCAGATCAATGTGCCTACTGTAAAGAAAAAGGACACTGGGCCAAAGAGAGCCTTAGAAAGAGACAGCTACGCCAGCCAGCCATTCTGACTCTGGAGGATGACTAAGAAAGTTGGGGATCAGATCCCCTCCCCGAGCTCAGGTTAACTTTTGAAGTGGAGGGCACCCCAGTAAACATTGAAGTGGATACAGGGGCAATATACTCAGCCATTAAGGCCCCATTTTGCCCTCTATCAAATAAAAGGTCTCTAATTCAAGGGGCTAATTGCAGTAAATATCGGGCTTGGACAACTAAGAGGACCTGGGACCAGGGGAAAGGAAAAATCCATCACTTCTTTCTAGTAATTCCAGAATGCCCGGCCCCATTGATGGGCAGAGTTCTGCTCAGCAAGCTCCAGGCCAAAATAACTTTTAACCCTGAAGGCCCCCAAGTGGAATTTCTAAATCCTTCAGTAAAAACTCCTATATTCACAGCTCTAACTATGTCAGTAGATAATGTACACCAAATCACTCACCTTAGTTCAAAGAAACTACATTCATTCATGAAGGATCAAGAACAGAGTTTTCCACTAACCGACTCACAGTTAAAGGAAATAACTGAATGGTTAACAAAAGCCTGTCAGGTCCATCAGTTGGTTAATTCTTATCCTTCCAAGCTTCCTGCAGGAAAGCACCTATGAAAAACCAGACAAGGACAATTCTGGGAAGTGTACTTTACTGAAATAAAGCCAGCAAGTTATGGACTTAAATATCTCCTAGTCTTTGTAGATACATTTTCAGATGGATTGAAGCCTTTCCCACCAAAAAAAAAAAAAAGAAAGAAAAGAAAAGGAAAAAAAGAAAAAAAAAAGAAACAGTGCAAATTGTGGTGAAGAAGATCCTGGGAGATATTTTTCCAAGATACGGCCTGCCTAAAGTAATAGGGTGTTATAATGGACCCGCATTCATAACCCACATAAGTCAGGGGTTAGCCAGGACCTTGGGGATTTATTGAAAGTTACATTGTGCTTATAGACCCCCGAGTTCAGGACAGGCAGAATGAATGAATAGAACCATTAAAGAGACCATAACGAAATTAAGCTTAGTGACCGGCATAAAATATTGGACTATGCTACTGCCTTATGAACTGTTTCATGCAAGAAATACTCCCTCTGTTTCTTTGTGTAACCTCACCCCCTATGAAATTTTCTATGGTGCCCCTCCTCCAGTAAGGGACCTAACTCCAACTCTAAGACCTAACGATCCCTTTCACACCCCCTTGCTTGACAGACTTAAAGCTCTTGAAAGAACTCAGGATACCTGTGAAAACAGATGGCCACTGCCTAACCACCTGGGGACGAGAGGACTCCAAATCAACATCAAGTAAGATACTTCTTCTATGTAAGACGACATCAGGTGTCATCCCTGGAACCCCGCTTGAAAGGACCATACCAGGTGCTACTTATAACACCTACAGCGGTAAAGGTAGACAGAATCATTTACTGGATCCATACCTCTCATCTCAAGCCTGCGGCCTGTTGAGACTCTGGCTGGAAACTGGAAAAGACTGGTAACCCTTTCAAATTGTGTATTCCTCATATTATTGCTAACTATAAACTCTGTTTGCTCAACCATGTAATTTCTTTTCTCCAATCTCAAATTGGACAAGTTAAACTTATGTTAATACCCCACTAGCAGACATAAAATGTGACACCCCCCAATGATCACTTTTATGACTAAAAGTAGCCAGAAGAAGAAGTGGGGAATGAAAGGTTAATAAAATAGGCACTTGTCACTTCCTGTTTTTCTGTACGCTTAACAAAACACTGTTGAAATCTTGAGAAATGTTTGCTAATCTTGTTCCCAGAATGTGCTGTCCCCAACGGCCAAACTACAGAATGCACTCCCTCACCCGGTTGCGTGCAAACTGCCCACTCGCCCTGATCCATTAATAAAATTCCCTCCCTGCCCTCTTCAAGGAAAGTATATAAGCTCTGCTTAAGCTGTTCTCAGCGCTCTCTGCTCTATTCAAGTGAGGTATGAGCACCAGCACGCTGGACCCCCAATAAACCCTTTGCTGTTGCATGAGATAGATTCTGGGTGGTCTCTTCCTCCGAAGCTCACCTGACATTTACTTGGATGATTGAATGTAGAAAAGAACATCCATTCAAAACGGGATAGTCAGTAAGATTAGGAATATAGTTGGTAGGTTTAGGAAGAAGAGTGAATATTGGATTTGGAAAAAAAGTCCTTTAGCAATAGGGTTTCATATAGAGAGTGAATGTAAATGTCAGCACATGTGAAGAGTCAGTCACAATGATGAACTGGAGAAAACATGTAGGAAAGCAGATATCAATAGAGACATTATGAAATCAGGCAAAGCATAAAGTTAGTGATAGGATTACACATTCAACAGGGTTGACTTTAATTATATAATCTTAGGAAAAAAGAAATATGTAGTCATCAATAGGATTGACATTTGAGAGCATTAGGCAAGTGGACATGGATGATTTTAGTAATGCAGGTTCACTTTCCATTTAGGTTTTGGTACAATCATAAGTGTGACCTTTGCATTTTGTGTTCAGAATATTACTGTGATACAATGTATATGTAGATCAGGTGACATGAGTATTTCTCGTAACCATTTCTGGGAGCAATATTTTGAAGACGTATAAATTAGTATTGGGGGTACAAAAAGTTGTACCCTGTGTCTATGAATATAGAGGTTTCCTGGCCTAAAGACATTTTGAGAAACTGCCTCTGAGGCTGGGCACTTGAAACATATGTTGTTGTCAGTAGCTTTAGCTTCCTTTGTAGTGAGACCATCAAAGCTAGATATGCATCTATGTGACCTGAAGGACATGTGTTCTTATTTTCCAATGAACATGGTGCAGCAGTGATGAATTCTCTTTTTGTAGGTAAACAATGACCATTGGGGCTAAGCCTCTCCCCGTGTGGACTGTGAAGCCCTTTGGTCATACTCCACTTTTAATGGTCTTTCTTGCTGCTACAATGGGAGTTTGGTATTGGCTTCACAAAATACAAGGAGTTCAAATGGGTCGCAGTGCTGCACGGCATTCTGTCACATGTGGTTGGTCAGTGTCTGCTGGAGAACGCACCAACCAGGCTTCTATCCCACATAGCTTGCGCCCTTGTCCATAGCAACCTGATTCTGAACATTGCCCAGAAACGTCTCCATATACCAAGATGCCTTTTTATATAATTGTCTGCTGGCTGCACCATGTCAGTCACAGGACATTTGGAAGCCAATGGCAGATCTCCATGGCCACAGCACAGATGTATTATCAAACACTTGCTAACCACTACTCTAGGCTCACTACTCAGAAGGCTCCAAATTACTGGCATCTCTGTTCTACAGCATTTTCATGAAACCCAGTCAATCAAGGCACTGTCTGGTATACTCCTGATCAGCAATAGGACATGGAAATATTTTCCAGTGCCACCTGGTCAAGGGAATGTCCAAAATTTCATGGTATTTATCTCGCCATTTTTCAAGGATGAATTTGGAGCCACTGTGAGTTTCCCATTCATCCAGGAACCATAAAATTTTGAGGAAGCTTATTTGAATGAAACCTCTGGAGAACTCTCACAGGCAAGGCTTCCCAAAGAGGGGGCAAAGGTCACATGAAGCCAGGCCCATTGAGGTCTACAATGTGAGATCCATGTGTGTTTTGTCTCTTAATTATGGCTGCCAACTCTTTAAAAATAAAATCATGTAATATCCTGGATGAGATTCCCATGGCGATGTGGGAAGCCATCCTGGGCCTAGAACTCAGTTTCCTAGGGCGACTCTCATACGTGGCCTCCTAAAATCCCAACATGACTTCATGGCAATACTTCTCTGATTTCGGTTCCAGAACTCAGTCTTATGGGGAATCACACCAGTGTTCAAGCCCAGGTGGACCCAGTCATCTCTTCCAACCACCAACAAATGACCACAATTAAAACCAAAACCCTCTAAAATGGCCTTCAGCTTCTTCCATATAGACACTCAACATAAATTATATAACTGGTTCCAACTTTAAATAATGGATTGAATTGTTATCTGAAAATATACAGGAAATCTTATATTGATATACAATCATTCATTCCAACCAGTTATACATCTAATGGTAATTTTAGGGTTATGGTTTATCATGAAGAGTGTGGGAGTTTTGCTTCAAATTTTTATGGAAATCGAAAATAATGTGTTTGGAAAGAAGTCTCATGAGAAGAACAGTCAAGAAACCTGGAGGAATACATGTGTTCTGAAGCAGGAAATGATTGAAAGTGAAACAAATGCCTATTAATTTGTGAACCTGTGGATGAAATATATATCCTATGGTGTGCATAAACTGAAGAAATAGTAATGTACCAGTGTTAAATAAAATGAACTTCAAAATACACATCATGTCCCATAGGAATCTATTTGCATTGATGTTAAACTGGGTCAGCTACTGTAGAAATATTAGGATTTTATGCACCATTCACTGAAGTTACTTTTCAGTACTAGAAAACAAATATGTATTTCAGGTGGATGTATATTTCAGAGAATAATCTTGTGAAAAGTTGATTATGAATCCACATACATGAACATGAATGAATTTAGGTAGTGTATATAGGACACATATATTTTATATTTTGAAAAATTTGGAGAGTATATATATATATATATACACACACACACAAAACACAAACACAGACAATAAAACGTAGCAATATATATGCCAATCGAAATTCTTCATGAAATATATATCATCCACTGATGCAAAAATATTTATTTTACTTAACATGGATTTATGTATAATGTTTTTCTACTAGGAGGCTCCCCCATACGTTGAATATTCAGTTCCAACAGCGTTTAGGAGAAGTGATCTCTTCTCACAATTTGAATCTGCTAAGTCAGCCACCTCACAAGAATATACGTGTGATACCATGTAGGATTCTATATGTGCATATAAAATACATGTGGTGAATAGGCTACAGAGAAAGGGAGCCAGGTATTCACATATTTTTTAACTTTAAAAACACATGGAGAATTATTTCAATTAAAAATTAGCTAGATTTATAACATCTACCCTATATCATGCAAAAGGCAACTCCATATATACACCATGCCTCCTCTGAACTGCTTGTATTTCTATTCTATTTGGGTTATTTTCCTCCATCATATTAGTATTAGTAGTCATAGTCTAGTAGGATATGGGTTAGTGCCAGGGGTCCCGGCCAGCAGGACACATCAACGTGGGCATCGAACATAGTTGGGGAGGAATGAAGGGACAAGAGACAGGAGAGATGACAGCCAGACAGGAGTTCTGATCAAGCTGCAAACTTTTATTGTTCTCACAGGGTGTTTATATGCTGCCGATGGGAAAACTCTCTTATCGGCAGTTGCTGGATGTCTTCACAGGGTTAGATAACCTCAGGATATTTCAGGAAGACAGATGGCGACAGGATGTCTCAGGGAGATAGATGGTTGTGGGATATCTCCCAGGCAGGATGTCTCCCAGGGGGCTGTTTCTTGTAAGTGTCAGGCTATTCTTTGAAGGAGAACTTCCTTCTAGGCCCTGACATTTCCCCCTTTCTTATATAAAATATTTGACCTACCTTACCGGCCATGTTTTTAGGGGGGGTTAGAAGCTCTGTTTGTCTAGGAGGCCTTAGAATATCTCCTGATCCGAGCAAGCATATTTACTAGCAGATTTCGTGGTGGCCTTGGCATGTTTTTGGAGGAGATGGCCTTGAAGGGGAAGCATGCCAACCGCCATGCACCAGAGCGTGTCACTCAGAGGTCTTGTGTTTGGGGATGCGTGGATCCATCCTTTTGCAGTCCTTCCTGCACCCTCCGATATTATGGCCTAACGTCCTCACTCCATGGGTGCGTCTTCCCCCAAGCCGAAGGGCCCATGGAGACGAACCCTTATGGCAAGGGCAGAAGATGGTTTGTCAGAGCTTTTACTTATAGTTTTATGTAAGAAAGAGAGATCTGTGGGGATGTAAACTTAAGAAATAAGCCTGTGAGAAGGGTAGAACATCCTTTTAAAAGTTGACAGCGTGGTCTTCCATCTCCAGATGATGATAGTGGATCTGTATGGGCTTAGAGGCCATAATATTAATGTGTTCTTTAATAAATTGTACCACACTGTTTATAATGCAGGGTCCTATGGTCACCATTAAACGTAAACCCAACAAAGGGCCTAATAGGGGAAGAAGGTAGGGTAGAAATCCATTAAGCTTAGTCCAGAGGGGATTTTCAAATAGTTCTCTTCATCTCTTTTCTAGATCTTCTTGAAGCTGCTTAAATTTAGTGCATACTATGACTGATTTATTGGCATAAAAGCAGCATCGTTCCCATAAGGCCAATCAAATATCTCCCTGGTTAGCAGTCAGCAAATCTAAGCCTCGTCTGTTTTGAAGGAACACTTTTGCCAGGAAGTCTATTTGGTCCTACAAATCTTTAATGGTTTCTGATAGAGTTTGTACATCATTTTAAGTTGTTGAGACATGCGATGGTAAGGGTGTATAGCCGTGCCAAAGCCAGTGTACCTGTGCCCACAGCAGCTGTTATTCCAAGGCTGGCAATAAGTGGTAAGGCCTGTATCACCCGCCTCTGTCTTTTGACTAAGGTGTCTAGGCTAGAGGTTCGTCTCCTGGGACAATAGTTATATCAGGGAGTAATAAGGCAAGAACACAGTCACTGGTCCAATTCGCTGGAAGCCTGGGGAAGGCCACATTTCCTCCACACATAACAACTGTGCCATTGGGGGGACAAAGAGATGGGATGGGTGAGGAATAATTTTGTACTGTTGAGCAATTTCCAAAGGAAGTAATTCCAAAATCCATATCATAGGTATTATTCTGCATCGCACCTAAAAGACATAATGTAAAAGTGCCTATAGGCTATTTTTTAAAGGGAAATCCGGGTTGGCATGTATTATCATTGTCCATAGTAAAATTAATAGGAACTGCCATAGGAATGCTTGCCCCTGTTGTCATGCAGAGCCAGCAATTACCAGCAAGGGTGGGGTTGGAATTACTAAGGAAGGAGAAGGTAGTTTGCAAAATATCTAATGTATTGGTATCTAAACCTGGGAACTGGGATTTCGGCTACATTAAGGGATGATATGTGAGCTCAGGGATTTGGGGTTTCAAAAGTTTGATTATCTGAGGATGCTTGACAGAATAAGTGGGTCCTCTACCATCAGAGACCCCTGTAGGGGCCTTAATCGGCCAGTCGGAAGGTTTTCCGACAGTGCCTTGGCACCCAGCTTACTGTAGCTTGGTGTATTTGCCTTCTCCTCCCCGGTCAAAGAGAACGGGGGTATAATGAATAGTGGTCCCCCCTGCTTCATGAGTTTTAATTAGGGAGGCTTCAAAAAATCATTTTCCCTGCTTGTTAACACAAATTGAGGCCGACACATAACAAGAGACATGCATCGCCTGGGTATGCGTACGGGTTGCAGAACAATTTTGGAGAGCTTTACTTGTACTAGGGGGAATAATCTTTGGCTTGTTAACACATACCCAATAAGGCTGATGAACTCCTCTGAGTTTATGGTCAACCTCGGCACGGAGGTAAGCCACCTTAGTCATGCAGTCAGCAGTCTGGGTCCAACTAGTGGAAGCCTGAGTCCAAGATCCTCCCTTGCATTCACGGGGGCGGGGGGGCAAAAAGGTACTCCATGATGTTGGAAGGTGGAGGGCCAAGGCCTCCGTGCACAAACCTGTTCAGCATAAGTTCCTTAAGCAGGATCCTCACACAGATTGTTGGATGGATCCGAAAAAGAGGAAAAATTGTACTCATGGGGAGGGCCTCCGTCCCCGGTTTGAGGTAAGTCATTAACCTGTTTAACCAGGTGTTCTGGTAACCATCTTGGGGCTGCTAGCTCTTGGTCCAAAACACAAGCTGAGCCTCGTTCCCAGATGAGGACAGGATCTGGGCGTTTCCATTTATTTGTAAGGGGATTTCGCCACATAACAGGTGGGTGATCAGAATTGGAAAAGGGATGTCAGTGTCTGTCTGCAGCCGAAAGGCCTTCACTGTCTAGGGTAAGAAAAAAAAAGGGCAAATAATGCATGGTTAAGGCAATGCCTGTGAGTGGTAAATACAAGGGCGGAAGCCTTAAGGCGGGATAGCCAAGTCTTTAAGGTAAGGTGGAACGTTCCACAATGCCTCGGCCCTGAGGTTTGTATTGAATTTCAGTAGTATGACAAAATTGCAAGGTAGCACAAAACTGTTTAAAATTGGCACTGGTATATGGAGGACAATTATCTGTTTTAATATGTATTGGTTTACCCATTATGGAAAAGGCTGAAACAAGATGAGAAAGGACATCTTTTGTAGCCTCTCCAGAATGTGGTGATGCAAAAATAAAGCTGCTGAAGGTATCGATAGAAACATGTATATATTTGGTTTATCCAAATTCAGGAAAATGAGTAACATCCATTTGCCAAACCTGATTTGGCAGTAATCCTCAGGGGTTAACTCCCAAGTGTTGAATCGGGAGAGAGAGAGTGCAAGCAGGGCATTCTTTTACTATTTCTCGTGCCTGTTTCCTGGTAATTTTACAAACTAATCAAAGGCTCTGGGAATTTAGTTGGTTAAGATTGTTTAGCTCCATGGCCTTTTGAATGGAGCCACCAAAAATTGGAAAGATGGTAGGAGTTGCTGCATCAGCTTAAGCATTACCTGTGTTAGAGGACCGGAAAGATCAGAGTGTGCCCTGATGTGTCCTAAGAAAAATGGGTGTTGTTTGGCCTGAATTAGCTGCTGAAGCTGGTGAAACAGAAAGGCCGCATTGGAAGAAGCTTTAATGGCGGGTGAAATCTCCAGCAGGGGCACAGAATGAGCAATGTAGGCACTGTCTGTATGAATATTAACAGGATTATCACAAAATGTTATAAAAACTTGTGTTATGGCAAACAATTCCACAAACTGTGCTTAATGATAGACAGTATCAAAGGTGGTAGGCTGGTTATTTACAACAAAGACCGCACAGCCATTACTGGAACCCTCTGTAAAGACAGTAAGGGCTTGAGGACTGGGAGCCTTTTGAGTAATTTTGGGAAAAATGAATGGATGTATCTGGACAAAATGTAAAAGGGTGTCATTGGGGACATGGTTATCAATTGTTCCCAAATGGCCTGATTGGGCAATACCCCATTCATCCCCTCTCTGTAGTAAAAATTGGGTTTGGTGATTAGTATATGGAATTAAAATATTATCAGGGTCTTTGCCAAAATGTTGTCGAGAAAGCAAACGACCTTTAATAATAATAGAAGCTACCTGAGCAAGATAAACGGTAATAAACTTGGAGGATGTGGTGGATAAATGGACCCAAAGCAAGGGGAAGCCTTTATTTTTAAAATATGGATATCCTGTCAAAATTTTTCTGAGGGTATATGAGGAGCGTGTAAAAGAACCAGAACCAGAGGAATGTTATAAGAAATTTGTGTAACAAACTGTTTGGCAATGGCTTCTGTGACTTGGTTTAATGCCTGTCATGCCTCGGGAGTAAGCTTTTGAGGGGAAGAGGGGTAGGAATCCCCTCTCAAAATATCATTAAGGGGCAAAAGTACACAAGTGGGTAATTTTAAATATGTTCTTAGCCATTGAATATCTCCCAGTAATTTTTGAGAATCATTAAGGGTGTGAAGATGGTCCACACGTAGTTGTATTTTAGGAATTTGGATCTGATTATCTTGAAGTTTAAGGCCCAAATAGGTATAAGGGTCCTGTGTTTAAACCTTATCAGGAGCTATCTGTAGTCTCAAGGTAGTGAGTGTTTTCTAAAGGTCCAAGTAACAATTATTAAGGTCATGGTAATTAGGTGCAGCAATTAAAGAATCATCCATATTATGTAAAACATAAAATTGTGGTCATCACTCTCTCACAGGGTCTACTGCTTGAACAGCTTATTTTTAGCAAAGACTAGAGCTGTTGGCCATACCTTGGGGAAGAACCTTCCATTGAAATCTCTGCATAGGGCCGTGGAAATTAATGCAAGGGAGACTAAAGGCAAAATAGGGTCTATCCTCGGGATGTAAAGGAATGGTAAAAAAGCAAACTTTTAAGTCAATAACCATTTTACAATAGTTTTTGGGAATAGCCACTGGTGTGGAAATTCCAGGCAGTAGTGCTCCCATCAGGCACATAACTTTATTAATGGCACACAAATATTGTAAAAGACTCCACTTGCCTGATTTTTTCTTGATAACAATAGGAGTATTCCATGGTGAGGTTGAGGGCTCTACATGGCCGGCTGCCAGCTGTTCCTGCACTAACATGGAGGCAGCCTCCAATTTTTCTGGGGGGTAAGGGGCCACTGATTCACCCACACAAGAGTCTGAGTCTCCAAAATAATTTTATCTGCATGGGGTACAGGAGGGTCAGGAACCGACACTAAAAATCAGAATACCCAAGTCCATATGTATTTGTTTTTTTTATGGGTTTTATAGTCCCCACCAGTCCTTGTCTCAGTCTCACAAGGCCTGTACCAGGGACAAAATTCATACAAAGCATTTGATGAGTCACCATGGAATTGGGACTGGCAAGAATAACTTCCATTTGACTCAAAATATCTCGGCGTCATAGGTTAACAGGGAGGTCAGGAACAATGAAAAGAGTGACAGTCACCTTATTACCCTCTTTATCAGTCCAGCTAAAAGCCCTAGAACTGACATGGAAATTTTTTCACTCTTAACCCTTTTAGATCATTCAAGGATGGGGTGATGGGCCAACCTGATGGCCAGTATTTGTGAGAAATAATTGTGGCATCAGCTCCAGTATCTAGAATTCCTTGGAATTCCTTTCCTTCAATAAGTAAGGTAAGGGTGGGTCTATTGTGAGAAATGGGCTGAACCCAATATACATCAGAGGAGCCGAGGGAGGCTGTCCCCCGTTGTAGGTTTGGGCAGTGGAAGTGCCTCCTGAATCCAAGGGAAGGAATGTTAATTGTGCAAGTCTTGTTCCTGCTGGGATGGCCGGAACTCCATTAATAGCTGTTGCCAGTATTTTTATTTCTCCAGTGAAATCATTATCATTAATGCCAGGGAAGACCTGAACACCATTTAACGTAGCAGAGGCTCTTCCAAGAATAAGGGCACTCGTATGAGATGAAGGGGGACCCATAATTCTAGGGGGTATTATCTGGTGCCCTTGCATTGAGTCTAATATTGTATCGGTGGTAGCACAGAGGTCCAATCCTGCGCTGCCTGGGGTGGCTAGTTGGAGGGAGGCAATTGTGGGGAAGAATTTTGTGGTAGGTTTGGAGTTTGGGAGGGAACAAACCTTATTGCCCCTGGTTTTGTCCTGGGGGAGGTCGTGGCCAGGGGCTGGCCCCGCAGGGAGTTTCCTGAGAAGCAGGAAGAAATAGACTGTCTGAGGCCATTTGTCTTAGATCTACACTTACTGGCCCAGTGATGACATTTACCACATCTAGAACAAAGGGTAGCTGGGGGCGATTTAGCCCCAGTTTGAGGAGACGATATTCCTAGGCTTTGTTTGCCTTTTGGACACTTGCGTGCAAAATGGCCAGGTTGTTTACAAGTAAAGCAAGTACATGAGCCAGGATTGTGAAAGGCCTTGGTAAAGGGGGCACGTAGGGCGAGACCCATGGCATGGGCTGCACCCACCCCTGCACAGAGTCTAATAAAGTCAGAAAGTTTCCCTTTTTCCTTATGTGGTCGAAGAACATCCTGACATGCCGGGTTGGCGTTTTCAAAGGCAAGATGTTTTACAAAAGTTCTTTCGCTTTCGCTTGGTCCAAGCAAGCAATCTGCAGCTAGGTTAAGCCGGGGAACAAAGTTTCTATAAGGGTCGTTGGGTCCTTGTCAAATTTTTGCCAAAGAAGTGGTAGCCGAGCCCGTTTGAGGGAGGCATCTCCAAGCATGTAAGCCAGCCATCTGAATCTGCGCCAAAAGTCCAGCAGGGAATCGTGCCTATTTCGTTTTAGTGTCAAATGGCTCATAGCCCACTAGCTTAACATAAGTTCAGGATTTATAGGAGGCCTTAGTTAATTTTTTTTGAGCAGTTTCCTGACAGTGCTCCTTGAAATCTGCATTCCATAACAGGAAATCTCTGGCACTGAGGGTAGCTCGGTCTAAAAATTTCCAATCATTGGGAGTAAGCCATTGTGCGCTGTGGCTTTCTAATAAAGTCAACGTGTAGGGCACAGTGGGGCCATTGTAAGCACAAGTCTTTTTATGTTTTTCAAGAAAACGCAGGCTTAATTTTTTGTAGACACTCTGGGTTCCTTCCTGCCTAGGGGTGAACTCTTCATCCTCTGAGTCCTGATCTCCTTGATCCATTTCCCCCGCTTCCTCCTCTTGATCCTCCTCTAAGTCTTTGACCTCAGCCTTTGCAGGCATATCTATCTGACTGCGGGTGACTGGGAAGGCGAGAACAGGCTGATGGAGTGGCTTAGCCTTTGTATTAGACCACCGTGGGCCAGCTTTCATTGACTCCATGCCTAAGGCTAATGAACAGAGCTCAGAGTCAAGGGATCTTAATTCTTTTAAAAGTTTGATCTGTTCCCGTCTATGTTGGAGAGACTCTCACAAGGGAGCCAGGCTAGGCAAGGGAAGTGGGGAAAAAAATATCTGGGTGGTATTTTGCTCCTGAAGGGCTGGAGCACAAAAGGCAGGAGGAATATAGGAGGTAGGTAGATGTGTAAGTCCTATAGGCTGTGGCAGGGTCCTGAGAGGTGGCACATCTTCTGAATGGTAGCTTGCTGCTTCCTTCTCCAAGGTAGCCTCCGTCACAGGGGTCAATGTGTGTCTGGGATTTAAAACTCGATAAAGGCATCTGGTAACCATTAGAGCCTTATTCATTAGGGTGGTATTTTGAGGGGGACCAGGAAGGTTCCCAGGGTCCTGGGGAGACTGAGAAGGGTCAATGTCTATACTAACTGATGGGCATGCCTTGGGGAGACGAGAGGTGTTTTGCATAGTCTCTTCTCCAATCCTGACAAGTTGTAAGGTACCATTGTCAAAGGGTGAACTTTTAAGAATTTCATTAATTAAGTTCCAGTAAGAAAATGTGGGAACTGGCACTTTTTCTGGGCCAAAGGTTTAATAATAATGTTTTAAACAGTCTCTTACTCTAAGCCATCTTTTACCATCAATGGTCACTTCAAGGTGAAACCATGGACACAATTCTCCTATGTATTAGAAAAAAAATTTAAGTCCTTTTTCTTAACACACACCCCCATGTCTTGAAGGACTCCTTGAGGCCTGACAAAAACAAATCATGTGGCGAAACTGCTTGTCCCATGGTGGGTCACTCACCGTGCGTCATCCCCACTCTCCTCCTGGATCTGTCTCTTGGTGGTGTCTGCTGAGGCAATCGCAAGCTCCACTTGATGAAGTCTTCCAGGAGGACGGGGTTCCCAATGAGTCAAAGGCTCGAGCCCCAGTCAGTGGGTGCCAGTAGTCCCTGCTGGAAAGACACATCAACAGGGGCAGCGAACCTAGATGCGGAGGAATGAAGGGACAAGAGACACGAGAGATGACAGCATGACAGGAGTTCTGATCAAGCTGCAAATTTTATTTTTCACACAGGGGCATTTATATGCTGGAGATGGGAAAGCTCTCTTATCCGAAGTTTCTGGATGTCTTCACAAGGTGAGATAAACTCAGGATGATTCAGGAAGACAGATGGCAACAGGATGTCTCAGGGACACAGTTGGCTACAGGATGTCTCCCAGACAGGATGTCTCCATGGGGGCTGTTTCTTGTAAGTGTCAGGCTATTCTTTAAGGTGAATTCCTTCTACCCCTGACAGTCAGGGATTCAGTATTTCGAATGGAAAATTGGAAAAAGAATCCAATGTGTATTCAAAACAATGCCTTGACATTACCTTCATCCCAAGTAAGACACAATTAGAGGAGAAGAGTTAGAAAATCTGTGAATACACATCTGGAATATAAAATGCTCAGGAGTTCACAACCTTGGAGGTGGTATAGGAGTTTCCAAAAGTAAGGGACAGGGTAAAAACTCCACAAACATGGAGCTCTGCTGGCCTAAAGATTTCTTGAGAAACTTCATCTGAGGTTGTTTTTAGGAGCTTTAGCTTCCTTTGTAATGAGACGATCAAAGCTGGGTCAGAATCTATGTGACCTAGAGGACATTGTTTCTTATTTTCCAATGAACATGAGGCAGCAGTGCTGAATTCTCTCTTTGTAGGTAAACTGTGGCCACTGGTGGCTAAGTGTCTCCCAGTGTGGAATGTGAAGCCATTGGTCATCCTCCAATTTTTGTGGTGTTTCTTGCAGCTGCACTGGAAGTTTGATATTTGCTTCACGAAATACAAGAAGTTCAACTGGGACACAGTGATGGAGGGAGTTCTGTCACGTGTGGTGGGTAAGGGTCTGCAGGAGAATGCACCAACAAGGCTTCTATCCCACATAGCTTGCCCCCTTGACCATAGCAATCTGATTGTAAACATTGCCCTGAATCCTCTCCATATAACAAGATGCCTTTACATACAAGGGTCTGTGGCTTGTAGCATGTCAGTCACAAACCATTTGGAAGCGAAGGGCAGATGCAGATGACCCGACCACAGATGTTTTAACACACACCTGCACACCACTGCTCTAGGCCGACTACTCAGCAGGCTCCAAATTACTGGCATCTCTGTTCTACACCATTTTCATGAAATCCAGTCAATCAAGGCACTGTCTGGAACACTGATGGTCATCAATAGGACATCCAAAGGTTCTCCATGGCCACCTGGTCATGGGAATGTCAAAAATTTAAAGGTGTTTATCTAGCCATTTTTCAAGGGTGAACTTGGAGGCACTGTGGGTTTCAATTCATTCAGGAACAATTAAATGGAGAGGAAGCTCATTTCAATGAAAGCTCTGGAGAACTATCACACGCAAGGCTTCCCAAAGACAGGCCAAAAGGTCCCATGAAGCCAGACCTACTGAGGTCTAAAATTTGAGGTCCATGTGTGTTTTGACTTGCAACTATGGCTGCCAAGTCTTTAAGAATAAAATCATGTGATATCCTTCCCGAGATTCCCAGTGCTCTGTGGAAAGCCAACCTGGGCCCAGATCTCACTTTCCAAGGGCGACTCTCATGTGTGGCCTCCTAAAATCCCAACACAATACAAGGCAATACTTCTTTGAGGTAAGTTCCAGAACTCAGTCTCTAAGGAGAATCACACCAGTGTTCAAGCCCAGGTGGACCCAGTCATCTATTCCAAGCGCCACACAAATGACCGCAATTAAAGTCAAGACACTCCCACATGGCCCTCATTTTCTTCCATATAGACACTCATCATAACCTCTGGCTGGAGGTTTCCATGAGGGGCACAGCCCAAGACAGTGTCCAAAATAAGCTCCCTTGCATCCATTTGCCTAAAGTCAGTGTGGCCGGGACATCCTTCCTGTGAACCAGGAGTGTTCAAAGAGGCCTGCCGTTAATATTGCTCTTATTCTCGATTTTGAGGCCTACTGACTGTGGGGTTTAGATTCTTTATGTTAATTGGAGTCATGAGAAAACCCAAGAACCTATGGTCTAGTGTCTGCAGGGCTTTGAAGAACTCATTTGACGCAAAGGATCTGTATTCTCAATGATGGAAGTCAGAAACCTTACAGAGGAAGGTGAGAGACTTCATCCAAAATTACTGCTCTTTTGGCTTTTTGATTTGGATGCACACATGGGATTTTTCTTTAGATCCATCAGGTGCTGAGAATCTAAGCCACAGCCTCACACAGGGCCAAGAGGCTGATTCAGACACATCCCTTTCCAAAGCAATTAAGAAAGAGCCACAGGTAATGTCCATACATTTCCATTTGAAAACTGTTTTCTTCAGGCTTCAAAAAGGCGTAGCCTGAGGCAAAGACCTTCCTGACATTCAGGGCAACAGAAGGATATGTAAGCAAAATGCCCAAAGCGGGGTTTCTCCACTGAGACTTTCCTGGTCACACTGATATCTGAGTTTTCTGAGATGCTCATCATTTCCTTCAGCTCTCTAGTGATGGCCGTATCACAGAGCGTGGAGGTGGTACATATCTTGGACACAATACCATGAGCGTATTCTGGAGATTGCCCATAATTCAGGTAGAGAACAGGAACTTAAGAAGATATTACGTGTCGCCCAACCATTAGGCAAGCCGCAGACCATTCATAAATTGGGCAGAATGAATGCTGGGAAGATTTCTACTAGAAAGGACACATGTATTTATGCATTCTCTTTTCTATTGTCTACAACCATGGACACAGTGGGATACACAGATATAGAAAGACTAGCCTTGTCAAACGACTTACTAGAATCGGTTCACACCAAACCAAACAAACCGACTTTCTTACCTATTCTCAGAACATGAGACAAAACCACAAACAAATACCCACACCCACACCCACACAGACCCCCAAGTACGTCTGTGACAATATGGAGTGTCGTTTGATAGTGGGCCATAATAAATTCCCTCATAATGGGCTGTCCTGTCTCAGATCTAGTCTCTGTGGCAAACTTTGTGAAGCTGTAAGGAGCCAGTGGTGAGCCACTATCTGCTTTCTCAGGAAAGGCCCCTCTTCAGACCTTCCTGGCATTTGGCCATCCTCACATAAGTAGGTACCAAGAAAGACTGACTCTGTCTTTGGTAAATCCGAAAAATTTTGACCACTGGGACTGGGACTGGGACTGGCTCTGGATGCCTGGCTACCTGGATGCCAAGTTCAGAGAATGCCATCACCAAGGAAGTGAGGTGAGGTCACTTCCTTCAGGAACTGAATGAGGTCCCTACCTTGGCAACCACTTTGTCCTAACAGTTGCTTCCAAGGGTCCCATGAGATGGAGGCTGCACCTACTTACTCTGACATTTTCACAAGTTAGAATGGAATACAACCATAGGCACCCAGGAACAGCTCTCCACACAGGCCTGGTTTGCTGCATCTTCTTTACATTAAGAAGAGAGAGGCTGATTCCGACACAACCCTTCATCCTGACCAGGTTGTTTGCCATGGAAGATGACTTTTGCTCTCTGAGGTCCTTAATAGCTGCCTACATCTTCTCCAGGGATCATTTCTTTAATGACCTTTGAGGTTCTCAGCAGGTGAAAGATCCCTTAATTTCTGTCTTGTAAGACCAACTCTTTCCCTGCTCTTCTGTAAAGTTAGATTGAGGGAAGAGTGTATGGTTAGGGTTAATAACATGTTCAATCTGTGTTAGGAAATATTCTGCTGGATGAATAATGTTATTGGGAACCTACAATATTTATAAGAATATGTAGGTGAAATATATGTATGAAAACAGAAATCTAAGATTTGAAGCCCTGAAGGGCATTGGGCCCGTGATTGGGATACTTAGTGTTGACTTACTTTCTGCACAGATGTCTCAGATAAATCCATATACAATGGCATAGGACCTTGTACATTGGATGATTGAATGTGGAAGAGAACATCGAGTCAAAATGGGATAGTAGGTAAGATTAGGAAGATAGTTGGTAGGTTTTGGAAGGAGAGTGAGTATAGGATTTGGAAAAAAAAAAACTTCTTTAGCAATAGGGTTTCTGTTAGATGGTGAAGGTAAATGTCAGCACATATGAAGATTCAGTCACAACGATGAACTTTGGAAAATATGTAGGAAATCAGATAATAACAGAGACATTACAAAATCAGGGAAAGTATAAAGTGAGTGATAGGATTAGACATTTTGAACAGGGTTGAGTTTGACTATATAATCTTAGGAAGAAACAAATATGTACTCACCAATAGGATTGACATTTGAGAGTATTAGGCAATGTGGACATGCATGTTTTTAGTAATCCCTGTTCACTTTCCTTTTAGGCTTTGGTACAATCATAAGTGTGACCTTTGCATTTTGTGTCCAGAATATTACTGTGATAAAATGTATATGTAGATCGTGTGACATGAGTATTTCTTCCAGCATTTCTGGGAGCAATATTTTGAAGTCCTATAAATTAGTATTGGTGGTACAAAGAGGTATACACTGTGTCTATGAATATAGAGATAGTGCATGAATAGACCACATTGTGAATAAATAATATAACTGGTCCCACTTTAAATAATAGATTGAATTGATATCTGAAAATATATAAGAAATCTTATATCGATATAACATCATTCATTCCAACCAGCAATAGATCTAATGGTAATATTAGGGTTATGGTTTATCACGCAGTGTCTTTGAGTTTTGCTTCAAAAGTGATCATGGAAATCGAAAATAATGTGTTTGGAAAGAAGTCTCATGAAAAGACCCATCAAAAACATGGAGGAACACACGTGTTCTGTAGAATAAAGTGATTGAAAGTGAACAAAATGCCTATAAATTTGCAAAGTTTTGGATGAAACATATTTGCTATGATGAGCATAAACTGAAGAAATAGTAATGTACCAGTGTTGAATAAAATAAATGTCAAAATGCACAACATGTCCCATAGGAATCTACTTGCATTGATGTTAAACTGGTTCAGTTACTGTGGAAATATTAGGATTTGTATGCACCATTCACTGAAGATAGTTTTCAGTACTAGGAAACAAATATGTATTTCAGGTGAATGAATAATTTTGAGAATACTCTTGTGAAATTTTGATTATAAATATACATACTTGAATATGAATGAGTTTAGGGAGTGTATAACAAGATATATATTTCATATTTTGAAAAATCTGGAGAGTGTGTGTGTATATATATATATATATATATATATATATATATATATATATATATATACATACACAAACACACAGACATTAAAAATAGCATAATATATTCCAATTGAAATTCACCATGAAATATATGTCATCTACAGATCCAAATATATTTATTTTATTGAATATAGATTTATGTATAATGTTGTTCAACAAGGAAGCTCACTCATAGATTGAATTTTCAGTTCCAACAGCGTTTAGGAGGAGTGATCTCTTACAATTTGTATCTGCCAAGTCAGTCACCTCACAAGAATGTACGTGTGGTATCAGGTAAGATTCTATAATTGCATGTAAAAATATATGTGCTGAATAGGCTACAGAGAAAGGGATGCCTTGACATTACAATCACCGAGACTAAGGCACAATTAGAGGAGAAGAGTTAGAAAATCTGTGAATAAATATCTGGAATGGAATGTGCTCAGGAGTTCACAACCTTGAAGACGGTAGAGGAGATTTCAAAAGTAAGGGACAGGGAAAACAGTCCACAAACATGGAGCTCTGGTTCCCTAAATCCTTCTTGAGAAACTGACTCTGAGTTTGGGCACTTGAAATATATGTTGTTGTCGGGAGATTTAGCTTCCATTGTAGTGAGACAATCAAAGCTGTGTCTGCATCTATGTTACCTGGAGGACATGGTTTCTTATTTTCCACTGAATATGTGGCAGCAGTGCTGAATTCTCTTTTGTAGGTAAACTGTGGCAACTGGGGGATAAGTGTATCCACATGTGGACTGTGAGGCCATTTGGTCATCCTCCACTTTTCGTGGTGTTTCTTGCTGCTGCACTAGGATTTTGGTATTTGCTTCATGATATACAAAGAATTCAACAGTTACCCGGTGCGTGAGTGAGTTCGGTCACTTTTGGTAGGTCAGGGTCTGCAGGAGAATGCACCAACCAGGCTTATATCCCACATGACTTTCCCCCTTGACCATAGCAACCTGATTCTAAACATTGCCCTGAATCCTGTCCATATGACAAGATGCCTTTACATACAAGGGTCTGCTGGCTGCACCATGTCAGTCACAAGCCATTTGGAAGCCAATGGAAGATCCACATGGCCCCACCACAGTTGTTTTATTACACACCTGCCCACCACTGCTTTAGGCCCACTCCTCAGCAGGCTCCAACTTCCTGGTATCTCTGTTCTGAACCATTTTCATGAAAACCAGTCAATCAAAGCACTGTCTTGTAATCTCATGATCAGCCACAGGATATCCAAAGATTCTCCAGTGCCACCTGGTCATGGGAAGTTTCAAAATTTCTTGGTATTTATCTAGCCATTTTTCAAGGTTGAAGTTGGAGGCACTGTGTGTTTCATTTCATTCTGGATCTATTACATGGTTAGGAAGCTCATTTCAATGAAATCTCTGGAGAAGTCTCACAGGCAAGGCTTCCCAAACAGTGGCCAAATGATCACATGAATCCAGGCCAATTAGGATCTACATTGTGACATCCATGTGTGTTTTGACTCTCATATATGGCTGCCAAGTCATTCAGAATAAAATCATGTGGTAACCTGGCTGAGATTCCCAGTGCTCTGTGAACAGCCACCCTGGGCCTAGATCTCATTTTCCAAGGGTGACTCTCATGTGAATCCTCCTAAAATCCCAACACCATTCATGGCAATACTTCTCTGAGGTGAGGTCCACAACTCAGTCTCTAAGGGGAATCACAACAGAGTTCAAGCAAAGTTGGACCCAGTCATCCCTTCCAACGCCCACACATGACCACAATTAAAACCAAAACACTCCCACATGACCCTCATCTTCTTCCATATGGACACTCATCATTACCTCTGGCTTGAGGTTTCCATGAGGGGCACAGCCCAAGACAGTGTCCAAAATAACCTCCATTGCCCCTCATTTGCCTAAAGTCAGGGTGGCCTGGACATTCGTCCGGGGAACCAGGAGTGAGCAAATCAGCCTGCTGTTAATATTGCTTTGCTCCTTCATTTTGAGGCCTACTGACTGTCAGGTATAGATTCTTTATGTGATTTGGATTCTGGAGAAAACCCAAGCACCTATGGGATAGCCTCTAAAGGGCTTTGAAGAACTCATTTGATCCAAAGGTTCCTATTCTCACTTGAAGGAGGTAAGGAACCTTACAGGGGAAGGCGAGAGACTTCTTCCATAATGACTGCTCTTTTGGCCAATTTAGTTTTGGATGCAAACATGGGATTTTCTTTACATCCATCATGTGCTGAGAATCTAAGCCAAAGCCTAACACAGGACCTAGAGCCTGATTCAGACATATCCCTTTCCAATGCAATTAAGCAAAGAGTCACAGGTGATCCCCATTGATTTCCATTTGAAAACTGTTTTCTTTAGGCTTCCCAAAGGGGTGGCCAGAGGCAAAAAGCTTCCTGACATTGAGGGCAACAGAACAATAGGTACCAAAGCAGTATTTCTCCACTGAGACTTTCCTGATCACACTGATATCTAAGTTTTCTGAGATGCTTGCCATTCCCTTCAGCTATTCAGTACATGGCCATGTCACAGAGCTTGGTGGTGGTACACATCTTGGACACAAAACCATGAGCCTATTCTGGAAAGTGGCCAGAAATCAGAAAGAAAACAGGAACTTAGGAAGATATCAGGGGTTGCCCATCGATAATGCAAGCCACAGTCCATTCATAAATGCGAAGTATGAATCCGGGGAAGCTTTCTACTAGACAGGACACATCCATTGAAGCATTCTCTTTTCTAATGTCTACAACCACGGACACAGTGGGATACACAGACCTAGAAACACTTGCCTTTTCAAACGACTTACTAGAATCAATTAACTCCAAACCAAACAAACTGCCTTTCTTACCTATTCTCAGAACTTGAGACAAAACCACAAACACACATCCACACCCACAAATGCACCTCCTTCCCCCAAGTAGGTCTGTGACTATCCGGAGTGTCCTCTGACTGGTGGGCCATACTATGTTTCCATGAAATGGCCTGTTCTGTCTCAGATCTGTTCTCCTTGTCCAACTCTGTGATGTTGACAGGAGCCAGCGGTGAGCCACAACCTGGTTTCTCAGGAAAGGGCCCTCTTCAGAGCTTTACTCGCATTTGGCCATCCTCACATCAGTAGGTACCAAGAAAGACTGACTCTGTCCTTGGTAAATCCAAACAAGTGAGATCACTGGGACTGGGACTGGGACTGGCTCTGGGTGCCTGGCTTCCTGGACCACATGTTCAGAGATTTCGAACACCAAGGAAATGACGTGAGGTCACTTCCTTCAGGAACTGAATGAGGTCACTGCCTTGGCAAACACATTGTCCTAATAGTTGCTTCCAAAGGCCCCATTAGATGGAGGCTGCCCCTAGTTCCTGTGACACTTTCACAAGTTAGAATGGTATATCATCCATAGGCACTCCAGAACAGCTCTCCACACTGGCCTGTTTTGGTCCATCTTCTCTACACTAAGAAGAGAGAGGCAGATTCAGACACATCCCTTCATCCTGACCAGGTCGTTGGCCATGGAAGGTGACTCTTACTCTCTCAGGTCTTTCATAGCTGCCTACATCTTCTACAGGGATCATTTCTGCATGGACGTTTGAGGTTCTCAGCAGGTGGAAGATCCCCTAAATTCCTGTATTGTAAGACCAACTCTTTCCCTGCTCTTCTGTAAAGTTAGATTGAGGGAACAGTGTATGGTTAGGGTTAATAACATGTTCGATTTGGGTTAGGAATTGTTCTGCTGTATGAATAATGTTATTGGGAACCTGCGATATTTATAAGACTATAGAGGTGAAATATAAGTATGAAAACAGAAATCTACGAACGATTGGAAGCCCAGAAGGTCATTGGGCACTTGATTGGTATACATAGCTTTGAATTACATTCTGCACAGATGTTTCAGTTAAATAGATAATCATGGTAATAGGACCTTGTACATTGGATCATTGAATATAGAAGAGAACATCCACTCAAACTGGGATAGTTGGTACGATAAGGAAGATAGTTGGTAGGTTTCAAAAGAAGACTGAGTAAAGCATTTGGACCAAAAGTTCTTTAGCAATAGGGATTCAGTGAGAGAGTGAATGTCAATGTCAGCACATGTGAAGAGTCATTCATAATGATGAACTGGAGAAAAGGTGTAGGAAAGCATTTATCAATAGAGACATTAGGAAATCAGGCAAAGTTCAAAGTGTGTGATAGGAAAATACATTTTTAACAGGGTTGAGGTTGAATATATAATGTTAGGAAGAAACAAATATGTAGTCACCAATAGCAATGATATTTGAGAGTGTTAGGGAACAAGGACATGGATGATGTTAGTAATACATGGTCACATTCAATTTAGGCTTTGGTACAATCATAAGTGTGACCCTTGTATTTTGTGTCTGGAATATTACTGAGATAAATATATATGTATATCAGGTGAGTAGAAAATTCATGATGAAATATATATCATCTACAGATCCAAAAATATTCATTTTACTTAACATGGATATATAGGTGAAATATAAGTATAAAAACAGAAATCTAAGTAAGATTTGAAGCTCAGAAGTGCATTGGGAAATTGATTGGGATACATAGCATTGAATTACGTTCTGCATACATATCTCAGATAAATCGATACACAATGGCATATGACATTGTACCTTAGATGATTGAATGTAGAAGAGAACATCCACTCAAAAAGGGATAGTCGATAGAATCAGGAAGATAGTCAGTATGCTTTGGAAGAAGAGTGAGTATAGGATTTGGACCAAAGTTCATTAGCAATAGGGTTTCGGTTAGAGAGTGAATGTCAATGTCAGCACATTTGAAGGGTCAGTCACAATGTTGAACTGGGGAAAATATGTAGGAAAGCAGATATCAATAGAGACATTAGGAAATCAGGCAAAGTATAAAGTGAGTAAAAAAAAATAGACATTTTCAACAGTTTTGAGATTGAATATATAATCTTAGGAAGAAACAAATATGTAGTCACCAATAGGATTGACATTTGAGAGCATTAGGCAACCTGGACATGGATGTTTTTAGTAATCCATGTTCAGTTCCCTTTTAGGCTTTGGTACAATCATACGTGTGACTTTTGCATTTTGTGTCCTGAGTATTACTATGATAACATGCATATGTAGAATCAGTTGACATGAGTATTTCTTCCACCATTTCTGGGAGCAATATTTTGAAGACGTATAAATTAGTATTGGGTGTACAAAGAGGTGTACCCTGTGTCTATCAATATACAGGTAATGCATGAATAGACCATACTGTGACCAAATAATATAACTGGTTCCACTTTAAATAATGGATTGAATGGATACCTTTAACTAAGTAAGAAATCTTATATTGATATACAATCATTCTTTCCCACCACTTATACATGTAATGGTAATATTAGGGTTATGGTTTATCATGACGGGTGTGTGAGTTTTGCTTCAAAAGTGATAATGGAAATCGAAAATAATGTGTTTGGAAAAAAGTCTCATGAAAAGAGCAGTCAAGAAACATGGAGGAATACATGTGTTCTGTAGCAGGAAGTGATTGAAAGTAAAAAAAATTCGTATAAATTATCTAAATTGTGGATGAAATATGCATCCTATTATGTGCATAAACTGGAGAAATAGTAATATACCAGTGTTGAATAAAAATGAACGTCAAAATACACATTATATCCCATAGGAATATTCTTGCATTGATGTTAAACTGGGTCAGTTACTGTAGAAATATTAGAATTTTTTTTGGTGTTATAATACAATTTATTTTAGCACTAGCATGCCACAGAAGGTAGAGGGAAGAGCAATGGATTTTCAGTTATAGCATTAATTATTTAACATTAAATGACTACTTTGGGGAGTGTAGAAATTACATAAGGCTATATAACATTTTTTTTATTTAACATTCATAAAACCTTGGAATTATGGTAATATTTCTAGTTTTTTATTTTTTATTTTTTCAGTTTGTGATAGACCTTCATTTTATTTATTTGTATCTGGTGCTGAGAATATAACCCAGTGCCTCACAAATGGTAGACAAGCATGATACCACTGAGCCACAAACCCAGCCCCTCCACTTTTATCTTATCATCAAACACTCCTCTCCCTCTTCTTTTCTCACTTTCTTCCTCATTTTCTTCCTTCTTTCTCTTCCTTTTTCATTATCCCTCCATATGTTTTTTTCTCTCATGTCATTACAAACAGTAGTATGCTATGAAATTTACATTTAAGACAGTTTTTTATAGTCATTCTTTTTTCTTGAGAAAATTTAAAAATTATAATCACCTGATAGATATATTACAATACATTAATTATACATATTATCTATATTCATGCATATGTATTACATATGTTATATATATATGTATATATATATATATATATATATATATATATATATATATATATATATATATATATTAAAAGTACTTTGATTAGCCTGTTTGAAATAATATAGACAAAATCTTTCTTAATTCTCAAGTCTTCCAGAATTAACATCTTACAGTGAAAATCAAATAAACATATTTAAGTAAAAGGGTATCATTCTTATTTATCAATACTGTGTCCATTATATTACTGTGATAAAATGTATATGTACATCAGGTGACATGAGTATTTCTTCCACCATTTTGGGGAGCATAATTTTGAAAACTTATAAATTAGTACTGAGGATACAAATTGTTGTAACCTGTGTTGATGAATCTAGAGATGATGCATGAATAGACAATATTGTGAATAAATTATATAACTATTTCCAACTTTAAATAATGGATTGAATTGATATCTGAAAATATATAGCAAATCTTATATTGATATACATACATTCATTCCAACCAGTTATATATCTAATAGTAATATTAGGGTTACGGTTTATCATGAAGAGTGTGAGTTTTGCTTCAAAAATGATTATGGAATCGAAAATAATGTGTTTAGAAAGAAGTCTAGTGAATAGACCATAAAGAAACATGGAGTAATATATGTGTTCTCAAGGAGAAAGTTATTGAAATTGAGCCAAATGTCTATAAATTTGTGTACTTGTGGATGTAAGATATATCCTATGATTTCCATAAACTGAAGAAATAGTAATGTGCCAGTGTTGAATAAAAATGAACTTCAAAATACACATCATGTCCCATAGGAATCTACTTGCATTGATGTTAAACTGCGTCAGTTACTGTAGAAATATTAGGATTTGTAAGCACCATTCATTGAAGTTAGTTTTCAGTACTAGGAAAGAAATATGTATTTCAGGTGGTTGAATATTTCTGAGAATAATCTTGTGAAAAGTTGATAATAAATCCACATACAGGAACATGAATGAATTTAGGGAGTGTTTAATAATACACATATGTTTCATGTTTTGAGAAAAAAAAATATATATATATCTCATGGAGAAATATTACAAAGAAAATTTGACAAGATTTATAACACATACCCTTGATTAAGCAGAAGGCAAATCAAAGTATACACCATGTCTCCTATGGAAGGCCTGTATTTCTTTTCGGTTAGGTTTCTTTTTATCCATCATATTAGGATTAGTTTTCAGATTCTAGTCGGGTATGTGTTAGTGTCAGGGATCAGTATTTAAAATGGAAAATAGGAAAATGAATCTAATGTGTATGCAAGTATGTGCTACACAAAAATCCTGCCACTCTCATCCAGAACAATTCCTTGACATTAACTTCACTCCAAGTGAGACCCAATTAGTGGTGAGGAGTTCGAAAACCTGTGATTACATATGTGGAACTGAAAATGCTCAGGAGTTCACAACATTCGATGTGTTAGAACAGTTTCCAAAAGTAAGGGAGAGGTTAAAAACTGCACAAACATGGAGCTCTGCTGGCCTAAAGACTTCTTGAGAAACTTCCTCTGAGGTTGGGCACATGAAATATATGTAGTTGTCAGAAGATTTAGCTTCTTTTGTAGTGACACCATCAAATCTGGATCTGCATCTATGTGACCTGGAGAAAATGGTTCCTTATTTTCTAATGAACATGAGGAAGGAGTTCTGAATTCTCCCTTTGTAGGTAAACTGTGGTCACTGGTAGTTAAGTGTCTCCCCTTGTGGTCTGTGAAACCATTTGGTCATCATCCTCCATTTTCGTGGTGTTTCTTACTGTGGCACTGGGAGTTTGGTATTAGCTTAATGAAATACAAGTAGTTCAACAAGGACACAGTGCTGGAGGGAGTTCTGTCACGTGTGGTTGGTCAGGGTCTCCAGGAGAATGTTCAAAACAGGGGTCTATCCCACATAGCTTTCCCCCTTGACTATAGCAACTGGATTCTGAACATTGCCCTCAAACCTCTCAATATAACAAGATGCCTATACATATAAGGATCTGTGGCCTGCACCATGTCAGTCACAAGTCTTTTGAAGCCAATGGCAGATCTACGTGGTAAAACCACAGGTATTTATTCACAAACCTATAGTCCACTGCTCTACACCCACTACTCAGGAGGCTCCAACTCACTAGCATCTCTGTTCTACAACATTTTCATGAAACCCAGTCAATCAAGGCACTGTCTGGTACACTCATGATCAGCAATAGAACATCCAAAGGTTCTCCAGGGCCACCTGGTCATGAAAATTTCAAAAAAATTCATGGTATTTATCTAGCCATTTTTCAAGGATGAAGTTGGAGGCACTGTGGGTATCAATTCATTCAGGAACCATTACATGGTGAGGAAGCTGATTTCAATGAAAGCTCTGCAGAACTCTTTAAGGCAAGGCTTCCCAAAGAGTGGCCAAAAGGTCACATGAAGCCAGGCCCATTGAGGTCTTGAATGTGAGGTTCATGTGTGTTTTGACTCTCAACTATGGCTGCCAAGTCTTTCACAAAAAAATAATGTGATATCCTGGCTGAGATTCTCAGTGCTCTGTGGAAAGCCATCTTGGGCCTATATCTCAGTTTCCAAGGGCGATGCTCATGCGTGGCCTCCTGTTATCCCAACACAATTCATGGCAATACTTTTCTGAGGTCAGTTCCAGAACTCAGTCTCTAAGAGGAATCACAGCAGAGTTCAAGCCCATGTGGACCCAGTCATCTCTTTCAACCGCCACACAAATGACCACAATTAAAACCACAAGACTCCTACATGGCACTCATCTTCCATAAAGACACTCATCATAACATCTGGCTGGAGGTTGCCATGAGGGGCACAGCCAAAAACAGTGTCCAAAATAAGCTCCCTTGCCCCTCATTTGCCTAAAGTCAGGGTGGCTTTGACACCCTTGTTGTGAACCAGAAGTAATCTGTAAGTGTAAAAGAAATTGAAATTAATGTGTAAAATTTAAAGTTTAAAAGACTGGGTGTTGCAAATTTTCTAAGCTGCAAGGTCTGAGTTAAAATGTAAAGGACCAGGTATTGTTACGTTCCTATGCTATACACAAAACCTGAAATTCCTGTAGCTTGTAGGACAATTCCCGGACTGCCCAGTAAATTTTCCCCTGACTGCCTGATTGTTTAATAACCTAGTACCCTTTGTGGCCTGGCACATAGGCATCACAGGGCCTAAACCAATCAGTTTCAATGTGTACCCCACTTTAGAACTGACCTATCACTCCTGCCAGACCTGTTCCCACCAAAGAATGAGCTAATCATCTTTGGAATTGTTGTTTGATTTTCCCGTGGTGTATGATGATTTTTTAAAAGAGACTGTGATGTATGTAAAGTCCCGCCCTCCCCAAAAAGTGTACTTAAGCACTGCTCAACTCCTGCTTGTGGCTCTGGGCTACTCTCCCTTCTTGAGTGAGCACGGAGCCCCAGCATGATGGATTGGAACTCAATAAATGCTTTTTGCTGTTGCATGATCCGCGGTCTCTTGGTGGTCTCTTCCTCCGACATTCGCTGAACCCTTAATTTTGGTGAGTTGGCCGGGAATCGTGCAGCACCGAACAAGGAGATCCCAACGGACCCCTCTGAGGGTAAGAAAGGCGCCTCTTTCCATTTTTCCTTGTGATCGCTCAGAGCTTTTTGTTCAGGTTTGGTTTTTCGGTTTTCGGTTTGGGTTGGAAGAGTGGCTGCCAGCAGAGCGTGTAAGTTCCCCCTGGCAGTGGTGGACAAACGTGTCCTAAAGCCACCGGCCACGTTCTTGCAAGGGACACCTTGAAGGACTCGGGGAGGGACAGATGTGATCTCATTAGGTGAGGAGATACGGAAGTGCCCTCATTAGGTGAGGAGGGACAGATGAGCCCTCATTAAGTGACTCTGTTGCAAACCCATCAGGTCTTGCTGGCTACTTTTTTCTCTCAGGTTGAATTCACTGTCTGTCTTTGTGGTGTAACTCATCAGGTTATGCCAGTTACTGGGTTCTAATCTTTACTTCTGAACTCGTGTTAAACGTTAACTGTGTGCCCGTGTTTGTGTTACGTTTGTTTTGTCCTTGTCTCTGTTTGAGTAACTCTCATTATGGGACAAAGCCATTCCATGCCTCTGTCCCTGAAGCCTTTCCTGGTCGCTGCCTCCAATCTGACCCCTTTGCCCACAATCCTATAACTCAAACCTTCTGCTCCTCCCCCTCTTCCCTCCATTCTCCCTGAGTCACAAGATTGTTGATCTTGGGGTTGTGAACAAACGGGAGCTGCATGATGGTCTTTGTGTGTCTTTTTGTCTGTGTTTCTGTTAAATGTGATGGCATTGTTTGGACCGATGCAGAGTCCCGAGTTCCAACCTGCCTTAGATGTGTGGAAATAACTTTAGCTAAAATTTAACCTAAAGCTTCTTCTGTGAGGGACCAAAAGTCAATAGAACCACCAGCTTTTCTGTTCTCACCTTTTACACCTCTCTTAGCTGTGTTTTAAAGAACTTTGATAAACTTTTCTCCTCTTTGTTAAGCGAGATTAGGGAAGCAGTGATTTCTTTTCTTCCCATAGTTGGCTTGAGCACGCCCACTGCAGAAGGAAATGCCTGGGGTCTAAGAACATTGATATCTCGCTTAAACTTTTCTCAAAACCCTATCCTCATTATTAAATTGTTATTAATTGGCTTTGGGGATGGGAACCAAACCTTCAGTCATAAATTTTGACACACCAGTGGGGACTTTCAATGAACCACACTCTGCCCTCTTGGGGAAGCCTAGCACTCAAAACAATTGCAAGCAGAGGATGAATTTTTTGGAAGCTGACTACTGAAAAGGAGGGAGATATAGAATATGCCTGGTGCCTGGGGTCAAACCACCAGAAGAACTAATCCTGTAAGTAAATGGTGAGGCTAAGGGACGCCCAGCAGGTGCCAGAGCCATTTTGCTGTGGGGAACTCCCTTATTCCTTACCTGCACTTTAAGGATTGCTCCACCTCTGTTTACTTAACAAAAGGGACCATGAATGCAGTAATATGTTGATATTTTAGATTGTTTCTTGGGGATGATCTTGGCTGAAATTGTATTTAAAAGATGATATTTTTAATTGTAACAATCTAGTATCTGAATGGGTTTCTAAAGCATTGCACTATCTTACAGATAAAAGTTGGGTTTAAACAAGAGTTTAGTTTGATTTAAGATAGCTGATGCTAGAAAACTTAAATACTTCGGATAAAAAAATAATTAAAGAGTTTTAATTTTGAACTAGGTAGCCTGAGAAAATTTCACTATTTATACCAGTGCATTAACTTGGGCAAAGATAATAAATTATGATATGATATCTGTTCCCTTCAATGTGTAAGATTTTTTTAAAAACGTGCTAAATTAAAACGTTGGTCTGCCTTAGTGAAATGACATTAATTAGCAACAGTCTTGGAAATTTTTAAAGCTTAATTTGGGATACAAATGGTAGTCTGTGGTTGTTTTTAAAATTTTTTTCAAGAAATTTAATGTAGCTTACTACTACTTTAGAAACTTCAGAACAAAGAAAGTGGCTTAATGATCCTAGAGAATCTTCTTATGATGGTGGCTTTAATATTATCAAAAAATGATCATATTTTCAGTTTTTTGTGGTGAGGCTAAGGGACTCAAGATTTTCTAGTGTAGAAAAACATAAAGATATAAAATTTTGAGAATTACATCTTAAACTTGCATCATAATTTTCAACATTCAAACCTGGAAATTATGACTTATAGCTAAAATGCCTTAGGCATGAGGTTTCTGCTCAGAACTCCAGCCTTTACAGTTTTCAAGTCCTCAGCCAGGACTTAAGTTGATATGCAAATAAAAGAAGCCTGCAGCACTCAGCAGGAGACAGATAAAAAGGAGTAAAAGTGTTTTTTTACCTGAACTCAAACTAGATCCAAACAAAAAGTACATTATATGGTATTTACTAATTACTGGCCAGTCATCTTTTTTGGCACTCTTGCTTTTTCTTAGATTCTGTATTTTTTATTTTTTGAGCTCATGATCTTGATCCTGCAGATGGGTTAATGTTTTCTGATCAGTTCTATTTTTGATCAACTGTGGAGTTTTTAAACATTGCAATGGATATTTCACCTGAAAAAGCTACAAGGCCTTCATTATTGTGTTATGTGTTACACTTGTGTTACGTGTTGTATGTTGGTATGTCTGTATGTGTGTATGTCCATATATCATGCAGTGATATGACAATTGACAGATGAGGAGCGCTCATAAAATATTTAAAAATTGATATAAATATCTTGGATTCACGTGATTCAAATGGTTCAATTCAAATTGGGTAAACAGATAAAAATAAAGATGTCTTTAGAATTAGGCCTATAAGTTTTCTAGGTGTACAAACAGGCCCTAATAAAATGTTGATGTCTACAAAATAATCTGCTTAAATTCAGAAATTTATAAGTATTGTTTCAAAATGTGAACAGAAAGAGGTTCACAGATGGAAAAGAGAAACTAAAAGTTTCTAGATATAGATTTAATAGAGGGAAAATGTGTTTCTCGATAAGAGAGTCTATATGATTAAGTAATTAAAATGGTTTAAGTAAATAATAAAAACGTTTGTGTAAGTTGGTTATATGTGTAAGTTTTGAGCAAGTAATCTTAAAAAATTAAACAGCTGGTTAAACAATACTGTTTTTATAAAATTATGCCAGGTTATTTCTTTAAAAAGCTAAACTTGGTTAATACAAAAACATCAATGTAATTGTGGTTTTAATGTGTTCATATCTTCCAGGTATACAAGTGTGTAAGGTAGAAGCTTCAAAAGAGCATTGTATCATGCTGGTGTTCTAAGGTTGTATGGTAATTCTAGGCTTAAAATAAAAACATGTTGGAGATTTATGTGTATCATTTGTGTTGTATAATTGGACTTGTTATCAAAAAGATATGTACAGTTACATGTTACTTTTTACACTTAGATACAATTTAAAAGTATTTTTAAGTTAAGTAGAGCCTAATCTCTGTGAAGGTTTTATTGTAAAACACAAAGGCAATGCCCATTCATTTCCATGTGAAAACTGTTTTCTTCAGGCTTCAGGAACGAGTAGCCTGAGGAAAAGACATTCCTGATATTCAGGGCAACATAACAATAGGTAATCAAAAGGCCCAAAGCAGGGTTCCTCCACTGAGACTTTACTGGTCACACTGATATCAGAGTTTTCTGAGATGCTTGCCATTCCCTTCAGCTATCCAGTACATGGCCATGTCACAGAGCTTGGAAGTGGTACATATCTTGTACACAAAACCATGAGCCTATTTTGGAGAGTGGCCAGAATTCAGGAAGGATACAGGAACGTAAGAAAATAGTAGGTGTTGCCCAATGATAAGGCAAGCCACAGTCCATTTATAAAATGGGCAGGATGAATGCTTGGAAGTTTTCTCTTTGACAGAACACACCCATTGAGGCATTCTCTTTTCTAATGTCTACAACCATGGACACAGTGGGATACACAGACATAGAAACACTCGCCTTGTCAAAGGACTAACTAGAAACAGTTCACTCCAAACCAAACAAACCCCCTTTCCTAACTATTCTCAGAACTTGAGAAAAAAACACAATCCCACTCAAACACCCACAAAGTCACCTCCTTCCCCCAAGTAGGTCTGAAACTATCCAGAGTGTCCTCTGACTGGAGGGCCATACTATGTTCCCCAGAAATGGCCAGTCCTGTCTCAGATCTGGTCTCCTGGGTCAACTCTGTGAAGTGGTCAGGAGACAGCAGTGAGCCTCTACCTTCTTTCTCCGGAAGGGCCCGTCTTCAGAACTTTCCTGGCATTTGGCCATCCTCACATCACTAGGTACCACAAAAGACTGACTCTGTCCTTGGTAAATCCAAACAAGTGAGACCACTGTGACTGGAGCTTGGACTGGGTCTGGATTCCTGGCTTCCTGGTACCCAAATTCGGAGAGTTCCATCAATAAGGATGTGAGGTGAGGTCACTTCCTTCAGGAACTGAATGTGGTCACTGCCTTTGCAACCACTTTGTCCTAAAATTTGCTTCCTAGGGTCTCATAATATGGAGGATACCCCTACTTCCTGTGACACTTTCACAAGTTCGAATGGTATAGAAACCATAGGCACCTGGGAACAGCTCTCCACACAGGCCTAGTTTGGTCAATCTTCCCTACATTAAGAAAAGAGAGGATGATTCAGACACATGCTTTCAACCTGACCCAGTTGTTTGCCATGGAAGATGACTTTTGCTCTCTCAGGCCTTTCATAGCTGCCTGCATCTTCTCCAGGGATCATATCTGCATGGAAATTTGAGGTTGTCAACAGGTGGAAGATCCCCTACACCCCTGTATTGTAAGACCAACTCTGTCCCTGCTCTTCTGTAAAGTTGGATTGAGGGAACAGTGTATAGTTAGGGTTAATAACATGTTCGATTTGTGTTAGGAATCATTCTGCTGGATGAATAATGGTATTGGGAACCTGCAATATATATAAGAATATACAGGTAAAATATAATTATGAAAACTGAAATCTAGGTAAGATTTGAAGACCAGAAAGGCATTGGGCCCGTGATTGGGATACTTAGCTTTGAAGTATGTTCTGCACAGATGTCTCAGATAAATCAATATACAATGGTATAGGACCTTGTACCTTGGATGATTGATTGTTGAAGAGATCATCCAGTCAAAAAGGGATAGTCGTAGGATTAGGTAAATAGTCGGTAGGTTTAGAAAAAAGAGTGAGTATAGTATTTGGACAAAAAGTTCTTTAGCAATAGGGTTTCGGATAAAGAGTGAATGTAAATGTCAGCACATGTGAAGAATCAGTCACTATGATGAACTGGGGAAAATATGTAGGAAAAGAGATATCAATAGAGACATTAGGAAATTAGACAAAATATAAAGTGAGTGATAGGATTAGACATTTTCAACATGGTTGAGGTTGAATATATAATCTTGGGAAGAAACAAATATGTACTCACCAATAGGATTGACATTTGAGAGAATTAGGCATCCAAGACATGGATGTTTTTAGTAATCCATGTTCACTTTCCATTTAGGCTTTGGGACAATCCTAAGTGTGACCTTTGCATTTTGTGTCCAGAATATTACTGTGATAAAATGTATATGTAGATCAGTTGACATGAGTATTTCTTCCACCATTTCTGGGAGCAAAATTTTGAAGATATACAAATTATTATTGGGGGTACACAGAGGTGTACCCTGTGTCTATCAACATAGAGATAATGCATGAATAGACCATACTGTGATTAAATAATATAACTGGTTCCACTTTAAATAATGGATTGAATTGATATTTGAAAGTATGCAAGAAATCTTATATCGATATACAATCATTCATTCCCACCAGTTTTACATCTAATGGTAATATTAGGGTTATGGTTTATCATGACGGGTGTGTGAGTTTTGCTTCAAAAATGATAATGGAAATCAAAAATAATGTCTTTGGAAAAAGTCTCATGAAAGGAGCAGTCAAGAAACGTGGGGGAATACATGTGTTCTGAAGCAGGAAGTGATTGAAAGTAAAACAAATGCGTATAAATTTGCTAAATTGTGAATGAAATATACATATTATGATGTGCATAAACTGGAGAAATAGTAATGTACCAGTGTTGAATAAAAATGAACGTCAAAATACAATTATATCCCATGGGAATCTTCTTGCATTTATGTTAAACTGGGTCAGTTACTGTAGAAATATTAGAATTTTTTTGGTGTTATAATACAATTTATTTAAGCACTAGCATGCCACAGAATGTCGAGGAAAGAGCAATGGATTTTTAGTTATCGCACTAGTAACCTATCATTAAATGACTATTTTTGGGAGTCTAGAAATTACATAAGGCTATGCAACAATTTTTTTTATTTAGCATTCATAAAAACTTGGAATTTTGGTAATATTTCTACTTTGATTTTAATTTTTTCAGTTGTTGATCGACCTCATTTTATTTATTTATATGTTGTGATGAGAATATAACCCAGTGCCTCACACATGCTAGCCAAGCATGTTACCACTGAGCCAGACACCGAGACCCTCCACTTTTATCTTATAATCAAACACTCCTCTCCCTCTTCTTTACTCACTTTCTTCCTCATTTTCCCCCTTCTCTCTCTTCCTTTTTCATTTTCCCTCCAAAGGAGTTTTTCTCTCATGTCATTACAAACAGTAATATGCTATGAAATTTACATTTAAGAATGTTTTTTATAGTCATTCTTTTTTCTTGAGAAAATTTAATAATTATAATAACCTATAGATATATTACAATACATTTATTATACATATGTATCTATATTCATGCATATGTATTACATATGTTATATATATACATATATATTTAAAAGTACTTTGATTAGCCAGTTAGAAATAATATAGACCAAGTCTTTCTTAATTGTCAAGTCTTCCAGAATTAACATCTTACAGTGAAAATCAAATAAACATATTTAAGTAAACAGGTATCATTCTTATTTATCAATACTTATCATTTAAGTTTTTATATTACATTAAGCTGTTATATGGCATATTAACTCTTATGAATTAGAGAAATTTCATTTGAACAACCTATTATTTAAGGACCATATGCACTGACATTTTAAATGGCTTTCTCGTGATTTTAATTTCTATCAATTGCATATTTATTGCCAAATACTTATATTATTAATTTTCATATTCATGATTGATATAAAGTCAATTGTTTAATTCTTCTTGTAAGTAGTTACTTATTACAGTAGGGACAGTATTAATAATTCTACATCTTTATAAGAAAATGGTACAAAGATATTTTCATGCAAAATTAAGAATAATTGCATGCTCTAAATGTTTGATTGTTGATACATATAATAAAGAGCTTTTGATGAGTCTCTTCCCCAGTAAAACATAAAATGCAAAGATGTAGTTGGGTATGTATTTCCAAATAAAGATAAGGAAAAATACACATTATCAGCTAGAAACTATCAAATAAAAGATGAAAAGAACAATCCAACACATTGTACGAACTTGTCAGAAGAGGTAGCCTAAGACTAGACCTGGTCCAAGACAAAATATTCACGAAAAAAATGAAATATGAAAAATATAGGAAATGATATGAATTTTTCATGAAGGTAGGTGGATTATCCTTTAATCTCAATATATGTTCATTTTTAAAAGCCAGATTTCTGGTAAAATAAATTTGTGATATTTACAACTACACAAAACAAACTTTCTGCTTATCAAAATGAATGCATCTCAACTCTTTTTTAGCTGATTTTTTCCCACTCAATTTTAAACCTTTGTTTATTTATTTTTATTGGTTTTTCAAAACATTACAAAGATCATGATATATCATCTTTCATACATTTGACTCAAATGGGTTATGAACTCCTAATTTTCCCCAAATACGAATTGCAGAATCACATCAGTTACACATTCACATTTTTACATAATGTCATATTAGTGACTGTTGTCCTCTGCTACCTTTATTATCCCCTACTATCCCCCCTCCCCTCCCATCCTATCTTCCCTCTCTTCCTCATCTGCTATTCTTCACTTCTCTCTCTTGTTCCCGCCTTTCCCCTCACAACGTCTTATATGTAATTTTATGTAACAATGAGGGTCTACTACCATTTCCATATGCTTTCCCTTCTCTCTCCCTTTCTCTCTCCCACTCATCTTTGTTTAATATTAATCTTTTCCTCATGCTCTTCCTCACTGTTCTATTCTTAGTTACTCTCTTTTTATCAAAGAAGACATTTGCCATTTTTTTTTAAGGATTGGCTAGCTTCTCTTAGCATAATCTGCTTTAATGCCATCCATTTCCCTGCAAATTCTATGATTTTGTAATTTTTTAGTGCTGCATCCATCGTGTATAGATGCCACATTTTTTTTATCCATTCATCTATTGAATTGCATCTAGGTTGGTTCCACAGTCTAGCTATTGTGAATTGTGCCACTATGATCATTGATGTGGCAGTATCCCTTTAGTACACTCTTTTAAGATCCTCAGGGAATAGTCCGAGAAGGGCGATAGCTGGTTCAAATGGTGGATCCATTCCTAGCTTTCCCAGGAATTCCCATACTGCTTTCCATGTTGGCCTCACCAATTTGCAGTTCCACCAGCAGTGTACAAGTGTCCCCTTTTCCCCACATCCTCGTAAACACTTGTTGTTTGACTTCATAATGGCTGCCAATCATACTGCAGTGAGATGGTATCTTAGGGTGGGTTTGATTTGCATTTCTCTGACTGCTAGATGTGGTGAGCATTTTTTCATGTACTTGTTGATTGATTGTATGTCCTCCTCCGTGAAGTGTCATTTCAGGTCCTTGCCCCATTTGTTGATTAGGTTATTTGTTATCTTATTGATAGTTTTTTTTGAATTCTTTGTATATTCAGGATATTAGGGCTCTATCTGAAGTGTGAGGGGTAAAAATTTGTTCCCAGGATGTAGGCTCTCTATTTACCTCTCTTATTGATTCTCTGGCAGAGAAAAAAAACTTTTTAGTTTAAGTAAGTCTCATTTTTTTATTCTTGTTAATAACTCTTGGGCTATGCGCGTCCTATTAAGAAATTTGGAGCCCGACCCCACAGTATGTAGATCGTAGCCAACTTTTTCTTCTATGAAATGCAGTGTCTCTGATTTTATATCTAGATCCTTGATCCATTTTGAGTTAAATTTTGTGCATGGCGAGAGAAGGGAATTCAGTTTCATTTTGTTGCATATGGATTTCCAATTTTCCCAGCACCATTTGTTGAAGATGCTACCCTTCCTCCATTGCATGCTTTTAGCCCCTTTATCAAATATAAGAAAGTTGTAATTTTGTGGATTGGTTTCTGTGTCCTCTCTTCTGTACCACTGGTCCACCTGCTTTTTTCGGTACCAGTACCATGCTGTTTTTGTTACTATTGCTTTGTAGTACAGTTTGAACTCTGGTATCGCTATACCTCCAGATTCACACTTCCTGCTTAGAGTTGCTTTTGCTATTCTGGGTCTTTTGTTTTTCCATATGAATTTCATGATTGATTTATCTATTTCTACAAGAAATGCCGTTGGGATTTTGATTGGCATTGCATTAAACCTGTAGAGAACTTTGTGTAATATTGCCATTTTTATGTTGTTAGATCTGCCTATTCATGAACAGGGCACATGTTTCCATCTTCTGAGATCTTCTTCTATCTCTCTCTTTAGAGTTCTGTAGTTTTCATTATATAAATCTTTCACCTCTTTTGTTAGGTTGATTTCCAAGTATCTTATTTTATTTGAGGATATTGTGAATAGAGTGGTTTTCCTCATTTCCATTTCAGAAGTTTTGTTGCTGTTATACAGGAATGCCTTTGATTTATGCGTGTTAATTATATATCCTGCCACATTTCTGAATTCATTTATTAACTCTAGCCATTTCTTTGTAGACCTTTTTGTGTCTGTTAAATATATTATCATGTCATCTGCAAATAGTGATACTTTAAATTCTTCTTTTCCTATTTTTATGCCTTTAATTTTTTTGGTCTGTTTAATTGCTCTGGCTAGTATTTCAAAACTAAATTGAATAGAAGTGGTGATAAAGGGCATCCCTGTCTTGTTCCAGATTTTAGAAGGAATGCCTTCAGTTTTTCTCCATTTAGGATGATGCTAGCCTGAGGTTTAGCATATATAGCTTTTACAATTTTGAGGTAAGTTCCTGTTATCCCTAGTATTTATAGTGTTTTGAACATAAAGGGATGCAGAACTTTGTCAAGTGCTTTTTCTGCATCTATCGATATGATCATATGGTTCTTGTCTTTAATTCTATTGATGTGGTGAATGGCATTTATTGATTTTCGTATATTGAACCATCCTTGCATCACGGGGATGAATCCTTCTTGATGATGGTGCACAATTATTTTGATATGCTTTTGTATTTGATTCGTCAGGATTTTATTGAGAATTTTTGCATCCAAGTTCATTAGAGATATTGGTCTGTAGTATTCTTTCTTTGAAGTGTCTTTGTCTGGTTTCGGGATCAGGGTGATGTTGGCCTCATAGAATGAATTTGGAAGAGCTCCTTCTTTTTCTATTTCTTGAAAAAGCTTGAAAAAATATTGGTTTTAATTCTTCTTTGAAGGTTTTGTAGAAATCCGCTGTATACCCATCCGGTCCAGGGCTTTTTTTTGGTTGGTAGTCTTTTGATTGCCTCTTCTATTTCTTCCTTTGTTATTGGCCTGTTTAAATTGTTTGTGTCTTCCTGACTCAATCTGGGCAGATCGTATGACTTAAGAAATTTATCAATATCTTCACAATATTCTATTTTGTTGGAATATAGTGTTTCAAAATACTTTCTAATTATCTTCTGTATTTCTGTAGTGTCTGTTGTGATATTGCCTTTTTCATCCCATATGTTAGTAATTTGAATTCTCTTTCTTCTTCTTTTCCTTAGCATGGCTAAGGGCCTGTCGATCTTATTTATTTTTTCAAAGAACCAACTTTTAGTTTTATCAATTTTTTCAACTTTTTTTTGTTTCAATTTCATTGATTTCTGCTCTAAATTTAATTATTTCTTGTCTTCTACTACATTTGCTGTTGTTTTGCTCTTCCTTTTCTAGGTTTTTGAGGTGTAGTTTAAGTTCATTTATTTGTTGTATTTTTCTTTTTTTGAGGAAAGAACTCCAAAAAATGAATTTCCCTCTTAAAACTGCTTTCATTGTGTCCCATAGATTCCGGTATGTTGTGTCTGTATTGTCATTTGTCTCTAAGAATTTTTTTATCTCCTTCTTTATGTCTTCTGTAACCCATTGATCATTCAGTAGCATGTTGTTCATTTTCCATGTGATGTAGGATTTTTCCTTTTTTCTTTTCTCATTGATTTCCAGTTTCATTCCATTATGATCATATATGGTGCACAGTATAATCTCCATTCCTTTATATTTACTAAGAATTGCCCTATGGCATAATATATGGTGTATCTCTGAGTAGTATCCATGTGCTGCTGAGAAGAACATGTATCCACTTGATGATGGTTGATATATTCTATATATGTCGGTTAAGTCTAGGTTATTGATTGTGCTGTTGAGTTCTATAGTTTCTTTATTCAGTTTTTGTCTAGAGGATCTCTCTAATGCCGAGAGTGGTATGTTGAAGTCACCCATAATTATTGTGTTGTAGTCTATTTGACTCTTGAACTTGAGGAGAGTTTGTTTTATGAACGTTGCACCTCCATTGCTTGGTGCATACAAATTGATAATTGTTTTTTTCTTGTTGGTGGATGATTCCTTTTAACAGAATATAGTGTCATTCTTTATCCCTTTTGATTAACTTAGGTTTGAAGTTGATTTTATTCCATATGAGTATGGCAAATCCTTCTTGCTTCCGAGGGCCGTGTGAGTGTTATGATTTTTCCCAAACTTTTACCTTCAGCCTGTGTATGTCTTTTCCTATCATATGAGTCTTCTGAACGCAGAATATTGTTGGATTTGTTTTTTTGATCCAGGTCACTAGCACATGTCTCTTGATTGGTGAAATTAGGCCATTAACATTTAAGGTTACAATTGAAATATGATTTGTACTTCCAGTCATGTTTATTTATTTATTATATTTTAGTTTGGATAGTTTTTACTTTTTTGGTTACTTTCCTCCCGCTTTACTGAGATACTTCCCACTGTTAGTTTTGGGCACTATTTTTTAACTCTTCTTCTTGTAGTATTTTGCACAAAATGCTTTGCAGTGCTGGTTTTCTGGCTGAGAATTGTTTTAGCTTTTGTTTATCGTGAAAGACTTTAATTTCATTGTCAAATCTGAAGCTTAACTTTGCTTTATATGGTATTCTTGGTTGGAATTCTTTTTTTTTTTCAGCATTTGAATTACATTGTTCCAGGATCTTCTCACTTTCAACGAATGTGATGAAAAATCAGTTGTTAACCTAATTGGTTTACCCCTGAATGTAATCTGCCTCCTTTCTCTTGTAGCTTTTAATATTCTCTCCTTGTTCTGAATGTTGGCTATCTTCATAATTATATGTCTTGGAGTTGGTCTATTTTGGTTTTGAATGTTTGGGGTCCTGTAGGCTTCCAGGAATTGGCAATCCAATCCATCATTCATCTCTGGGAAGTTTTATAGAATTATTTCATTTAATATGTTGTCCATTCCTTTGGTTTGAATCTCTATGCCTTCTTCTATCCTGATGACTCTTAAATTTGTTTTTTGTTTTTTTATGACATCCCATATCTTTTGAATAAATTCCTGGTGGGATTTAAGCATCTTTTCTGTGTTTACTCAATTCTTTTCAAGTTGATAAACTTTGTCTTCATTATCTGATGTTCTGACTTCTACTTGATCTAGTCTATTTGTAATATTCTCGTTTGAGTTTTTAATTTGGTTTATATTTTCCTGCATTTCTAGGATTACTGTTTAATATCTTTTTTAAGATTTCTATCTCCTGGTAATGCTCATTCTTTGCCATTTGAATTTGTTTGTTTAATTCATTTTCAAAATATACTTTCATTGCTTGGACTTGCTGCCTCATGTCTTCTCTAATATTCCTTTCCATCTGAGTTCGGTATGCCTTGAGTTCTTTCCCTATCCCTGTTTCTGATGCTTCAAGGTCCTCCTGTAGAATTAAGTTGTCCAGCATTGTTTGTTCTCCTTTTTTGCCCTTGTTTTTTCATGATGTTCACGTTACTTTCCAGCTCTATTTGATTGCTGTGTTTCTGCTTTATTCTTTAGATTTGTTTTGGTGTTGTATATCTCTGTTGTCTCTCCTTTGTGTTGGTAAACTATGCCTGCTAAAGTGGATTCCGCTTGGAAGTAATTCCGAAGGCCGAGCTCCAGTGATGTCACCTCTCTGCTTTGGAGGGCCCCAGGCTCCTTGCCGAGGTGTCCGAATTGGGGGGTGGGACTTGACTGTCTCTGGTTTGTTTCAGCTCTGGGTCACTGGCAGGCGGGTGGTCTCCAGCCGCCCAATTGCGCGGTTGGTCGCCAGCGGGCAGGCGGTCTCCAGCCGCCCAGTCACGCGGGCAGCAGGTGGGCTGTCGCCGTTGGGTTGGCAATCTCTAGCCACGCAGTCTCACGCTCGGTTGCCGGCGGGCGGGCATTCCTCAGCTCCCCAGTCACTCAGGCAGTGGGTGGAATGTCACGTGCAGGCCTGCGGTCTCCAGCCGCCCAGTCACAAGGGCCTGCCTTCTAGTCCTTTGGTTTCTCCTGCTTGTCCTGGTTTCTTTTTCTAGACCAGATTTCCCCTGAGTGATGCCTCTCGGCAGTTCAAACTGTACTCTGTGCCTGCCGTTTGTTGGGTGTGGAGGGTGTCTTTTGGGAACCCAGACACTCTATTGTTTTGATTTTTTCCGCTTGCCCCTCCCCCAGCACTGGCTATACACGTTTCGTTATCGCCATTGATGGTAGGGGGAGTCGAAAGTCAGGTGTCTCTAGTTTTTCTTGCGTCTTTATGCAGGCTTGCTCTGATTAACCCTCCCCCGGAAAGCCTAGGAGACATTTTATGCGAATTCCCCGCTGTATGAGAGATGAGCTGAGTAACACACATCTGTTTTATTGTTGCAATCTATTGGAGAGGGGCGGTGGTTACTTCAGATCTCAAAGATGGTGGCCGCTGGTTTCCTTGGTGGAGTTTCTTTTGTGGGGGATAGAACTATACCACTTTCTTCCCTGTCTGAATTCCCAAACTCAGCCCGGGGATCAGTGGGAGCTCAGCCGGCAGGATTCCACAGAATCCACAGCAACATTTCTCCCTGCTTCAGGTCACTTCTCGGTGGTGCCCCGCCATCTGAAACAGCAGGCCTGGCTGCATGATTCAATCAGCCCGGATCTCTGATTGCACAGTTGGCTATTGGGAACCCCGGCACTCTATTGTTTTGATTTTTTTTTTTTTCCGCTTGCCCCTCTCTCAGCGCTGGCTAGACAGGTTTTTTTCACCACTGATGGGAGGGGGAGTTGAAAGTCAGGTGCCTCTAGTTTTCCCCTGTCTTTATGCAGGCTCGCTCTGATAATTTCTCCCCCAGAAAGCCTAGGAGAGATTTGATGCAAATTCCCCAAAGTATGGGAAATGAGCTGAGTAACAGCACCTGTTTTATTGTTGCAATCTGTAGGGGAGTGGCTGTCGTTACTTCAGCTCACCAAGATGGTGGCCGTTGGTTTCCTTTGTGGAGTTTCTATTGTGGGGGTTAGAACTGTACCACTTCCTTCCCCATCTGAAACCCTGAACTCAGCCCAGGGCTCAGTGGGGACTCTACTGGCAGAATTCCACAGAATCTGCATCAACGTTTCTCCGTGATTATTGATCGCATCTCGGTGGTGCCCTGCTGTCTGTAGCCACTGGACGGGTCGCGCGGATCAGTCAGACAGGATCTCCGGTCACAGAGTTGGCTCATGTTTGGGACTCATTTACCGGACCTCAGTGCTAGAAATCCTTCTTCTAGGTTTCAGTGCACCCCCATTTTGCTGTAAGTTCCTAACAAGATAGTTTTTTGTCGTTCTTAGTCGTTAGTCACCTGCGCAGTGACGCGGTAAAATGGGTATGATGCTCTCTATTCACGGCCCTCTTGCAATGTCAAAATATTATGATTTGTATGCACCATTCACTGAAGTTAGTTTTCAGTATTAGGAAACAAATATGTATTTCAGGTGGATGAATATTTCTGAGAATAATCTTGTGAAAAGTTCATTATAAATCCTCATACATGAATATAAATGATTTTAGGAAGTGTATAATAAGACACATATATTTCATATTTTGAAAAATCTGGAGAGTATATATATATATATATATATATATATATATATATACACACACACACACACACACACACACACAAACACACACACACACAGAGACATTAAAAAGTAGCAATATATATGCCAATCGAAATTCATCATTAAATATATAACATCCACTTATCCAAAAATATACATTTTACTGAAAATGGATTTATGCATAATGTTGGTCAACTAGGAAGCTCACCCATAGGTTAAATTTTCGGTTCCAACAGAGGTTAGGAGGAGTTATCTCTTCTCACAATTTTTATCTGCCATGTCAGCCACCTCAGAAGAATGTACATGTGATACCAGGTAGGATTCTATTTGTGCATATAAAAATACATGTACTTAATAGGCTACAGAAAAGGGAGAGAGGAATTCACATATTTGTTAATTTTAAAAACACATGGAGAACTATGTCAATAAACATTAAATATATATTTTAACTCCTACACAATATAATCCAAAAGGGATGTCCAACTACATATCATGCCTTCTCTGAATTGCTGGTATTTGTATTCTGTTTGGGTTACTATTCTCCATCATATAAGGATTAGTAGTCAGAGTCTAGTAGGGTATGGGTTAGTGTCAGAGATTCAGTATTTCGAATGGAAAATAGGAAAGTAAACCCAATGTGTTTGCAAATATGTGCTACACAAAAATCTTCCCACTCACATTAAGAACAATCCCTTGATATTACCCTCACTGGAAGAAATACACAATTAGAGGATAAGAGTTAGAAAATCTGTGAATACATACCCGGAATGGAATATGCTCAGGAGTTCACAACCTTGGAGGTGGTAGATGACTTTCCAAAAATAAAAGACAAGGTAAACACTCCACAAACATGGAGCTCTGCAGGCCTAAAGACTTCTTGAGATACTGCCTCTGAGTTGGGACACTTGAAATGTATGTTGTTGTCGGTAGCTTTAGCATCCTATGTAGTGAGAGCATCAAAACTGGGTCAACATCTATGTGACCTGGAGGACATGGTATCTTATTTTCCAATGAAAATGAGGCAGCAGTGCTGAATTCTCACTTTGTAGGTAAACTGTGGCAACTGGGGGATAAGTGTCTCTTCATGTGGACTGTGAAGCCATTTGGTCATACTCTACTTTTCGTGGTGATTCTTGCTGCTGCACTGGGAGTTTGGTATTTGCTTCATGAAATACAAGGAGTTCAACTGGGACACAGTGCTGGAGGGAGTTCTGTCACGTGTGGTGGGACAGAGTCTGCAGGAGAATGCACCAACCAGGCTTATGTCCAACATAGCTTGCCCCCTTGACCATATCAACCTGATTCTGAACATTGCCCAGAAAACTATCCATATAACAAGATGCCTTTTCATATAAGGGTCTGCTGGCTGCATCATGTCAGTCACAAGCCATTTGAAAGCCAACGGCCGATCCACATGAAACCACCAGAGATGTTTTATCTCACACCTACCCACCTTTGCTTTAGGCCCACTACTCAGCAGGTTCCAACTTACTGGCATCTCTGTTCTACACAATTTTTTTGTGAAACCCAGTCAATCAAGGCACTTTCTGGTACACTCATGATCAGCAACAGGATCTCCAATGGTTTTCCCTTGCCACCTGGTCATGGGAATTTCAAAAATTTCATGGTATTTATCGAGCCCATTTTTCAAGGATGAAGTTGTAGGCACTGAGGGTTTCATTTAATTCAGTAACCATTAAATGGTGAGGAAGCCCATTTCAATGAACGCTCTGGATAACTCTCACAGGCAAGGCTTCCCAAAGTGTTGCCAAATGGTCACATGAAGCCAGGCCCATTGAGGTCTACAATGTAAAATCCTTGCCTGTTTTGCCTCTCAACTATGGCTGCTAATTCTTTCAGAAAAAATTATGTGATAACCTGTCTGAGATTCCCTGTGCTCTGTGGAAAGCCTTCCTGGGCACAGATCTCAGATTCCAAGGGTGACTCTCATGCATGGCCTTCTAAAATCCCAACAAAACTCATGGCAATACTTCTCTGAGATCAGTTCCAGAACTCTGTCTCTAAGGGGAATCACACCAGAGTTCAAGACCAGGTGGAGCCAGTCATATTTTTCAACAACCACACTAATAACCACAATTAAAACCAGAACACTTCCACATGGCCATCATCTTCTTCCATATAGACACTCATTTTAACCTCTGGATGGAGGTTTCCATGAGGGTCACAGCCCAAGACAGTGTCCAAAATAAGCTCCCTTGCCCCTCATTTGCTTAAAGTTGGGGTGGCCTGAACACCTTTCTGTGAACCATGACTGATCAAATAGGCCTGCCGTTAATACTGCTCTGCTTCTCCAAATTGAGGACTACTGACTGTGGGGTTTAGAATCTTCATGTGAATTGGAATCATTGGAATCACCTATGGGCTAGCCTCTGAAGGGCTTTGAAGAACTCATTTGACCCAAAGGCACCCTATTCTCACTTGATAGATGTCAGGAACCTTACAGAGGTAGGGAGAGACTTCATCCACAAGGACTGCTCTTTTGGCCATTTTGGTTTTGGATGAACACGTGGGATGTATAAGGTGCTGAGTATCTAACCACAGCCTCACACAGGGCCAAGAGGCTGTTTCAGAAACATCCATTTCCAATGAAATTAAGCAAAGAGCCACAGGTGATGCCCATTCATTTCCATTTGAAAACTGTTTTCTTCAGGCTTCACAAATGAGTGTCCTGAGGTAAAAACCTTCCTGAAATTCAGGGCAGCAGAACAATAGGTAAGCAAAAGCCCGAAAGAAGGGTTTCTCCACTGAGACTTTCCTGGTCCCACTGATATCTAAGTTTTCTTAGATGCTCGCCATTCCCTTCAGCTATCCAGTACATCACCATATCACAGAGCTTGGAGGTGGTACATATCTTGGACACAAAACCATGAGGCTATTCTGGAGAGTTTCCAGAATTCAGGAAGAAAACAGAAACTTAGTAAGAGAGCAGATGTTGCCCTTCAATAAGACAAGCTGCAGTCCATTTGTAAATTGGGCAGATGAATGTTTGGAAGCTTTCTACTAGACAGGACACATCCATTGATGCATTCTCTTTTCTAATGTCTACAACCACGGACAGAGTGGGATGCACAGACATAGAAGCACTCGCCTTGTCAAACGACTAACTGGAAACAGTCCACACCAATCCAAACAAAGAGCCTTTCCTTTCTATTCTCAGAACATGAGACAAAACCACATACCCACACACACACACTCAAAGGCACCTCCTTTGCTCAAGTAAGTCTGTGACTATCCAGAGTGTCCTCGGAATGGTGGGCCATTGTATGTTCCCCCAAAATGGCCTGTCCTGTATCAGATCTAGTCTCCTTGGACAACACTTTGAAGTTGTTAGGAGCCATGGGTGAGCCACTACCTGATTTCCCAGGAAAAGCTCCTCTTCAGAGCTTTCCTGTCATTTGGCCATCGTCACATCAGTAGGTACTAAGAAAGACTGACTCTGTTCTTGATAAATCAAAACAAGTGAGACCACTGGGACTGGGACTGTGACTGGCTCTTGGTGCCTGTCTTCCAGCATCAAACGTCCAGAGAGTTCCATCACCAAGGCAGTGAGGTGAGGTCATTTCCTTCAGGAACTGAATGAGGTCACTGACTTTGCAACCACTTTGTCCTAAAAGTAATTCTAAAAGTCCCATGAGATGGAGGCTGTCCCTACTTCCTGTCACACTTTCACAGTTAGAATGGTATACCAACCATAGGTACCTGGGAACAGCTCTCCACACAGGCCTGGTTTGGTCCATCTTCTCTACATTAAGAAGGTAGAGGCTGATTGAGACACATCCCTTCATCCTGACCAGATAGTTTGCCATGGAAGATGTCTTTTGCTCTCTCAGGTCCTTCATAGCTTCCTTCATCATCTCAGGGGATCATTTCTGCATATACCTTTGATGTTCTAAGCAGGTGGAAGATCCCCTACATTCCTGTATTGTAAGACCAACTCTGTCCCTCCTCTTCTGTAAAGTTAGATTGAGGGAAAAGTGTATGTTTAGGGTTAATAACACGTTTGATTTGAGTTAGGAATCTTTCTGCCGGATGAATAATGGTATTGGGAGCCTGTGATATTTACAAAAATATATAGGTAAAATATAAGTATAAAAACAGAAATCTAGGTAAGATTGGAAGCCAGAAGGGAACTGGGCCCTTGAGTGGGATACTTAGGTTTGAATTATGTTCTGCACATGTGTCTCAGATAAATTGATATACAATGGCATAGGACCTTATACCTTGGATAATTGATTGTCGAAGAGAACATCGAGTCAAAAAACTATAGTCAGTAGCATTAGGAAGATAGTCAGTAGGTTTAGAAAGAAGAGTGAGTATAGGATTTGGACCAAAAGTTCTTTAGCAATAGGGTTTCGGGTAGAGAGTGAATGTAAATGTCAGCATATGTGAAGTATCAGTCACAATGATGAACTGGGGGAAATATGTATGAAAGCAGGTATCAATAAAGATATTACGAAATCAGGCAAAGTATGAAGTGAGTGATAGGATTAGACATTTTCAACATGTTTGAGGTTGAATATATAATCTCAGGAAGAAACAAATATGTAGTCACCAATTGGATTTACATTTGAGAGCATTAGGCAACCTGGACATGGTTCTTTTTAGTAATCCACGCTCCCTTGGCATTTAGGCTTTGATACAATCATGAGTGTGACCTTCGCTTTTTGTGTCCAGAATATTCCTGTGATGAAATCTATATATAGATAAGGTGACATGAGTATTTCTTCCACCATTTCTGGGAGCGATATTTTGAAGACGTATAAATTAGTATTGAAGGGACAAAGAGGAGTACACTGTATCTATGAATATAGAGATAATGCATTAATAGACAATACTGTGAATAAAAAACATAACTGGTTCCAACTTTAAATAATGGATTGAATTGAATCGTGAACATATAGAGGAAATCTTATATTGATATACAATTTTTCATTCCAACCAGTTATACATCTAATGTTAATATTAATGTCATGGTTCATCATGAAGAGTGTGTGAGTTTAGCTTCGGAATTGATTATGGAAATTGAAAATAATGTATTTGGAAAGAAGTCTCATGAAAAGACGAGTCAAGTAACATGGAGGAATACGTGTGTTCTGAAGCAAGAAGTGTTTGAAAGTGAAACAAATTCCTATATATTTGTGAACTTGTGGATGAAATACATATCCTATGATGTGCAAAAACTGAAGAAATAGTAATGTACCAGTGTTGGATTAAAATGAAGGTCAATATAGACATCATGTCCCATTGGAATCTACTGGCATTGATGTTAAACTGGGTCAGTTACTGTAGAAATATTAGGATTTGTAAACACCATTGATTGAAGTTAGTTTTCAGTACTGGGAAACAAATATGTATTTCAGGTGGATGAATATTTCTGAGAATTATCTTCTGAAAAGTTGATTATAAATCCATATACATGAACATGAATGAATTTACAGAGTGTGTATAAGACACATATATTTCATATTTTGAGAAATCTGGATATATATATATATATATATATATATATATATATATATATATATTTTAAATAAACACAAATATACATTAAAAAGTATCAATAAATACATGCTAATCATAATTCATCATGTAATATACATCATCCACAGATGCAAAAATATTTAATATACTGAACATGGATTTATGTATAATATTGTTCTACTGGGAAGCTCACACATAGTTTGAATTTTCAGTTCCCACAGGGTTTAGGAGGACTGATCTCTTCTCACAATTTGTATCTGCCAATTCAGCCAACTCATGAAAATGTACGTGTGATACCAGGTAGGATTCTCTATGTGCATATAAAAATACATGTGCTGAGTAGGCTACAGAGAAAGGGAGACATATTAACATATTTGTGAACTTTAAAAACACATGGAGGACTATTTCAATTAAAAATTGAGTAGATTTATAACACCTACCCTTAATCATGCAAAAGGGAAGTCCAACTGTACACCATGTCTCCACTGAACTGCTTGTATTTTCATTCTGTTTGGGTATTATTCTCCATCATATTAGGATTAGTAGTCAGAGTATAGTAGGGTATGAGTTACTGTCAGGGATTCAGTATTTCAAATGGAAAATTGGAAAATGGATCAATGTGTATGCAAATTAGTGTTACACAAAAATTTTCCCACTCTCATTTAGAACAATAACTTTACATTATTTTCACCCCAAGTAAGACACAATTAGAGGAAAAGAGTTAGGAAATCTTTGAATTCATACCTGAAATGAAAACTGCTCCGGATTTCACAACCTTGGAGATGGTAGAGGAGTTTCCAAAAGTAAGGGACTATGTAAATACTCCACAAACATGAAGATTTGCCAGCCTAAAGACTCTGCAGAAACTGCCTCTAAGATGGACAGTTGAAATATATGTTGTTTTCAGGAGCTTTAGCTTTTTTTCTAGTAAGACCATCAAAGCTGTTTATGCATCTCTGTGACCTTGAGCACATGGTTTATAATTTTCCAATGAACATGAAGCAGCAGTGCTGAATTCTCTCTTTGTAGGTAAACTATGGCCACTGGGGTCTATGTGTCTCCCCATGTGGACTGTGAAGCCATTTCATCATCCTCCACTTTTTATAATGTCTCCTGCTGCACTCAGAGTTTTGTATTTGTTTCATGAAATACAAGGAGTTAAACTTGACCACAGTGCTGGAGGGAGTTCTGTCACATGTGGTGGGTCAGGGTCTGCAGGAGAATGCACCAACAGGGCTTGTATACCACATAGGTTGCCTCCGTGACCATAGCAACCTGATTCTGAACATTGCCCTTAAACCTCTCCTTATAACATGATGCGTTTACATACAATGTTCTGCTGGCTGCACCATGTCAGTCACAAGCCATTTGGAAGACAATGGCAGATCCACATGACCCCACCACAGATGTTTTATCACACACTTAATCACCTCTGCTCTAGGCCCACTATTCTGCAGGCTCCAAATTACTGGCATCTCTGTTCTACACCATATTCATGAAAACCAGTTAATCAAGGCACTGTCTGGTACACTCATGATCAGCAACAGGACATCCAAAGGTTCTTCAGTGCCACCTGGTCATTGGAATTTTAAAAATTTCATGGTATTTATCTAGCCAATTTTCAAGGATAAAGTTGGAGGCACTGTTTATTTCAATTCATTCAGGAATTATTCAATGTTGAGGAAGATCATTTCAATGAAAGCTCTGGAGAACTCTCACAGGCAAGGCTTCCCAGAGCATGGCCAAAAGGTCACATGAAGCCACGCCCATTGAGGTCTACAATTGAGGTCCATGTGTGTTTTGACTATCAAATATGGCTGCCAAGTCTTTCAGAATTAAATCATGTGATATCCTGTCTGAGATTCCCAGTGCTCTGTGGAAAGCCACCGTGGGCATAGATCTCAGTTTCCAAGGGTGACTCTCATGCGTGGCCTCTTAAAATCCCCACACAATTTATGGCAATTCTTCCTTGATGTGTGTTCCAGAACTCAGTCTCTAAGGGGAATGACACCAGAGTTCAAGCCCAGGTGGATCCAGTCATCTCTTCCAACTGCCACAAGAATGACCACAATTAAAACCAAAATACACCCACATGGCCCTCATCTTCTTAAATATAGACATTCATCATAACCTCTGGCTGGAGGTTACCATGCGGAATGCATCCCAAGAGAGTGTCCAAAATAATGTTGCTTGCCCCTCATTTGCCTAAAGTCAGGGTGACATGGACACCCTTCCTGTGAACCAGGAGTGATCAAATAGGCCTGCCATTAATACTGCTCTCCTTCTCCAATTTCAGGCCTACTGACTCTCAGGTATAGATTCTTTATGTGATTTGGAGTCTTGAGAAAACACAAGCACCTCTGCAGGGCTTTAAAGAACTCATTTGACCTAAAGGATTCCTATTCACACTTGATGGAGGTAAAGAACCTAACAGAGGAATGCAAGAGACTCATCCACAATGACTAATTTTTTTGCCATTTTGGTTTTGATTGCACACATGGAATCTATCTTTAGATCTATCATGTGCTGAGAATCTAAGCTACAACCTCACAGAGGCCCAAGAGCCTGATTCGGACACATTCCTTTCCAAAGCAATTAAGCAAAGAGCAACATGTTATGCCCATTTATTTCCATTTGAAAACAGTTTTCTTAAGGCTTCACAAAGGGGTGGCCTGAGGCAAAGACCTTCTTGACATTCAGGGCAACATAACCATAAGTATGCAAATAAACCAAAGCAGGGTCTCTCCACTGAGAGTTTACTGGTCACACAGTTATTTGAGTTTTCTAAGATGTTCCCATTCCCTACAGCTATCAAGTACATGGCCATGTCACAGAGCTTGGAGGTGGTACATATCTTGGACTCAAAACCATGGGCCTATTCTTGAGATTTGCCGGAATTCAGGAAGAAAACAAGAACTTTGAAAGTTAGTAGGTGTTTCCCATGCATATGGCGAGCCACAGTCCATTCCTAAATCGGGCAGGAAGAATGCTGGGAAGCAT